>NW_009646433.1:757399-765884 GCF_000708025.1 Charadrius vociferus | reverse complement strand
TCTTTCCCTCCTTGGGTAGATCCATAGCCATAAAGTCAGGTGAGACCTTGGGAGGTGGGAGCAGGAGGTGTGATGGCTGATGGGTTTTGACCCAACGCCCCAAGACACAGGGAACACCAGAAGCTTTTTAAAAGATTTGAAAAAGCTGTTGGCAAAGCCCTGAAACAAAACCCTCCCGGGGGCTTTGGAGGGTAAGAGCTCTAAAGTCCAGACAGCTGGAAGGGAGAAGTGACACCGAGATGGTGTCACCATATGGTTCCCTGCAGGGTTGGCTTTCTTCCTGTAGGCATCTGGCCCCTACGCGGGTCAGGAGAGGTGGCCGGGCAGACCTTCGCTCTGATTGATCTCCTAAGGGCACACCCCGGCAGTAATTAAACACTACTAAAATGTCTCCCTGGCCTGTCCAGGCTGTTTTCTGGTGTTTGGGTGCCCTGCTCTCAAAGTCCTTGGATAGGGCATCACTCTAGCACAGACAAAGCTGTTTTATGATACTGTGTAAATTACTAAATCTTCATCAGGGCCTTTGCGATTTGTTTAATTACATTATTGCAAGCACATATTGATCGCTGATGTATTTGCTTCACTTTCTCCAAGTACGCGTTCTTCACCCTTTATTTCTTCGGAAAACACAAGCCAATATTGCGTTGGCTTGCACGGGAGCTTGCGGCGAGCATCTTCAGCTGGTTGCCAGAAGCTCTTGGTGCTCCAGGCAGCTCCCTGGCAGGGAAGAAGCTCCCAATTAAGGGACTCATCCCCGCTGGTTGTTAGGTGTGCTCTAACTTGCAAAAACGTAGCTATGCCTTTGTCACTTAGCAAAAGTAAATCTGGGGTTTTTTGGAGCTCTGTTGACTTCAGCTACCCCGTATATGAAGAAACGAAGGGGGAAAGGACCCAGAGGGATGTGTTGGCTCTGACAGCATCCTGCCTGCATGCACTGCATGGTGACTAGCGAGATGAAGGTCACCTTACACTTTTCCAACAGGAATGAGTTGATATTATTGACTCTTCTTGTCTTAAGTAAGAATACAGAATGGGTCACACCAGGTGAAACCGAAGGTCCATTTGGCCGGTTGTACTCTTCTTTACATCAACCAGAATCGATTGCTGAAGAATGTCCTGAAGCAGAGCTGGTGGCTTTATAATTTATAGTCCTTGGTGCGTTGTTGATGTACTTTTCAAGCACGTGCAAGTGGTTTTAAAATCCACGACCTTCTGTGCCAATTAATTCCACAGTTTAAGCGTGCAGGATGAGGAGAAACACCAGTTTTAATGTGGGGTGGTGGTTTTTTTTTTTCGGATTTGCCATCTGCTCCTCTTACAAGATGCCTCCAAGTTCTCAGATGTGCCGTTGACTTCTTGATTTGCAGAGAGTCTGTTGTCTGAGACTATAGACGTGGCAACACACTATTTAATGCTAAGACAAATAATATTTTTTCTTTGCTATGTTGACAGTTTGTAGCATCTTAAAGACTTGATAAGATTGCTGAAACTCAGTCCCACTTTTTCTTTGACAAGAACCATGCTTTTCATCTAAAGATGTTTGGAACTAGAGCTAACCAACAGCGGTATCATTCTGCATTTTGGCAAACAGATGTTCAGCCAAGAATTGGGGCTTCTTTTTTTTTTATGAATTTGTGCGCAGGTGATACAGATAGCTGGTAACATCTTAGTCAAGCAGGTGGCGGGGAACCTTCTCAACAAGCCGTGTGGCTTTTCAGATGTCGCTCCGCCTGGCAAGTCATAAAAGAACTGCTCTTCCAGGCTTGAATAGGCAAAGGGTTTCTTTAGGACCGAAGCGATCCAGCGAGGGGAGGAATTGGGGAAAAAATCACACCCACAAAGGCTCTTTCAATGCCTGTGTTTAGACGATGGCTTAAAAAGCTGGCGTAGGGCTGGAGTTAAGCGTTGAGATGATGAATCGGGGGTTTTCAGCTGCTTGATTTTCCCCATTGTTAAATATCTCGCTTCCAAATTTCTTGAAT
Source organism: Charadrius vociferus (assembly GCF_000708025.1). NCBI lineage: Eukaryota > Metazoa > Chordata > Aves > Charadriiformes > Charadriidae > Charadrius > Charadrius vociferus. Next base: position 763,902 of record NW_009646433.1, on the reverse strand, counting down.
TTCAGGGCAATTGACTTGGAAATGAGACGCGGCTTTATTTTATAATAACGCCGCACAAAACCCGCTTCAGTCGAGTGACAGTAAACACCGCGTTAAGAAGGAAAAACAAATTATTATGTACTTAAGCAAGATCAGTGAACAGCAGAATGGGAGTCCTTTGTGCCTTAGCAATCGCCTGCCTCGTGCTGTGATTTGGGCGGCCGCTTTGCATTTTACAAGCCCGTTTACATAAAATACGCAATCATGAAAATAACATCAGTTACTGAAGGAATACGGGCAATCCTATCGATAGAAGGCTTGTGCGCAAAATACACCTTTTTTATTATTTATTTATTGTCGTAGAGAAAAAAGAAAACAAATATCTGACTTTTTATTTACTCGATCAAAGAAAAAACTTCTTTGGGGGAGAAATAGCCATTAGGAAACGATTAGCAGTAAATTCAAAATTCTACTACTCTTCTTCTAACAAAAAGTGCATAAATAAAGTTGCTCCGGTTTCCACGGGGAAGTTATGCTTAGAGCCAACTTCATGACTCAAATGTAGTTAATAAATAATCAGGTTGTTTTGAGTCTTAAAGATAATAATCGTTAGTTTGTGAGAACACAGCTTATTAATAGTACTGGCTTTTTTACAACTGAATCATAGCCTGGGAACTAAAACTGTATATTTGCTTTCCTTTGAGGACGCAGTCCTACAGAGCAAGCACAATATTCCTCCCGCTGAGTTTAAAATGTCTATAATGTTGGGCAACAAGATTGTGCCAGATGGAGGAAAGCAAAATTCGAGGGGCTTTTAGAGTTAGGAATATATTTGCTTACACTTACTGCAGTGGAGGTCTCCGAGAATTTTTCTGATGTCTTTTTGCCTCACTTGTTATTTCAGAGCTTGAAAGAAACCCTATTGCTGAAATAGGTAATGCATGGGAAATACCACGGAGGTATTATATTGTTGCCTTTTATTAGATATCGAAGCTGCTAGAGCACTGTTCGTATAAAAGTAGATGTTCTTATGATAAAGTTTTTAAAATAGCACGGTTTTGGGGATGTATCCTCTTCTATGAACTGGGAAAAGGGAAACCAGTTAGTGATAGAAATGATTGCAGGCGTCAGATCTGGTAGTTCTGGTGTACTTAAAAGAGTATAAACCTGGGACTGCAGTTTGCAGGGCGTGAAATAGCCTGGAAGGGCTGGAGGCTGCTTCTGGTGCTGCCTGAATCCTCCAAAGTCTTCCCCTTTGCCTCTTTTATGGCACTGATGGATTTTTGCAGACAGTACCTGCGCTATGCAAAAGAAAAAAAAAATAAAACAAAAACCCTGGAAAAAAAAACCCAAAACAAAAACAAAACCAAAAACACCCACCCATCTGATTTCTGTCCTTCAGCAACTTGTAGTATTTTGGATTTTTTACATTCTTAAACACTAAGACCTTTATGTCAACCTGTTGCTGTCGACAATAAATGTTGACGATGGAATCAAAACGTTTTAACCTGAGGTTTCAAAATTATGATGCTTTTGTCAAAATGATGCAAGACTGGTATATGACAAATGTTTCTAGTTGGATAAAAAAATAAATAAATCCATAATCCAAAATAAACGTGTGAACAGGGAGAGGAGAAAAGAATCCCTGTAGAAGCCCGCCAGAGGAAAGCGCACGTTTTCTCGGGAAAATGCTTCCATCAAAATATTCCCGCTAGCTCTGTGTTCAGCTTTGTAAGCATTAAGTGGAACTGAAAAACACAGCACCGAATTATAACGCTCTCGACTTCCTTAAAAATAAATAAATAACTAAAGACGCCTGCCGGGGATGGGGAGACAGGGGTACGAATTAACGGCCGGGGATGCTGCGTGCGAACCCGCAGCCTGCCAGCTGCTCTGCGGAACTGCCCGAGATGCAGACAAGATAATTCATGTTAGCTAACCCTTCGAGCGAATGTACAACAATATGTAATCATAGGGGGAAAAAAGAGCAAAAAATGCTCTATGGTTTTTTTTGGGGGGGTGCCTATGCTATGCATGTACATCCTTGAGTGTTGTCACATTTAATGGCATTAAAAATTGATGCCTGCTTATGGCACGTCGCGGGATGGCTGCTTTAATTTATAGACAGACTTACACATGGCACGACGCGATGTGGCTCCTCTTCAAATCTCCTCTTCTTTTTATACCAGGGATGGATTTGGTCTCGTGTGTCAGGCTTGTGACTCCATATAAAATAACAATCATTTATAAATTTTTCGTGCGTAGAAAATTGAGGGCTCTTTCTGCAAGGGTGCATGGTGACCCCGTATTGGGACGCAGTGCCTAGTCCTTTTGCGATCGTTATAGGGCACCATCATAATATGAAATACTTAGTATTAAGCCTTCTGATTTAAAAATAGTAGAATGTTCCGTATAGTAGCATGTTAAAATAATTCCACGTCTAAAAATATAGATTATATTTTCATGGCTTTCGTTGTGCATGCTGAGTAATTTCAATACAAAGCATAGGCCATTTAAATTAGCTAATGATTTTAACACAATCATGATTTAGCTGTAATATAGTAAATTAGGCCCCCATCCTTGGAAGAAGAGGTTGGTAGAAGTTTGCATTTAGTACGCATTTCTGATAACCTGTTATTTTCTTAAACATGTTTTCATATTCAGTGTTACGAACAACACATAATGACTTTTTGGTTTAATTTATGTCATCCAGGTTATTCAGCAGGGGAAGAGGGTCTTCACCATTATAGACTTGCTGTTTTTAAGATGTCTTTTCTGTAACGTGCCGTCCTTCAACGACCGAATTCCCTTTCTGAGCTCTCCCACCCGTCAGGATCCCAACCCTGACGTTCTCCAGCATCAGCCACTGGCTACAGGTTATCTTCTACATGCAGCAAACCCAGAATCCTGATGGGGTTTTGCTCACAGTAACACACACAGCAGGTTATGAGTTAAGAAGAGGAACATTGTGTAGCAACACTAAAACTTGAAAAATTAGCACTTAAGGAAAGGTGGATGGATTGCATTGTTCTGCAACACCATGAAATAATCAGTGTCATAGAATCATAGAATTGTTTAGCTTGGAAGGGACTTCTAAGACCATCTAGTTCCCACCCCCTGCCCTGGGCAGGGCCACCTCCCCCCAGCCCAGGTTGCTCCAAGCCCCGTCCAACCTGGCCTTGAACACCTCCAGGGATGGGGCAGCCACAGCTTCTCGGGGCAACCTGCGCCAGGGGATCACCACCTGCACAGGGACAAATTACTTCCTAATGTTTAATCTAAATCTCCCCTCTTCCAGCTTAAAGCCATTCCCCGTCGTCCTATCACTACGTGCCCTTCTAAAAAGTCCCTCCCCATCTCTCCTGGAGCCCCTTTAGGCACTGGAAGGGGCTCTAAGGTCTCCCCGGAGCTTCCTCTTCTCCAGGCTGAACACCCCCAGCTCTCTCAGCCTCTCCTCATAGGAGAGGTGCTCCAGCCCTCGGATCATCTTCGTGGCTTCCTCTCACCCCGCTCCAACACGTCTGTGTCCTTCTTATGTTGGGGGTTCCAGAGCTGGAGTAATGCTTCAAGTAATGCTCACTAAATTGACAAGAAGGCATCAAAAGAGCAATGTTCTCTTCAATGGCATGTGGTTTAAGAACCTGTTTGAGCCCAGAGTGTCCAATTTCGGGGCTTTTTTGGTTTGCTTGCTCGTTTTGTTTGAGGAATGTGCTACGTGATGGGCTAAAGTCTTTCTGTGCGGCAGAGCTATAACATCATTTGTACCCAAAAGACTTCACAGTTGCATTTCCAACGTCTGGAACAAAGAACCTGAGGCCCTTACACAAAGCTACGGCATGTCCCCGGAGCAGTGGGTGGCCTCAAGAACCTCTTCTGCAAGTAACTGACCTTTTCACAACCCAGGGCCTTTGCTTCCAGCGCCGTCCCTTTCCCAGCCGAGAAGATGGAGCAAAGTCTGGGGCTGCGTGACTGCCATCTCACCGGAAACCGGTGGAGATGCAACGGCTTAAGCGTCCCGCCGTAACGCTACGCAAAAATGGCAATGCAATGAGAAAGCCTCTTTGTTGCTGCTTTTTTTGTTGTTGTTGTTGTTAAAAAGGTGGCTTCTTTTCGTGGAGAACATGAGGCACGCACAGTTTTATGTCCTGGAGGTATTTTCTGTTGAAGAGCGAACCTAGTGCAGCTTGCGATTTGGTGCAGAAGCAGCTGAAGATGGCTGCGGAAAACCCGGTGTGTGATTGCATAGGTACTGTGTCCTGCAGTGGAAAAAAGCTGCTCAGACCACGCAGACCAAGCTGGCTAATAATCCGAAGGAAGAAATCATTTCCGCAGAGGTATTTAATGATGTCTGATGGGCTAATTACTTTGGTGGCTCACGGTGCATCACCCTGAAACACGGATCAGCCTTGTCATCTGCAAAGCATCAGTCAATGAGTAATCCCAACCTGGCAGCAGCGCGGGGACAAGCCTGTGTTTATTACATCTACTTTTTTAGTTAAACACTGACTTTCAGCTTTTTTCACGGCTTTGTGAAGTGGGAAGCTTTTCACTTTGAGTGGGTCTCACTGTTGGCAATGGTAAACAAGTCTGCCAGCAGTGGGGGATGTGTTTGTGTGTCCTCTAAGCGGTTGATGACTAATTCCTAATCCAGGCGGGAACCCAGCACGAGAAACGTTCCTTACTTGGTAATCTCTCCAGAGAGGTGAGATATGGTGTCTACTCTTCGTGAAAACAGCTTTGTTGTCGGAGCAGATGGACGTCGAGGTTGAGCGGTGGGTGCGTGACATCTAGACCAGGTCTCTTAAGGTTTGCTTTTCTCTCTCCTGATCTTCCCTCTGTAAGTACAAGGAGTTTCATAGACCCTGTACTATTCCTATACTGAATATCTTTCCATTTCTTGACAGTCGTCAGTCTACCGGACCCCTGCTTTGAATTTAATTATTATTAACATCAATTTTAAGTCTGAAAATAGATCTTTTCCCAATTTCGAGGCAAGGCAGAGGGGCTGTTTATGCTGGCGATGCCAAATCGGGCTCTGATGGCTCTGTTGTCGCTTACAGCCTCTGAACATTGACTTTTGATGCAAACGATACAGTTAAGCTTTTAAGTACTTGGTGCATTAAAACAAATACATGTTGTCCCGGCCTGTCCCCGTCCCCGTGGCGTGTCGCTGAGGCTCCGAAAAGGGGGCTGGAGCCGGCCTTGCCCCTGGGATCTGGGAGAGCAACTGAGCTGGCTGGAAATATCACCCTGAGCGTTTTCACGTTTAAAAATAAATAGATTGTGTTATCGCTAAACAAAGTCAGGTCTTATTTTAGGCGAAGGTGAAATCTGAGCATAGCTTATGAAAGACACGGCAGCACTCCTGTTACGGCATCGGGACTTCATGTGCAGACCTCGTGTTACCTTTGTGTTTGCCTCCCATAACAAGTGTCTGCAAGTCAGTGTTTAGAAATGCTTTTCCTCTTAAGAGAGCGCGTTATTTCTTTGTAACGTCAGTGTGGATGTTCACCTAAGGTATCTGTTTACTTAGCACAATAAATTCGGGTTGTTACACGCAGCGTTATTTAGGAGTGCTCCTTATAGGTGCTTAATGACCTACTAACATTTTGTTAGGATGAACCACTGATCCTCAGAAACTTCGGCTGGGGCTCAGGCTTTCCATTTTTAAGTCAAATTTAACCGGGGAATGAACTATAGCTGTGCCAGTTGGGCAGGACAGCACATGAACCGGTCCGACCCCGGGGCTGGAATGGGAGCTGTAGTGCCAAGCTCCCCCCCCGACCATCGTAGCTGGGATACCGCCAACCCTGCAAACAGGGCTTAAACGGAGGTTTATCGCCAGAGGGCTCTAAAAGATGAGCCCAGCCTCGGCACTGGGATTAACCCTTTGTTTCTAGGTCTTTATGGGATAGACTGGACCGTGCTGCCTTTTCCTTGACTGAATTATCTGCTCTGTTGAAGCCTCGCCGTTGCATCGCCATCTGGCTGGTTGAGAGCCATCCAGCCCCTCTTGCGGCCACCAGGACCTCGTCTTACCTTCCCCCGTCTTCCTGCGGTTGATTCTCTGCAGGTTTAAGGCTCCAATCCGTCTCTCTCTTTTTGTCCTTCTCTAAGCGCAAGGTCCTTATCCCCAAATCCGTTTGCTCTTGTGCTGCCAAACTATGCTGGTGGAAATCCTGCAGCTGGGCTGATTTCCTTAATTATGATTATCACCTTCTCCGTTCTACCATCTCTCTAACTAAACAACAGTCCTCCAGCTGTCTTTTCATTCCCTGATAGTCATTCGTCAAGCTTATGTCTCCTTTCTCTGCCTGATATCTCACGGCTTTTTTCTTTTTGAAGAGAAAATGGGCAAGATCTTAAAGGTCCTTTCCAACCTAAATGATTCTAAGATGCAGTTCTCCCAACTTGCTGTCCCACGTCCACCACAACTCTGTCCCTCCTCCGTTGCTGCTGTGAATTCAAAAAAAAGTCACCTGGTCTCTTCTGACCTGTGGAGTCATCTTCATGGCCCCTGTTAA
>NW_009646433.1:721376-757345 GCF_000708025.1 Charadrius vociferus | reverse complement strand
CTCTCTTAGATCTTATCCTTCACCAGATGAACATATTTTGATCTCCTCAGTCACAGAGATATGCCACGCCGCTTTTCTTGCCACTGATATATTTATTGTGTTGAAAGCTGTGGGGATTTCTCGTCTTCCCGTATTGCAGCATCATCGACTGACGATTTAAGCTGGAAGGGACTTGCAGAGGGCTCCTGGTACAACTCCATGCTCAAAACAGGTCTAACTAGAGCAGGTTACTCAGGGCCATGTTCAAATGCATGTCCGTATATTACCCTAAATGCATGGATTATTTTTTAATTTTTTTTAATTTCTTCGGCTTCTGGTCTGTCAACTCAACTGTTAGTCTTTTGCTGAAGCCACTCTTAAGCATTCATAAAAAAAAACCACAAAACAGGACCAGCAATTCATTTTTGTCCTTTTAGAGTTGTCACTGAAATTCAGAGTTGCCTTCTCTTGGCATCTCCGACTGTCTTCTTATTATACACGATGGAGAAGCCGTGTCTGTTCTTCAGCCACTGTGCAGGGATTGGCAGCAGTTGCTTCTTTCTTCATGTCTTTTTTTCTCCCTTCACTGGAACTTCAGCCCATTATCTCTGTCCTGATGTCCCATAGCTCATTTCTGGACTTGTCTCCCTCCAAACAGGAAGCTCAGTCATTTCTTTGATATCTTCTAGAGACAACTGGCTGCCGGTGTGCTTCCAGTAAGTTATGCAGACTTCCCCCTGGTTTCTTCCTTCGTGCACAGCGGTACTGTCCTGTCTGTCCTTCACGTCTCCAAGGCACGTGTTGTCTTCAGGCTTCTCTCTGAAACCCTGCCTCCAAGCTAGGTGGGATCTGGCAAGTTCTCTATTATAGAAAGTCTCCAAGATGCTTTCATATAGCAAAATCCTCCAGAGGTTTGATGGTCTTTTGTTACTCTACAGACATTGTAAGACTGTTGCTGCAATTACTGTTGTCCTAAATGATGGCTTTGACCCTTTTATTTGGGTCCTGACTCCACTCTTTCTTGCCTCAAACAGCAACTATTCATCCTTGCTTTCATGACTTAGCCCCATCCAGTCTTTTCCCGTATTAACTAGTGATTTTGGCATCTAATGTTTATTTATTACACTGGTTTAAAAAGTATTTTGTGCTTCTTCCTGATGCCCCCCAGCTTGGGAGAAGTTCCCTGTAAAGACCCAGAAAGCTGGCCAGGCTTCAGTCCTCCTTTCAGCTCATCTTTATGACCGTGCCTGTGAAGTTGTTTCCCAGGAGTAGAGTCCTAGCGATGTGCTAAGACCATCTCTCGTCATTCTGAGCTGTTGTATACAACTTGCTTCTATATATTCTCTTCTATACCTCAGCAGCCAGCCACTTTCTCTTGGCCTTGAACCAAAGTGTAGGTTTTGGCCCCAACATAGTAAGTTGTTCTGCTGTAGTTAGGAAACACACGGGTCTTCGCCACTAGACCCTCCAGAAAATGCTAATTTGCTGACAATAAATATATTTTCTGTATTTATTTCGGCAAATATGTATGTTTGTTACCAAGATCTCTGCAGGCTTTTGCTGTTTGAAGTCCAGAGTGAGTGGCGAGTTTGCAGATGCTCTCAAGGAGTTACACCATCAGTGCAACACAAGTCATCTGAAGTCTAACAGTATAAGAGGGGAGACGTTGAGCTGCATACATTGGGTTGAACGCAGCCATTTTCAGTGGTTTAATTGTGTTTATATTCAATAAAAAGGGGAAAAGCTCATTTATAAGTACTAAGGCTGTGGCCAACCTTTATCTCAATTTAATCTTGGGTTTGTTTGGACTGAAACAAGTGTTACAGGTTTATATGGCAGAACTTCCCTAATGAAGCAATTTCACTCTGACTGCTAAAGGGGCTGGCAGAGATTTAAATTCATATAATTTTTATATTACTATCAAATTCATTTTTTTCCCCCACGCCTCTGGGCTTTATAAAATCAAGTTCTTGATTCCTGAAGTCTAAAGCTATAAAATGCACATCTTTAAGGCACTTGCTAAATTCCATTATTTCCTCAATCATGTTATAATTAAATGAAAAAATGTTTTCAATTATAGAATTGGGAAGAAGTTGGAACATTTTAGAACAGTTTTTGCCGTGATCTTATGAAGATTATAACGGCTGTTACAGCAGGTTAATCATCATCTGTCCTAGGTGCTATTTTATTTTCCCATTCCACAGTGCAATTTTAGATATGTTTGGGAACTTTACAAAGGAGTTGTCTTAAACTGTGCAGTAACGTGGGTCTCGTACTTTTTTTTTTTTTCCCCCTCTCAAACAGAGACCACAAACTAGTGAAAAGAAAATAAACTCAGCACGAGGGGCTAAGCATTAAGTAAGGAGAGGGATGATGGTTTTGTTGGCCTGACTTTGTCCTCTTGGGTCCACATCCACTTTATATTTTCCTAGTGCTTGATTTTTTTTAAAATATTGCCTGTGGTGATGTCACAAAGAAGTTTTTCTCAATTTCTTCCAAATTAGGCCGTCTATTCTCTTAGGTAATTTCAGTGTTGAGGTGACCAGATCAAGTCAACTCTGGGAAGAATCAGTAAAGTTAGCAAGAGCCCGATGATAATCTAGCTAAAAATCTGCAACAGGCATTACTGTGAGGATGTCCTTATTTGTAATTCTTACGTGTCTTCTGCAGTGACTCAGTGACTTTTGCACCATGCTGTGGTAGAGATGGGAGCATAAAATTTCTAGATGAGCTTCTTTTGGTCCTGGATTGTAACCTTCAGTATTATTTTTCGTCTTCTATAGTTGAGTAGGTGGGGTCATATTTAACATAGGGGCGGAAAAAAGAAACCAACAAAAACCCAAACAGAAATTAAGTCAGGAAGAGGGAAACGTGTGTAAAGTTCCTTGCCAAGGAATTGCTTTTGTAGACTGAAGGCACACAGCTCCTTCATGCCAAGCTGGCGCACAACTCCAGTCTAGAGCCAGCTCCTCTACACGCTTGATTGCAGAAGTGGTCAGGAGTGTCTTCTCATCTCTGCGCTGAAAGGAGAGGAATTAAGCAAGGTAAAACTCGATGGAAATGTTTGGAAGTTAAAAGGCGTGGAGTGTACGAGTCGGTCCAGAAATAGCCTGGAAAGACTTTGCAGAAATTACTCACGAGCTTCTGTGCAAAAGCTGTAGAGTAAATCTTTCTTCCGTCAAGTATCTGGGAGGTTATAGGTGTTACCCACTGCGTCTGCTGGTGAAGCCTTCCCAGTGATTTTAATATCTTGACCTTGGGCATCTTGAATTTCCTCCGGTAACAGCTGAAACTTTGCAAAAGGAGATGGAATGAATTTTAAACTGAATGTTACTCTGTTCTGAAGGCAGGTATTTCCAACATCTTATATTACCATAGGGTATGTCGTGCTTTTAAAGTAAAGATTACTCTAGTTGCGATTTTCTCTCCTGTCTTGCATGTGAAATCCTCATCTAAAATTCTCTTAGTGCTCTCTTCAAGCTTTCTCTGAATATATCTGCCTTAAGGAAAACTGAGAGGCGGCATAAAAAGGCATTTGGGTCTTGTTATTCAGGTGACCTGGAGTTCGTACCGTGGTTTTTAGCAGTTCTTAGTGCTGGAGTGAAAGTGTGTTTCAGTTTAGAAAGTGACCTTTGTATTACACAGTTCTCAAAAATTAGTTGAATTTACTGGAGAGAGAGAGGAATCATGTACGAGAGAGAGACAGAAATCAGATGAACGTTGGCTGAGAGGGAGCTCTGAAGGTCTCTGCTCTGACCTTCTGCTTGAAGCGGAGCTGTGACAGATGCTGGACCAAATTTGTCACTGCCCTGTCCAGCCTAATCTTGAAAATCTTCAAGGATGGAGAGTCAGTCACCAGTCGACCTATTGCACTGCTGTAAGTTTTTCCTTAAGTTTTCTGTCATGTCCAACCTGAATTTCCTAAATAAGAACTTGTGACTGCTGCTTTAAAAAAAATCCCGGAGAAAAAATACCAACAGAAGTAATTTTAAACCAAACAGTCTGGCATTTAATGGGGATTATTGCAGCTATTTGCTTCAAAAAGCTATTGAGCCCAGTCTTCGATCGTAATGAAAAAGTCTTTTATTGTAATGAAAATGGGAACGTGTCTAATCTGCGTGGGGCTTGAGGGGGATCCATAAGAGCAAAGGAGTTAATCCATATGATTCACAGTATATTTTTTTGATCTTGCATCATGTGTCCTTTCTGGACAGGTTCCTAGAGACTCGGAGAAAGACTTTAATTTGGCAGTTTTGGAGAGATCCCACTACCTAAGGGAGCTGAAGATCTTTTGAATACTGGGGAAGTCTGAGCTTTTTGTGCTGTTGGTTTATTGCCCCGACGCTATGAAGAATTTGGGCAAGATTTAGATTTTAAACTAACCCCTTGTGTGTCCTTGAGCAAAGTCTGATGTTTTACGGATAAAGATATCGCCTCTCTAGGCAGTGTATCCCAGAGGAATGCAAGCTCATTTGGAAAATGTTTTATCATTTTCAAACTGTTCGCGTTAGGCTTGTATTAAAGTATTTTAGTTAACCTTGTAGCCTTATTTTTCCTTTTTTTTTCCTTTTATGGCTGTAGAAGATATTTTTCCCACGTGGAGACTCCAGATTAAGGATAGTAAGAGAGTGGAGGGGGGAGTATTTTAATTGTCAGGAGCTTTGATTTAGTAATGAGACAGTGACACTGCGACACTGTGTTCCTCCCAGCGCTCAGGAAGAAGCGTTGGACCGTTCTGCAATTTGGGCATCTTCATTTTCCAGCCAGGCTCAAGATGTTATCAGTACCCAAGGCTTGAAGAGAGATGAGTCAACTACGGGAAAATGGACTTTATTTCAGACCCATAAGCCCAGCAATTTTCCCAAATTTCATCGCTCATACTCCCCAAGAGCTGCAGCAGCTGCAGTCTACCTGTGATTTTGGGGATAGTTTTGTTGGCAATATTTGCATACTCCAACGGCTACGCTGTTTCCAAACTATTTGTGGTTCGTTGCCATACTTTCCAGTTCATCTCCTTTGCTTTATTAACCGAGGAGAATATTTGAATATATATGATTAAATTCCTTCTCATTTCTGAAAACACAAGGGGAAAGAAGTTGTGTTTATTTTCAAAAGGTTGCTTGTGTATAAAAAAAAACCCCGTGTGTCACCACGTTCAGGGAATTAGTCGACATATGTGCCAGTACCCACACGGGAATCCGGCCGGCTGGATTTGCGTCCTTAAGAGCCCCGTGCCTGCAGAGCGAGACTCGCCGGTCCCCGAACTCATTTGGGATGTTCAAAGTCAACTGGGTTATCTCTGCGCAGCACTGGTCTGCCGCGTAGGCAAACCTTTACATTTCAGATTTAGCCAGGATTAAAAGGAAAAAAAAAAAAAAGTACACTTTTCTCAGAGGTTGTTTTTCATGAACAGCAGATCTAACTTAATAACACGAGATGTCAAAGCTGCACCAAAGAATGGTGTTTATCCATCCGGGTAGGTGTAGTTGAGTGGATCGTGTTATACATGATCAAATGCACTACACTGGATTTCATCGTGGTCATCGGCATCTATTTTATCTCTTTCCTTTTTTGTGAGCATGTGATGAGATTTATGAGATTCTGAGAGTCCGGTTTCTTGTGTTCACAGAGAGGAGCAGGAGCAAGTTCTCATCCAATACTCCGACCACAAAATGAGCAGCCCGATTGATAGGAAGCACATTATTGATGTGCCACACGGTTTCAAATGAAGGTGGCACGTTTGGTGGTAGGCTTTGATAAGGCTTTGCTAGAATTCATTTGCCAGTAGCGTTGCAAGCTTTCGCTAATTACTGCCCTGACTCTTGGCAAATGTTCATCGCTGGCACAAGCTGCGGTGGTTTATGGTGGTCTGCAGTGAGTCAGGACCTCCTGGGCAAGGATACGCTCCAAGAAACACGGTTTAATTAGGGCATGCTTTCATTAATTTACTCATCTGCAGTCAGGCAGTAACTCATCACTTGCAGGTCATGTCATCTTTTTTTCAGTCCCCTTGCCGTTTCTAGTCCAAAGTCTCTCTTGAAGGAGCTGTAGGGACTAACGAGAGGCAGGTCTTGGCCATGGGTTTCTCAGCTTCTGAAACAGAGTGTGAGTGGGTGTCACTGAGACATATACAGGGTGTATATATGCTCAGTGAAGGCTGAAGGACCTCAGTTTTCTCTTCCTTGCCCATGAAAGTGCAGCTTGCCCAATTTAGTTATGTTTCCATCTCCCTATTTAGCTTCTTTTCTCCATCCACTGGTAGGCTGTAAGCTTTCACACTGGTTTTGTCCAATTTTAGAAGAAAAAAAAATATGGCTTAAGTAGGTTCCTGCACTCACTCCTAGACCAAAGTACACAAAATAATTGGAAATGAGCTTCTCCTTTTGCAGATCATGAAGCATCATGTTTGCTGCCCCGGGTCCAGAGGAGCCTACAGAGATGGTCACTGATGCCTTCAGTTTGGAGTTGTAGCTTGTCCATAGGTTACTGATTGTCCCAGTCATCCTTCAGTAATACAGAACTGGAGAAGCAGCTTCTGCATTGCTTTTCCAAATTTCCTTTGAAAAATGAAAAGCCAATTTGTGCACGTCTTTTTTCGTGTCGTAGCCAGTGCAAGAGTTTGGTTTCTTCTCTGCGTCAGCGGGTCCTGTCTTTCTAAGCTATAGGTCCATTCTGATGGCAATTTGGCCTGAATAAGCTGTAAAGAATCACACACATAACAGATTCCTGTGATTTGGTTCAAATGAAATATTATACTAGTCTTTCGTGATTGAAGTAGCTTAAACAAGGAAAAACTGAACAGAAACCCCAAGTCCTTAATCTGATTGTTCAATTCTGTTCAAGTTACTCACAAGAGCATCTGTTTTCATTAGCTAGACTTTGATCTCAGATTTTATTCATGCTATTTAACTGGATGAAATTCTGCTTATTAATATGTTTTGAAAATTAATTGGTTTACTAATAATAGGACTTGGTTTCCTCCAAACTCTTTGATTCTTTAACAAGGTTAAAATATCAATATATCCCAAAGTGAAGTAATTACTTGAGAGAGGGTTTTTTTTCTCTTCCCTATTTGTGTTTATCTCTAGTGGCTTATTAAATAATATGCCAAAGTGCAGCTGTTGAGTCCTTCATGAAGAAAATGGGTCAAAGACCGTTTCATGTGGCTCCGTATGCCAAATTCTGTTGCTGCTGCAACAGTTCTGCAAATTACTCTTCTGCAAGTAATCTGTGCCAAATTATGTGGTTTGCTACTTTTATTTATTTCCAAAATACTCTCGTAAGAGCCTATTAGTGTTACCATTTTTTTTTAAGAAAAGTAAAAAGCAACAATAACGTGCATGTGTGGATATATAAACATGGTCACCTTAGTACAGGTGAAACAGTTTATACTGCTCAGAACTTATCAAAATGGGACACCTGCTCAGTTCAACTGCAGTGCGACTTATTTTGAGGAAATCTATGGGCAAATAAATGGTTTCCTCCTTAGCTGTGCAAATTTCATGGTGTTTTGGCTTTGTCTACCTTTGAATTGTCTGCTCAAGGCTGGTGGATACGTACCTTAAGTAGAGTAGGTCTGAAAGGCTCTGGTTTCTAGAACTCTCTGGTTTGCCCAAGATTTAATTGAATCGTCCTTGAATGTGATAATTAACATTGAATATATCCTAAAGACACTCTTGTCACCCACTGGCTGATTAAAATAGTAACGTGCTGTGTGTGGTAGGATACTAGTGCACCTTTTTTTTTAATGAAAAAATCGGCCATTTCGTACCTCTGGGTCATTTCACATAGGGAATATTATTAATTACTTGCTAGTGAGACACTAGTTCATTACAATAATTCAGAATAAATTGCAGGAATAATTGGTTTAAATCATTAATAGATTTGGCAAGCAAGAAGGTATTAACATCCGAGTGTCAGCATTACGTCACTCACATTCTGCTTTAGTCTTTCATTTCATCCATACTAAACTTAACCCACGTTTTACCTCCAAAAATACTTCTATTATTCCCTATAGACAACTGCATTTGCTCTTCTCTGTCTTTCTGGTCTTCTGGAAACACTGTACTAAGTCATATAAATGTTATTAAGTGATTTCTGTGAGAGGCACTGGGCATGTTCCTGATGGAGTGGGTCCACTGGAAATGGGTTTCCCATCAGTGGATGACGATTTCTAAGCGTTGTTGCTGTCTTGATGAAGGGAAAGACACTCCTGGAGGCCGATCAACAGCTCTGACGGCTGTCGGTGGGCCCCACTGCATCACGTGTGGTGGAATACGGTGAAATTCGGCGTTTTTGCCTCATGCTCTACCAGCTGCAAGATTGACAAGCATTGCGTGATGAATATGGGTCATTTCAGAAAAAGAAAGTTAGCAAAAATGCTAATAAATTTGGGTGGACTTCCTTGGATTCCTCATGTCACTTATGTTTTGCCTTTTAGTGCAAAATATGCCTTTTTTTTTTCCCTGTGATGGCTCTGTGCAATGGTGGAAGGGCAGAAAAAAGTGCCATAAAGTGAAATGAAAACTGGTGAAGATTCAAAAGGTGATAAAGAAGATGGAATGAGTGGAAAGAGGGTGGAAAAGAAGAACCATTGCAAGCACACATAGAGGAAGTCTTTATAACTGTGGCTTTACAGAGTAAGGGACGCTGCAGTCATGCCTGCGCACACAGAACACCGCAGCAGTGTCATTTGCAGGACTTTGAAGACTTGGTAGTTGTAAATTTGCAGGTAAATGGTGTTGCCGAAGCTGCTTACAAGGCAGAGAGCTCTGATTTCACACCTTTGACTCCTGTTGCCTGCGTGGCCAAAGTGGGACATCACTCCTGCAGTGACAACTTCCAAGTGACCAAAAAAAAAACCAAAAAGCTCCTAAATGTATGTTTTTCTGATACTTTTATCAGTTACACCCATAAACGATTGGTATATAATAAGCCTTGGAAGGACTTCGGGTTTATTTGCTTTAAATAGAGGACTTCACTTTTATCTGTCGCAGTCAATACATTGCACAAGGTCTTTGTGGTTGTGACAAGAATTAAATACTGAAGCAACAAAATAGACAGATGAATATTTCGGAAATCCTTGTGTGGACAGAGGAAATCACAGAATCACAGAACGGTCAGGGTTGGAAGGGACCTCTGGAGATCATCCAGTCCAACCCCCCCGCCAGAGCAGGGTCACCTACAACAGGTTGCACAGGACAGCATCCCGGCGGGTTTGGAATGTCTCCAGAGTGGGAGACTCCACCACCTCTCTGGGCAGCCTGTGCCAGTGCTCCACTACCCTCAAAGTAAAGAAGTTCCTCTCATGTTAAGATGGAACTTCCAACTTAAGAAGTCTGGGTCTCACAAGGACTGGCCCGAACAGTGAAGACAGAAGCAAAGAAGGCATTTAGCAACTCCGCCTTCTCTGCATCATCCGTCACCACAGCACCTGTCTCATTCAACAACGGGCCCACATTTTCCCTAGTTTTCCTTTTGTCTCCTATATACTTAAAGAAACCCTTCCTGTTGGCCTTGACATCCCTCGCCAGGTTCAATTCCAAGGCTGCCTTGGCTTTCCTTGTTTCCTCCCTGCATAACCTGACAGCATTCTTGTATTCCTCCCAAGCAGTCAGCCCCTTCTTCCACCTATTGTAAACTCCCTTCTTCCACCTGAGCCTTTTCAGAAGGTCCCTGCTCAGCCATGCAGGTTTCCTTCTCCCCTTGCCTGATTTCTTTCTCTTTGGGATGCACTGATCCTGAGCTGGGAGGAGGTGATGCTTAAATAGCAGCCAGCTCTCTAGAGCCCCCTTACCCTCTAGAGCCCTTTCCCATGGGATTTGCCCAAGCAATTCCTTGAAACGATCAAAGTTAGCCCTCCTGAAGTTTAAGGTTTCAACCCTACTTGTCATTTTGTCTATACTGCACTTAATCCTGAACTCTATCTTCTCATGATCGCTGCAGCCCAGTCTGCCCCCAACCTTAACATCCTCCACCAGTCCCTCGTTGTTTGTCAGTACAGAAATGTTAACTTTTGTTTGTAGAAATGAAACTGGAAGTATTTATTCCGTGTTTCCAGATACGGAACTTTTATATTTATTTTGAGACAAGATGATCTAGTCTAACTTGCATCTGTATCACCTAAGCTGATAATATGAAGAGCCCGTTTCTGGCATCGCTCTATAGGATTGGAATCTTACCCTCGTGATGTGCAGAGTCTGGTGCTAAAAGTAAATGGAAGAAGGTTGTAAACCCCTGGATTTAGCAGAGACTCATGCAGCCCTGATGAGGATCAGTGTGTAAAAATTAAAACTGTCGATAAAAATCTTGAAGGGGGTGAATAGGAAAGGAGAAAGCTTGGGAGGGAAGGAACCGACCGTGCAGGGACCACCATCACCAGAGACCTGATGTCTTCACAAAAAATCACCTGTTGAGATTGAATTACTGCTATTTCAATGTATTATTGCAATTCATTTTACAATTGCAAATAGAACTGAGCTGAAAACGGAGCTTCGCTGTATAGTTTCTTGTGGTCTTCAGCGAGGCCATTAAGACCACGGGGATCATTTGGTTGGACTGTCAGGAGAAGACCTGCTGTGGCCCCTCGCACCTCCTTGCGCCTTGTGTTCGACTCACCCTTCAGAGTGAATTAGCGAAGCGATAGCCCGTGGCACGTACGGAGGGATGCTCGGCGGGATGTCCACACATCCAGCCGTGACGAGATGGGTGCAATCACACCGTCTTAAACCAGATAAGGCTCCGCACGTCGCTTGGTAGCGAAGGATGAGGGAGGAGATACCCATCTCCTTTTCTAGTGTTTAGCTTTCTTATGCATTTAGTGAATACATGGCTTTAATATGTATCATAAAATGATACTGAGGGACTCCAATCAAGTCTTTGAATAAGATGGCGATTGTACGGAGATAAAAGTTTGTTAAAGTTCCCATTGTTTAGTTCATTTGATTTTTTTTGCAGAAACCAGGAAAAATTCATACTTACATTTTAGTACTGAAAGGTGAAGTGAAAGCCTGTTTTCTTACAGTGACTTACCTTTAGTCTTTTTCTGTGGGACCTAAGGATTCTTATCAACTGGATTTCTTCATCACTCTCTATGTGTTTCTGCTGTGAGATAAGTAAAATAGGGCTCAGCCTGTGATGCTCATTTTAGAGCATGTCCCAGGGACTCGAAATGACCCCAGTCCCCAGATCAAACACATTTTGTCACCAGCAAAGAATGGTGAATAAAAGCCATTAACAAATATTTTAACTTACTTGTAAGCACAAAACAATATAATGTTGTTTCATGGCTTTTTCGGGGGGAGAGGGGGGGGAAATGGGCATTTTTTCAAAAAATGTCTTTGAATCAAAAAGTTTGATAGGTGTTGGCCTAGGGGTGCCTTTGGTTTGCCTACATAAGGCTAATGGGAACCATTCCTTGAAATGCTCACGTGAAATTGTAATACTCTGGGAAGACAGTAATTTTTACTGTGTCACAAATGCACCAGCATTTCACATCTGTCGAAAATTAATTGAGCGGAAATTGCATTCCCATAGAGACGCCAACATCCCAACAACGCTTAGTAGTACTAGTACTGCCAAGCAAGAGCCGTATTGTGAATATTAATATAAGAACACTTATAAAGAAATGTAATTCTTGATTTCCAGGTGACTTTCGCAGACTACTTAGGCTGCTATATTCAAAAGCCGTCTATATAAATTCGGCCATAGACTTCATTTCTATAGATAAGATTTCTGGGCTTGCCGCCGCTCTGATCACTGCAGGTAAGATGAAAGATGGAGGCATATTTTTATTTTAAAAAAAAAAATTAAAAAAATATCCCATTCTTGATCATTGATGCAGGGTTTGTATTTTGTGGGTTTAGAAGATGACATAGGGCCATAATGGAGTGAAATGGTACAAAGTGATCCTTGTCGTAGTCGTTTTGTAAAGCTGCGTGTGAGTTATGAAAAATGATAGCCATAAATCCCAAGTCTTGCCTGTTTTAAATTCTGCTGCGGTGTGCTGGCATTTGAGCTAAATAATGATTGTAGGGAAGAAAGCCCAGGTAATCTTGCTGTTACTCTTGAGTGATATAAAAAAGGTTTCTTAGTCTAGTTCTGTAGACGTTATTACTAAACCAGTGGGTTTTAAGCAACTTGATATGACAACGAACCAGAAGCAAAACCGAAGTGCTTTGTTTTAGGTGAAGTTTTCTTTTAATGGGATTTATGCCCAAATTCTAATCCCACCTAAACTTTCTCCCTCTCCAGCTCTGGATAGATACAGTTTTCTTTATATATACATTGAGGTAAAACGCAGTTCAATGTTAAACCAATTAAAAATGATTGGAAGCCGACCTGCTTTTATGTTCTCAATCATTTCCTTTAAGCTTTGACTCATGTTTCTTCTACAGCCCAGCATTTTTTTTTAAAAGCTTTTAATCCCCTATCGGATTTCGATAAGAGATTGCCCATTTTACCACTCGAGGTGGTTTAGTGCAGACACAGAGAGGTACTTCACCCCGTCAGAGGAGGAGCTCGGACTCCCCTTGGTTGCTTTTGTAGGGCAAGCCACTCAGCTCTCAAAAGCATTAGGATTTATGGTTTCATCTTGGGTCCGTCTATCATTTAAAATTCAGATTTGAATTAGAAATGCGATACATAGCAGGGCACGTCTGCATCTTTGAAGAGGTATGGGCTTAACTTGATTTATTTAGAGCCTTTTAATGAGTTAGGGCTGTTGCATGAGACTGTTGGTGGTCCAGTGAATCAGATGAAGCTGATGATGGTCCAATAAATTGTACGTGGACCAGAGGGGAGCTGCAGTCCTGCCATGCCATATCTTTGCATGCTGGGTGTGTGAAGGAAGGGGAGAATAAATTTGCACCTGCTCGTACTTACTCGAATTCAAGTCGTTCTGCTGTTTCCCGTGTTAAATCGCCTCATTTTCAAACACGATGTTGGGATTCATCACAATTTGTTCTTAAATATCTGCGTGGCTGAGAAGTGATTATCAGCATGGCTTTTATAATCTATTATAAAAGACGGAGAAAGTTTCTTGAAAGGTTATAATGGTTTTAAACTATGTTATAATAATTGCTTAGGGTTTTATTGCGTGTTCCCCAGTGCTGGCTGCTGAATCTTCCACCTTGATATTTTCTTGGGGCTGTTCAGCCTTGAGAAGAGAAGGCTCTGGGGACATCTTATTGCGGCCTTCCAGTACCTAAAGGGGCTACAGGAGAGCTGGGGAAGGACTTTTTACAAGGGCATGTAGTGACAGGACGAGGGGGAATGGCTATAAACTGGAAGAGGGCAGGTTTAGATTAAACATTAGGAAGAAATTTTTCACTTTAAGGGTGGTGAGGCACTGGCACAGGTTGCCCAGAGAAGCTGTTGAGGCCCCATCCCTGGAGGTGTTCAAGGCCAGGTTGGACAGGCCTTGGGCAACCTGGTCTAGTGGGAGGTGTCCCTGCCTGTGGCAGGGGAGTTGGAACTGGATGGTCTTCAAGGTCCCTTCCAACCTAAACCATTCTATGATTCTATGATATTCAGGTATTAATCAGCACGTGTCGTACGAAACTCATAAAATCATACAAAACTAGCCCTTGAAACCCTCAAAGCAATGAAATCCATCATGTCAGGGTGGTGGATGTCCACTCAGAAGATGGCTGGCCGCTCCGCAGTACGAAAGAGCTGGTATAACATTGTGTCATTGAGGCCAGCGCCTGTCACTGCGATAAAATACCTTTTGTTGGAGTTGTTCAAAGCAATAGCAATATTCACAGGTTGGACAGGCTTTGGGCACCCTGGTCTAGTGGGAGGTGTCCCTGCCTGTGGCAGGGGAGTTGGAACTGGATGGTCTTCAAGGTCCCTTCCAACCTAAACCATTCTATGATTCTATGATATTCAGGTATTAATCAGCACGTGTCGTACGAAACTCATAAAATCATACAAAACTAGCCCTTGAAACCCTCAAAGCAATGAAATCCATCATGTCAGGGTGGTGGATGTCCACTCAGAAGATGGCTGGCCGCTCCGCAGTACGAAAGAGCTGGTATAACATTGTGTCATTGAGGCCAGCGCCTGTCACTGCGATAAAATACCTTTTGTTGGAGTTGTTCAAAGCAATAGCAATATTCATCAACATGCCGCCGTTGGTAGGAGACGAGGCCCGGAATGAGGATCCATCACTTTCCTCCTGGGAATATGCTAGGTGACAACCCTAATTGCTCCCTTAACGCTTCTATCATACTCCCAGCAGCATAATTTCCTGTAGGTCAGAGAAGTGTCACCCCCAGCGGGGCCAGAAACGAATTCATTTCTTTCCGCGTCAGTTCGATTCCTTGGGTAGGGTTCTGATGGCAACAGAGAAGAGCTGGTCACAGGCGCCGTTTGTAATTCTCTTAGACGTGGCAGTTCTACAAAACTCAATTTAAAGTTGCCCTTTTTTTTTTTAAAGAAAGTCATTTTTATCAGAATAATCTAGCAGTTGCAATATTTTCAGATAGTAAATATGAGGGATTATGCCTTTTGTAAGGGTGTGTTTATCAGAGTTCATTTTGATGCTTTTCTGCAGGTGGTGGGTAGAGCAGAGAGTCATGGAGAGTCAAACACCGTATCTTACATGCTTGCTCTGTAGTTCCTTGCTTTGTTCGCCTTTTCTAAGGAAATATATTCTGGAAAATGAGATCTGCAAAATCCTGGGGCAGGGACATGTCGCGTCCTATGTGTGCGATGTATTGTTGAAGACCAGTAATCTTTCTGAGTTGAAGAATAGGCTCTTTTTCAAGTTTAAGCTCTAGTTCGCTCTGCTCCTCCAAGCAGGGCCAGATGTTGTTTTCTTCATTAAACTGTCTCGTGACTGAAGTCACATCAGGCCTAGCAACTGCAAGATTTTTGTTTGGGTTTATCGAGTCAAACCTTGATAATTTTATTACGGTTTTTTACTAAAAGAGGAATAGGCACTGGAGGGGAGGTGGTTGGTAAAGCTGGCCGTGCTGTGACTCTAGGCTAAGATGAAGGTGAAGGTGTAGAATTATGACAAATAAAAGGTAATCAAAGCTTTAAAAAGAAAGAAGATTCAGACTTAAGGGACCTCATTATCTCCATCCTCAAGCTCAGATCGGTCTAGTTCCTGAAACAGGACATGTGAATCTATCAAGTCACAGGTGCCGTCGGTGGGGAGAACACGAGGCATCAGAAGCAGTGGGGCCGTTCAGGGAGCTATAAGCTGGAACACGGCAATGTTATACAATCTTTCATTACCCTTTCTTTCCAAATTCGTTGCGAAGGCTTGAAGGGAAATGCTGGACGTTGTGGCTGTGCAGGAGAACCCTATTTTTGGCCAAGGGAACCACAGCAGGTTCTGGACTTGTATGTGGCACCACGTGCAGATGCAGACATTAAACAACGTGCGATGGAGTTGTTAGGAGACACTCAGAGGTGGATTCGGTGGGATCAGGACAATATTTGTACTGTTGTACAAAAACCCGAGTGAGATGTGGTCTGGAGTATTCCAGACCACTGAGGATACTTATGTTCACGGGGGATTGATTTCGTGCTGGTCTGGGTACAGAGAAGCCAAGAGAGCTTAAGACAAAAAGTTAGGAGACCTTGATTGGTTGAAATACAATCTGAGAAGGTTTGGGGGGGTTGTATATAAAGGGGAAGAAAACAATTATTTTAACTTGAGGATGGTTTTGGTCCATTGGTTTAGATTTAAGCTTGCGATAAGTTAATTTAGACTGGGAAAGAGAAAAAGCTGACTAAGCAATAAGGAAACGACTAAGCAATAAGGAAACGAGTTCTGGAAGCATCCTCAATGGCTATGCTGACAAAACTGATTTTAATTGCAATCTCTTAAGTTGATGGAAGGTATTATATGGCATATCTGAATAGCAGGAGAATGGACTTTGTCATCCATTAGGTTCAGGAAATTACTGCCAGCTCCAGCTGATGTCCAGATCCAGAAATTAGGATCTCCAGGAGGTGGTCCCATTGCCCTACAGCTCCAGTACTCATGGGAAATCCAGCTCTGTTAGGAATCTACGTTCAGCCCTGACTCCACAGACCCAGAAATCAAAAGTGATTTAGAGTCTGAACTTAAGGTCCAGTTCTGTGTATTAACGGGGATAAAAAAAAAAAAAAAAAAGTCAGTGTATTACCATCCCTTAGTATAGTGAAAAGAAAGAAAGTGATCCCAAAATGAAATTAAAGGTTTTATCCTCGAAAATCATGGAAATTTTCCACCAGAAGATTGCAAGATAAAAAAAAAACCCAACCCAATAAAAATCATGATATGCCATACAAAACCTTTAGCATGAAGAAGAATGGTAAAAGGGGAATGTAAAAGCAGTGGGACAATGTCTGTCATCTCAACTAAGGGACCATGAAAATTAGAATGTAAATTAATTTATGGGTTAGATCCTGTTTCTATACACACAAAAGAACCCCAGTCTAGCTGGAGTTCGGGATATTTCCTGAAGGCAAAGGCAGCCGCACCTGAGTTAATACGTAAGAAAGCCGAAAACATGATTCTCTCTGTGCATTGGTGAGTGCTTAGGTGTCATGTCCTCCGCTTTTATAGGACGCGAGCGCAGATTCGTTGGGAAAAGTGGAGAGTCGGTACCATCCACAAAGCACCATATGCATTTCGAGTGCAATTCAGCTTTCAGACGTGGCCAATCATTTCCTACCGAAAGAGTTTTAGAAAAATAAATCCATCCACCTCCGCAGTAATTAGCATTAACTGCATACGTGTAAAATGCCATGCAGATGAAGTTGTGTGCCGCGCAGCTGCGTCACCAGCAGAAGAGCGGTGCGATACTCTGCACCGCCATCCGACAGCACGTTTTTCCACAAACTGAGTTCTGGAGTGTTTTTTTCAATCTGCGGCGAAGTTCCTGTTATGAGTTGGATAGGACTGCCTGGAATATCAGCAACTTCAGGGTTATGTTTGGTTTCAGTTGTGGTTTCTTATGTGTTGCGGTCACTGAATGAAGGTTGTGACTGCTGCCTTGAAAGGACTCTCCCCGGCTCATCTGGGCTCGGTGTAGGTGGAGCGTGAAATCTCTTTTCGGCTTTTTCAGTGCTCCTCCAAAGTTTTTTTTGCTTCTCCTTGGGCTGCAACAAATCGATTTTTGGGATTTTTCGCTTTCTTTTCTATGCTGCTCTCCAGACATTACGTAACTGGGTTTGGCATATTTTTGGTAAATATATTAGCGGTGACAGAGCATAATCAAGGGGGTTTTAGCAATAGTTTTTTAAATTTACTGTATCCTTCTTTATTTACTAGTGAGATTGTTCATAATGGTCTACGAATACTTTGTTAAGGGATGAAAAAGAGGTTTCTTGTGAGCGTTCTTTCGCATCTTTTGTTTTTTCACTTCGTTTTTTAAAAGCGTTTTTAAAGCAGTTATATTGTGCTGGTTTATATTAGAAATGCAACCTTTCCGGAGCTTGGCAGGTTTCCTCATTAGTCAGTCTTTGCTTCAGTGATGAAATTCAGAGGGAGTGCAAACTGAGCGTCAGAAAGATGGAGGAATTTCCAGTCCCACCTTCATACCTTCGATGGGGATGAAGGTTTGGCCATGCGTATCCTCTAGGCCAGCACACGTGATGTAGGATGCGGTTATAGAGTGACCTTAAATGAACGTATGGCTGTGTTTGTGCCAGAGACTGGTCCTGAACTTCCCCATCCCCTCTTGGCCACGTCTTCCCACCATGTTCCCTCTCCCTAGCACTAGTGGTTACTGCCTGTGGAGTGAGTTGCACTGATCTACCCAAAAACTAAGCCTGCAGGAGGTTTGATATATCTTAGATCGGTTTAAGGTCATCACAGAGCCGAAGTATAAAATCTGCTCCATCACTCCGGGCACAGAAAGGAGAAAATAAGAAAGCAGAAAGTAAGACTGAAGAAAATGAGCAGGTTTATATCTTTATTGATGATAAACTTGGCCCATAGTTTTCCCTTCTGTGCTGTTCCCGCCATAAAATAATGTACAGAACAAGAAATTTTGAGTACGCAGACTGAAATGGGGCCCCAGCAGCATGTCAGCGCTGCAGGCCGTGATGTTGCAGGGGGATGCTCTACTTGGCTTCGTGGGAGTTAACCTGACCATCGGAGGAGTCGAGTGTGGTGGTGTGGGGCCCAGCGTGGGCTGATTTAGTCTCCGTAGCAATTCTGAGTGCTTCTGGCACCCACTCCAGCTGGCTGAAATTTGGGTCAAGTGTCTCCGTGCTACGGTTTAGAGCAGTGCTCAAATGAAAGCACAAGCTGGATGGGAAGCACAGGCTTGCAGAGCCTCAGAGGAGCTAGTTGCATCAGCCGGAGGCTTTGAGAAGTTTGTGGAGGACGCTGATTTCTCGCAGGAGCCCCGCTAGCTAGTCTGGAAGCTATCTGTGAAGCCTCACTTAATGAGACGTTAGAAGGCCGATGAAGAAAGAGAAGCAGCAAGCATCTCCAGCTCCCTTGCTGCACTCCCATCAACAGGTGCCAATGTGGTCCTTCACATCATTAACTGTTTTTGTCCAGGATGTTAATTTTGTTGTTCTAGTCCAAAACGAAGGGTTTGGCCACTTTCGTGGTGCTTTTGTTCCCATTATTGGCATGACCTTTCATGCAGCAAATACAAGAAAGGGTTCACTGTAATTAGCCAAGTGAATTCCATTCTGAGTGAAACTGTGTCCTGAAGTAGGTGCTGGTAACAGGGTGCTCCTGCACTCCTGGACACGAGGACAGAGTGTCCTAGGTCCCAGGTCCACCCAGAGAGTCATGCCAGGAGCAGCAGGAGATGGGCAGAGACAGGGCTGGAAACAAGGCTGCAGCGTCAGGCATGGTGAATCCAGGAGATGGGACACAAGCTGTCTACATTGTAGATCCAATGTCCATCAAAGAAATAGGGCCAGGGAGAAGACAAGAGACAAGTCCGTACCTACAACTGAGGGTCCCAGGCTGAGCTTCTGGACCGCAGGCAGAAGATCATAGAATCATAGAATGGTTTAGGTTGGAAGGGACCTTGAAGATGATCGAGTTCCAACCTCCCTGCCATGGGCTGGGACACCTCCCACCAGACCAGGTTGTCCTATGCCATGTCCAGCCTGTCCCTAAACACCTCCAGGGATGGGGCCTCAACAGCTTCTCTGGGCAACCTGTTCCAGTGCCTCACCACCCTCAGAGTGAAAAATTTCTTCCTAATGTTTAATCTAACCCTGCCCTCTTCCAGTTTGAAGCCATTCCCCCTCGTCCTGTCACTACATGCCCAAGTAAAAAGTCCTTCCCCAGCTCTCCTGGAGTCCCTTTAGGGACTGGAAGGCCGCAATAAGGGGTCACTGGAGCCTCCTCTTCTCCAGGCTGAACAGCCCCAACTCTCTCAGCCTCTCCTCATAGGAGAGGTGCTCCAGCCCTCGGATCATCCTCATGGCCCTCGTCTGGATGCGCTCCAACAGGTCCATGATGTGGCTGAAGGTACCAGTGAGGCTGCTCAGGGCCATTATAACCTACTGGTGCACTCAGGGCAATGACGCGCTCTTTATTTTATTAATATAAACTTAAGTCCTTGTCATCAATGACAACATTTGGGTAGTATGGAAGAAAGTCAAAGGATCCATCAAAGGAGGGATGCAGTGAATTTGGTCTGCAGAGTGAAGAAGAGATGGGCAGACCCAGAGGAATCTGTAACATGTGGAGGAAGGTAAGATGGGCACAGTCACCGGGGTGGGAGCACTCAGGTCCACTTGCATTTGCCATGGGAAGAGGTAGACAAGAGTACGGTGCAAACCACGTGCCTTAGGTGGGATTGCAGCGACCTGAAGTATGGGGGAGTTGGGATTTGATAGCCAGTAGGCTTGGTGGTGGAGGCTGGTCACATCAGCCAAGGACAAGTGGTAGTGAAAAAAAATCATGGAATCACAGAATAGCTCCCACGGCTTGTTGTCTGGATCCTGCTGCTGGCATCCATAAAGGAGAATCCATAATCTCATTACAACTCCCCTTCCCTTCTTCACAGTGCTTAGGAATTTAACAAGAGCATTGTTTAAAATATAGTTCTTCTTTTTTTAAAAAAAAAAAGAAAAAGTCATGAATTCACAATAAACCCTTTAAAATGTTCTGAACTGAAAGAGCGTCTTATTGTCTGCCGATAGACCAGACATCCTTGCGATGAGACGTGGTTTCAATAGACTGCTCATCGCTTCAGTGTGACAAAGGGTATTTGTCATGATGCTCGCACACACAAAAAAAAACAAGCGAGAAGAACCCAACAGTCATAGAAATACTTGAAAGGATGGAAGAAAACACCCCAGCTACATGAGGACCTCACCCTGTAAGAAACTGCTGTGGAGGCAACTACTTCCACTAATCTTGACTGAAGACTCTCCTGTGTTTGTGTCAAGTTTGGGGTATAAATATAGCGTCTACAGCCCCTAAGGCCGGCAGGGTGTCCGAGTGGCACAGTTAAGGGATAACCTGATCCCGGCCTCCGCGGCGATGGCATGCGCGCGGCTTGACGAGCACGCCGGCATGGTAAAGACGTTAGGCGGAATGGATGTGGCCTCGTTAATTCTTGAAGAGGAGCCAGCTGCCAGGTCGGGTAGCGCTGAGGCTAATTGCTGCCCGTATAAATCTAACACGCCTCGCTCCAGCTCCTCCCACATTGGTTTACTCACTGATAAAATATGTTTAGAGATATTGTCATGTAGCTTAGCTGCTCCTGAGATTTAGCTGTGGCCGTGTGAACCCTCTTGCGCGTGGTTTAAAATGACATTGCGTAAGCGCAGTGTTGACGGTGTTTGTGTGTAATAGGTGTATCGTGTGACTTTAACTCTCGCATCGCAGTTTGATGTGGTTTTAATATGGCTTTTTGGGGTAAATAATGGCAAATTAGTAACTCGCTGCTCAGGGAAAGCGCTTGTGGGTTAAATTAGTTGCGGCAGAGGTCATGGATTATTTCCTCAGTAGTGTGCAGTTATCAATTATGGATCAAATATGGTGAGAATACACCGAAAGTGGATAATAATGATTTATCTCTTTGTTAACGCCGTGGCCCGTGTGGTTCGTAACCCTTTCATATTGTTGCAGCCAGGAGTTAGCAGAAGAGGCTGACTATGCCTCGCAGGAAGGGGAAGACCCTCATGCTGACTGCCAAAAGAGTGGGTACCGTCAGATTTCTGCCAGCTTCACAGTCGAGTGGTAGCAAGACCTTTTTTCCCTCTGCTTTCGGATCACGAGGAGCGCGTAGCCTTCTCTTCTCCGAGTATTTTTCAGCTGACACAACCCTCTCTAGGATTCCTCCATCGCTGGCAGCTTGTGATCGCGTATATAAACGTGAAGGTGGTTAGCAGGCACTGATTTTGCATCGACTTTAAAAAATACAGCGTGAAGGTCTCTGTGTTATGAGTACTTTTTGCCCTCTGCATCTCCCCGTTCGCTTCCAAGGGGGCAGGAGCGGGTTCAATATGACCATGTTCTATATGACAGTGCCGGTCCGTAGTGCTTCCGCTTTAATTAATGCTATTTTCTGGCAGTATCGATCTACTGATATCAGCGTAGGCAGTCTGATAACGTAACACTTGTTAATTCAGCAGCATCGCTATGTCAGATCTATAATCCAATAAAAATAACAGCAGCCATCTCTTGCATGGGTTCTTCTCTCTGTAGCCCCGGGGGATCACATAGTAAATTCAAGGATTTTTCTCCTTGTAATGTAAGAATCAGATAGGGAAATTTAGCAATATAGTGAAATACAGGAAATATTCATGCATGTAGAAATATATTCCTATATAGGAATATATTATATATATAGGAATATAGTGAAATATAGGAATATAGTGAAATACAGGAATGGGATAGCGAAACGGCTTGTTCGAGGCTGGGCTGTAGGCAGTGGGAAGGCAGATAAGGGCACAGTCACAGTCCAGTGCATTATTTCTAACAGCGGTTGTTTCCCCAAATACATACAACAATTGTAAAAATTATATATATTTTTTAAAAAATTAGGCCACTTGCATTCATACCAAAATAAATTGTTTTTTCTGTAAACTGGCCTTGATTTTCCATCGTTCATGAAACTGGAAAGGAGGAGAAGCCCTTCAGGTGTTTCCCTTTTCATGAAGTAACATCCATCATTAAAATGAAGCAGAAAATAATGGTCAGACTTCACACAGCCTCCTGAAATGCTCCCAGCACATCGTGACATGTTGGGAGAATTTTCAATTAAAACGGCGTAATCTTGGCCACTGCTGTTGGGAGTTTCATTTGCTTTTAGAAGTGTCAGTACAATAAGGACAGAGCAGAATTTTTTTTGACCGACAGAGTCTTGAAAGAGCTGTTTACCATCTCTGACTCCTTAACTTCATAAATATTAAAAGAAGTTTGCAGGAAGGCCTCTTTTTTTTAAATCTTATTGTGCAATTCTTGCCAGGGCTTAAACTTTTCGGCTGGAGCCACTGGGAGTTTAAATGTGTTTTAGAAACAGCAAGTAAGTGCTAGTGATATTCTCACATGGCATAAAATAAATTATCAGAAGGGGTTGGTGCATTTTCTAGCCTATTTGGCGAGTCGTACGGTTTGCTTATATCAGAATAATAAAAAAAAACCTGTAAAATAGTATATTTAAACCATTTTGTCTGAACAAAACAAAATGTTGTTCTATAAGAAATTTTGCTGTTTCCCAGTAGCCATCCATTGCACAGGAGCGCAGGTGTGTGCGTTTTGATACGTGCCTTCAAACTGGGGTACCTCGAAGTGAAATCTCTTTCCTATCGTATTTCATCCCCTTTAGAGAAGGTGTGATTTTAACGCCTCTGGGGATTTTATAGGTTTTATTAAGTGGCATAACTCTTTTCAAGGGAAGCTTTTTCACGTTGCACGTTTTATTAGGTTCACATTAAAATTTTTAGAAGTTTAGTTGGTGACATTGTATTTATTAATTCCGGTGATGTATTTTTATAGTCAAAACCAACGGCAAATGGATGTTGTGTTCTCAGAAAGCTGAAGTGTTGGGAAACCAAACGTCAGTCTACAAGGAGTGTTTTTCCCCTATCAGTCAATAAAACCAGGTAACCGATACAGACTGTGGCTTACACCGTCAATCATGATGGACCACATCACCATTCGGTAGGTCGGCCATTGACTTGCCTTCAGCCATGGCTACCGAGAAAAAGTAGGAAAGAGGGTGCAGAGTGGCACAAACTGTACCAATTGAGGGTACCATAAAAGCAACTTGCATTTTTGCTTCCATGTGTGTTAGGTGATCACGTTGTCTACAAGGGTAGTCCTCACGTTTCAGATAAAACTTCCGACAGGTGACACCTGCCTTGATCAGACTGTGTTTCTTGGGAAGAGCGATGGCCATCCTATCTAAATGGGCTCATAGACTCCCAAAGCAAAATGTAAATTTAGGATTGTTGGTTGTTTTTTTTATTTCTTTCTCTAAAAACGATGATGACAACCCTTTTTTCTTTGACCAAGTAACTGAAGGACCTTGACCAGCCACCAAGAGTAGATGGGTCAAGTGTCTGGTCCTTGGCGGTTGCTCTACAGAAGCTGCTGCTGCCTGGGAGAGGTCTACAGTAGAAAGCTCGAGTCCCATGAGACTTCTACAAATGAGTGTTTAGGTCATTTAAACTTGAGAATGATGTTAATGAGGGTTTTCAGTGAAAAGATGGAAAGAAAAAATTAGGTCTTCCCTGGTGGGTTTTAAATTTTTGCCGCAGGAAGACTGTCCAGAGGTTCATAATTTGCTGATATTCAAGTTCTTTAATGCATTTTACCACTTTCTGGCCCTGTACGCTTGACCTTGTTACAGTATTTTTAATAAGGTTGATTTAAAGTATTTAGGACAAGGCAAGTAGGAAATAAGTTAAAGGGGAAAAAAATGGGAAAAATCGGCTATTATCTTGAATTTAGCAGTAATAGCTCAAACCCCAGCATCTCTCTCTCTCCGTATTCTGAGGAGCGGTACCCAAATTTGGCAATCTTCTATCCTTTAAAGAGAGGGTTTTGCCTACCTAGAGACCTAAAAACGTCTCTACTATATTTTAGCTTGAAATCAGTTTTGACTGACAGAATGCCAGCGGGGAGACGAGCAGAAGAGGCTCGGCTGTACGCGCGATACTGCCTGCAGCAGCGTACTCGCACCTCGTAATAAATGCTGTTTTTTTGCCGGGAGGCTGCGTCTGGGGGGGCGACGGACACGACCGATCCCAAAAGCCGGGCAGACGTCATGCCAAGGTTGCACCAGTTGTGTCCATCTTCTGGGAAGAACGCCAAGCAGTGTTTGCTGGCCGCATAACAGCAAGTTTCAAGCAAATATGGTGGTATATTGTTAAATTAAATCATCTAAACATAGTTTTCATTTATTTGAAGAATTATATCAGCATTATTAAGGGGTTAGGTGTGGTAGGAGAGCCGGTGTCGGGGCAGGACTCCAATGAGTTAGAGGATGTAGGAAGGTAAAAAGGCAAAAAGACGGGACTCATCTCAAAGATTTTAAAATCGAAGTTAAATTTTTACAGCCTGAGGTAAAATCAGGGATATGACTTTATCTGTGGTTAAAACTGCCTATGTTTTTCATATTTGCATTTTCCAACACAGCTTTATAAATAAGTGGGATCAATACACTTTTATCAGAAAAGTTTCTGGAAACAGTTAAAAAAAAAATCATTGTTCTTAAATTAAGTTGTTGGCAGCATATCAGAAATGAAATTGTTGAAACTTCCCGAGTTATATGCGGTGAACTGAGCGACAACTTACAAGGGAAAAAAAATATACATGAGTTTCATCTCTTAAATAACACACTTGTGTTTTCAGTGATGCGATAACACGTTTTGGAAGAGCTTTGGGATTGTGGATAATGCGGCCGTCTTAATTCCACCGCGGGGTTAAGGAGCTGAAGCAGTACGAGGTCTCCTGCCAGGGTTTTTGGCACGTGCCCGGGGTGGGAGCCGTGCCCGCTTGTGCGCGGCCTCTCCGTTGGCTCCAAAATAACCCCCTGCTTGTATTTCCCCATGATGCACCCTAGAAACCCCCCGCAGCAGCTGTGACCTTTCTCCGAGTCCTCAAGTTTGAAGCTGGAGGAGGCAGTAAAGCACCAGAGCTCGTCTGGAGGACAACATCCAGCGAGGGGCTGGAAGGAAGCAGGCGTTGTCCCCTGGGGGGGGGGAAATGGTGGAGGCAAACAGTAGCGATGGAGTATTCGGAAAGTGAAGGCGATTCCTCTGACGAAGAGTGCTGTTTCTCGGGGAGCAGCGATGAGGAATCCTGCGAGCAAGTCCAGAAAGTGTCCGAGTCAGTGCTGGCAAACGAGGCTTGCGCTTAATTACTTGGGGCATTTGATGGTGTGCACTTCTCGTAATTACTTGTTGCATTTAATGCCCTGCGCTTAGGATAATTGCTTGTGCTGTGCACTTTTAGTCATTACTTTTGCATTTAATGCTGTGCACTTCTAGTAGTTACTTGTGTTTAATACTGTGCACTTCAAATAATTACTTTTCTATTTAATACTCTGCATTTCTGCACTTCTAAAGATTACTTACTGCGTTTAATGCTGTGCACTTCTAATAATTTCTCGTTGCATTTAATGCCGTGCGCTTCTAATAATTACTCGTAGCATTTAATGCCATGTGCTGTAGCTGACGGCCGCCTGTTGAAATACTACCTTTCAAAACGTGGACTGACAATTTTATTTTGCGCGAAGGTGACTGAGGTTAACTCGTAGACGGGTGGCATGGCCCTAGGTATGTTTGTCATTTTTAAGCCCATGTGAGGTGTTGGCGGTGTTTGGGAGTCCGAGTATGTCTTGTATTTCACAGCTGATGCGCGTAAAGGTTTAACATTTGTACAGAACCGATAATATGTTGATTTTTTCCTTCTGTTTTTAGAAGTTTGATGAGATTTTTAATCCTGCTTGCAGCCTTATTGGTAGACACCCCCTAACACAAGAGCATGCGAGGTTGATAAACCCACTTCCAATCAGTTGAGAATGCGGAACACAAAGCTGCTTTCCCCCATCGGTCCCTTCATTCGGTATTTGCAGGATGAGGGTTTTTTTTGTTTATCGGTATGGATAAATTAGCACTAATACACACTTAATTTCATTGAAAATAGACTCAAAGACAGCATTTGCATGTAGGCTTGAATATTCATGTTTCTTTCATTTGTATTGCTGCTTGCCCTGTTTTAAAGACGTCAAAGTAAAGATAGCTGAAAAGAAATTAAAGTTAATTAATGATTACCGCAAAGAGGAATCGCACACTCCTGTGTGAGTGCACATGCACCACCCATTTTTTTTTTACTATATTCCTCCTTTAACACCTCCAGTCTTTGAACAGGGGAACTGCTATTTCTAACAGCATTTTTAAATCTCATTTTCTGCTTCAGTGGAAGCATACAGTGGGTTTCCAGTCTAAACGAATTTGGTGTGTTTGAAAGAGGTGGGTCTCTTTTGCCTGTAATTCACTTACCCTTCATCCGTGGAAAGGTTTGGAGTGAATTTGAATACAACAGCGACCCTAAATCCTGTACGTTTGTTTGGCCAACACAGAAAACGCAATGGCATCTCTTAAACCCTGACGAAACGCTGAACCTGTCTGATTAAAATGAATTACCTTTGTATTTTATAGCTCGGGTTGGCCGCGGCCAAATTCTCGGTGGGGTGGGGAAAGGGAGAACAGAAAACAATTGGTAGTGAAGATACAGAAAAAAAATTCTAAGCGCAGTATTTTTAATTTCTGAAAAGCTGGGGAAAAGTACCAGCGTGGTGTTTTAATGCCGAGACCGTTCCAAAGCTCCTTCCTGATCAGGCCCCTTTTATAGGCATAGTCCCAGCCTCCTCCGTGCTCAGACGGCAAATGCATAGCGAGTCCTAAAGCCTGCCCTATACGTTGTACCTGCTCGGAGTAGCAGAGCTGACGTCCCACTCAACTAGATGCTTCGTGTTCCAACGCTGAGCTATTATGTAGGTTTGGGGGAAGAAGGACATGAGCAGAAGTCTAAATGTTCAGGAATAAATCTATGCAAATAGCTAATATGTTGATAAAACTGTTTCTGTTTGCAAACGTGCATAGGAAGAAGCGAGACTTTGCCTAAAGCAGATGAAAAGCGTGGGCTGATGTGTGGCTGGATGTCTTTTTTACATGGGGAACCTGTTTCTTTTTTCCCCACTCACACATGGTTTTTAGCTTCTGCGTGCTTGATGCCGGTGTGGATGATGAACATCAAATCACTATAGGGAAGAAGCTGTGAAGCCCAGACATTTATTCTTGAAGTGCTTTAAGAATGCCATATCTTTGGAAATGAATAAGATTATCGCGAAAATAATACAGCTTACTTAGTAAATGTATTTTTTTTTCTTTCAGGGAGGATGTCAGAACAGCCAACGTCATCGCAGCTGAAGCGGTAACTTGTCTGGTCATAGACAGAGAGTAAGTACATCATTTTCCTGCTTTGGGGTAGGCTCTATCTCTAGTTGGCACTTTTTAGAGTTTTTAATTTGATCATTTTCTCCAGAGAGATCGTTTAATTTTGAGGAATACGGTCACTGTATATAAGTGTCCTTGATGAAGTAGAGGGAAGGTCCTCCTAAGTCAATAAGACAAAACTCAGTAGTGACAAATGCAGACAAATAAGAAGCGCAGAGAGACAAAATTGAAATAAATGGGGAGACAGCATTACTGTGGAAACGGATCCAGGCATTATGGTGGAAGATAGATTGAGTTCGTGTCGGTAAAATGTCATGAAAGGCATCAAGCTTCTGGCAAATGTTAGAGCAAGATGATGTTATTCTAGTCCATGTGGGGACAGAGAGCCCACGTCCAAGGGACGTAGCCCTCCTTGAAGCTCTGCAGCTCAAAGGAGGTAGAGGAGATCAGAAGAGTAAAATAATGTCTTATATAGGGACATTGAAGGAATTGGGGGATTTTAATCAAGAAAATAAATGCGTGGGCTCTAGAAAACGGTGCTGCGAATTCAACGTCTCTCTACAATTGTTGGGAATGGGATTAAAAAAACCCGAGTGTTGCCTTGAAAATTCAACATGACTCTTGGGGTGGTTTTCTGGTTGTGAGGGCACAGAAGCACTGGCATAGACCATCAAAAGATATGGGTGAATCTTCCACGGGAATCCTTCCAAGGCAGTGTAGTAAAGCTCTGTGAAACCATGAGAGAGGCGGGTAGGATAAATGCAGATTGACTTTTCAGTGTCTCCCCCAGTGCGAGACCCCAAAGAAACCTGCAGGAGGGAAGCGAAAGCCGAAAGGAGGTGGCTTTTCACGTGGGGATCGCTCGCAGAGCTGTAAGAAAACAAGAAGAGTTTGCAAGCATCCAAAAGGAAAAGAAATCCATTGGATTGTTTAAATATGTAGGACCTACCTCTGGGCCAGGAACTTTCAGAAAGGCTGTAGGAGAGTACCGAGGCAGATATCACAAATGCTTGCTCTGTCCTTGAACTCTTCCCTGAGTTCAAGGGAAGAGTTCTTCATAGCCTTGATGCAAGACAACGTCAAAGGTCAGATGCTGGGTTAGGAGTGACCTCTGAAGCCCTTCTTATGTTCTGATGAAATATATGAGAGATGCTCAGGTATCTCATAGGGATGATCTATATACACTCAGTCCTGCTTTGACACAAGTGTTTTGTTTTCAGTTATCCCGCAGTCCTCCATTTCTAGAAATCTGGTGTTCTGTAATGGCCGAACTGGGGAATAGTGCTTCAAAAGTCCTGATGCGTTCTGATATGTTAGTTTGTTTATGATCAATTAAAAAAAATGATAGTCTATCCATTGAAAACAGATGGCGAACGTCAGGGACTGTCAGCTGAGTGGTTTTCTCTCTCATACACAAGCGAGGCAGCCCGGCAGATAAAAGACACGCTATCCCTTACGGTTCTGTGGGACAAAGAAAAGAAGAATTGACATAATTAGAGCATTTAGCAAGACATAATTCAGAGAAATACAAAGCAACAAGTAATTTATGCATTTTCTTCTGAACACTTCTGTAAGGGATGTTTTTGTTTGGCACTGTAAGTGTTAAAACCCCCAAATAACTAATAATTGCAGAGTCAGTCGTCCCTGATCATTTTACAGACTGTTTCTTTGCTTGTCTCTTGTGCCGCCTCCTCGGTATATGATGCCCTTGAAATAGTAAGGAAGTACAAGTTAAATTTAAACTGATGAAGCTGCAGTTAATCTATACCAGAGATTCTAGTAATGCTCTGCAATTAGTAGCAGAGTAACACTATTTATAAGAATCCTATTTATAGTGCAAGAAAAGTAATGCTATTTATAGTTCAAGGAAGGTTGTCCTATGTCCTGACCAGTTCTGACTTTCTTCTTAGAGCTTTTCTCTTAGATTAATGTTTTATACCCATGCAAATAGCTGTAGAAGCTAATTTTAATACGGAGAAAATCTACTAGGACTTCTGTAAATTTGGAAAATTGTGCAGATGCTGTTCCGCTAATGAGGAAAAATAACATTTCTTCCTATCCAGACACACAGAACATTACAACATTTAGTTTGTTATGGTGGTCACGGTGAATGTGCACGTTGAGTTATACGCAAAGTAACAATGGAAACTGGAAGTCGGCTTTACCTGCGGTCGGAAGCTATTCTGTGCCAAAGGAGGAGTGATGCATGGCATTAAGGTTGCCTAATATTTTCTATTACAAGACAAGCTCTTGGCTTAATCAGGTGTAACTATTGAAGCAGGAATTTTCATGCTCTCTGCGTGTCTCGATCTGCAACGTTTCAGCGGAATTGATGTCACAATTTCAAAGAGCAAGTTACAGGAAAATATCATTTCCTTAACAGTCAATCTGTTTCTCTGAGAAACAGTCTTACTGACAGCAGGCGTTAATATTACCCATTGGCATTATCTTGTCATCAGGGTAACTCTTCCAGCTTCCTTGTAAAAGTCTTCTTCTCTACTCTACTCTGGTGAGACCTGAAGTGTTGTGTCCAGCTCTGCAGCCCCCAGCGTAGGACAGAAACAGACCTGTTGGAGTGGGTCCAGAGGAGGGCCACGAAGATGATCCAAGGGCTGGAGCACCTCTGCTATGAAGACAGGCTGAGGGTTGGTGTTGTTCGTCCTGGAGAAGAGAAGGCTCCAGGGAGACATTATTGCGGCCTTCCAGTATCTGAAGGGGGCGTACAAGAAAGCTGGGGAGGGACTTTTTACAAGGGCATGAAGTGATAGGATGACGGGGAATGGCTTCAAACTGGAAGTATTGAAGCAGGAATTTTCATGCTCTCTGCGTGTCTCGATCTGCAACGTTTCAGCGGAATTGATGTCACAATTTCAAAGAGCAAGTTACAGGAAAATATCATTTCCTTAACAGTCAATCTGTTTCTCTGAGAAACAGTCTTACTGACAGCAGGCGTTAATATTACCCATTGGCATTATCTTGTCATCAGGGTAACTCTTCCAGCTTCCTTGTAAAAGTCTTCTTCTCTACTCTACTCTGGTGAGACCTGAAGTGTTGTGTCCAGCTCTGCAGCCCCCAGCGTAGGACAGAAACAGACCTGTTGGAGTGGGTCCAGAGGAGGGCCACGAAGATGATCCAAGGGCTGGAGCACCTCTGCTATGAAGACAGGCTGAGGGTTGGTGTTGTTCGTCCTGGAGAAGAGAAGGCTCCAGGGAGACATTATTGCGGCCTTCCAGTATCTGAAGGGGGCGTACAAGAAAGCTGGGGAGGGACTTTTTACAAGGGCATGAAGTGATAGGATGACGGGGAATGGCTTCAAACTGGAAGAAGGGAGATTTAGATTGGATATCAGGAGGAAATTTTTCACCACGAGGGCGATGAGCCCCAGGCCCAGGTTGCCCCGAGAAGCTGTGGCTGCCCCATCCCTGGAGGTGTTCAAGGCCAGGTTGGACGGGGCTTGGAGCAACCTGGGCTGGTGGGAGGTGTCCCTGCCTATGGCAGGGGGGTTGGAACTGGATGATCTTCAAGGTCCCTTCCAACCTAAACCATTCTATGATTCTGTTATTCCCAAGACATCCAAAAATTGTTCCACAGAACACCCGAGAGCCACGCGGCTAATACAGCTGCCATGCTTCCATCTAATTAACACTTGAACTGTAAGAGTCCCACCTCGGTATCACAGCAAGTTATTCCTAAGGGAGATGGAAGACTGGTCTCTGGATTTGGCAATATTGTGAGCAATTGTCAGGCTGTTTCAGTCGCTGGAGGATTTTAAGGGTAATAATACAGGAAACTTTCTTTATAGGGTTGAGGCAGGCCACCAAGCAAGCTCTAGGTGAGTTGGGTTTGAGATGAGACGTTGCTTAAGCATGAAAAGGTGAAATGGTTTGCCTAAAATCATTTCTGAAATTCAAAACATACATATTAAAATGCTACAGGGGTGAAGCAGTGAGAGTTGCAAATGCCATGAGGAAAGCCAAACATGATGGGTCCTTAATTACCAAACTTGCACGATGTCAGTGCTGCCTTGCTTTTTAATTTCCATGTGAAACAAGACCGTTACAGTCACAAAAACACCCCACAACCACCCAAATAGTAGTAGTACAGCTATTTCTTGCAAAGCTGTGTAGATATGCATTGAAAAAATGGATTTTCAGCATCCTTTTCTGATGTAGAAATGAGCAGTCATGATCTAACAAAGCAAACAACCTGCAGTGCAGCATTTGATGTCTCCCACAGACTTTAAGGCATTTTGTTCCCACTTGTCCTTGTCATGAAAATATTTGTTATGAAGGACAACGTTGACGTTCTTTCCGTCTTGCAGTTATCTTTTTAAGTCACTTCCTTCACCAGAATAATGAATTTCAGTGGGATTTGGTCCTTAACGCTCTCTTGCTTCATCAGCAATCTCCACCACACAGGAGGTGAGATGAAGCTGATCATCCGGCTCCAACCAAACTGTAGGAGAAATTTCAGCTGACTTTGCTAAGGCTTAATGTCAGATTATGCTGCATTTCACTCCCATGTGAATGAATAAATATTGCTCTCGAACAATCGGAGACTTGAACATCCTTTTCTGTCAATTGGAGAGATAAGGATTTGATGGGTGGACTGTTTGGTAGGTAAGGATGGTCTTATCCAGAGAGCTGTGGTCTACGGCTCGATGTTTGGGTGGAGATCAGTGGCGAGTGGTGTCCAGACCTCGGGGGTCCCCACTGGGACCAGTACTGCTTAATGTCTTCATCAATAACATAGTGGGATCGAGCGCACTCTCAGCAAGTTTGCAGACAACATGAAGCTGTGTGGTGCTGTTGACACACCTGAGGGACTGGAGGCCATCCAGAGGGACCTGGAGAGGCTTGAGAAGTGGGCCCATGTGAACCTCATGAGGTTCAACAAAACTAAGTGAAGGGTCCTGCACCTGGATCGGGGCAACGGGGGTATCAGTGGTGGGGATGAAGGGATTGAGAGCGGCCTTGGGGGCTGTACTGGTGGATGAAAGGCTGGATATGAGCCGACAACATGTACTCAGAGCCCAGAAGGCCAGCCATATCCTGGGCTGCATCAAAAGCAGCATGGCCAGCAGGGCGAGTGAGGGGATTCTGCCCCTCTACTCCGCTCTGGTGAGACCTCACCTGCAGTACTGCATCCAGCTCTGGGGCCCCCAACATAAGAAGGACATGGACTAGAGGAGGGCCATGAAGATGATCCGAGGGCTGGAGCACCTCTCTTATGCGGACAGGCTGAGGGAGTTGGGGGTTGTTCAGCCTGGAGAAGAGGAGGCTCTGGGGAGACCTTACTGCGACCTTCCAGTACTTAAAGGGGGCTTATGAGAAAGATGGGGACAAACTTTTTAGCAGGGCCTGTTGCGGTAAGACAAGGGGTCTTTAAACTAAAAGAGGGAAGATTCATATTAGATATAAGGAAGAATTTTTTTACAATGAGTCTGATGAAACCCTGGCCCAGGTTGCCCAGAGGGGTGGTAGATGCCCCATCCCTGGAAACATTCAAGGTCAGGTTGGATGGGGCTCTGAGCTACCTGATCTAGTTGAAGATGTCCCTGCTAGCTGCAGGGGAGGTTGAACCAGATGACCTTTAAAAGTCCCTTCCAACCACAACTATTGTATAACTCTATGAACCTTGAGAAAGATATCCTTCAGCAATAATCTGAACTCAACAGTGAAGAAGATACAGGCTCAGCACTGAACTTTTAATTTGGTTGGTTTTTTAAACTGGGTGAACTATTTCACGTAGAGTCTGTGTCGTATTTTTTGGTACTAGCATGTATGGCATAGGAGAAACGTGAATGTGAGCGTTTAGTGTGTTAAATGAGTGCTTTAGCTCAGTCTGTTGATACCGTATTTGCCTAGATGTAGGAAGCCAGTAAGTGGTGAGTGTCAGTAAATGTGAGGCAGAAAACAGGGAAGGTGTGGTCTGTTCTTCTAAGGTAATAAGAAGGAGGAAAATGTAACGGGATGTTGATAGCAACAGGAGTATATTTATTCAGGGAACGGAAATTACTGAACATCAGTGCACGTGGTCCTTGAGCTGGAGGCTGTGTACAGACAATATATCACATGCTGTAGTTCATGGAGGAGAAAGCATAAGAGTTTGGGTTACAACTGGAAATTATTCTGGAGTTTAGATTGATTTTGAAGACATGGAGAAGTGGATGCACGTAGAACCTGAAGTATTGCAGACACCACCTAAAGCAGTGCAGATGCCAGCTGAGACATCAGTGGCTGGCAGATGTCTTGATAAGGACCATAGCTACTTGAAAGGTAACGATCATGAAGAGAGGGGGAAGCATGAGCTAGCAGAGGGGAAAAAGGCATAAAGCAATAGGTTTGTTGTGCTGGGCAACGAACATAAGCAGCAGACCGTTCCTGAAGATGAAGAAGCAAGGAGGAACACCTAGCTCCAGCCAAGAACTGAAATCTGTGAAGAAACCCAGGTTGTGACTGTGAGAAGAAAGGAGATTTTGCAGCTGTTACGGGACATTCTGCAAGGAATCTGTTGCAAAACTAGGGCTCATGCAAGGAACCGGAGAGGGCAAACGGCTCCCCGCTCCGAGCAGAGTGAATCACGGGCTTATCCTGAAAACAGAAAGTTGGAGGAGCAGCCACCCATGAAACAGAGCTGGAGAAAAATATGATTAAGGTAATAGGGATTGATTTCATAGAGATTCAATAGACTGGAAGCTAATAAGGAGGAGGTGTCCAGCATGGATATCTGTTTTGGGTCAAAATCACTTTGAAGAAGACAGCAAAGGAGTAGTAACGAAGGGACTCGTGGGTGTGTTTGGATATGGATGTGTTTAGACCGGAATAGCATAAATACGGAAGGTTTTTGTGGAAAGAGAGATTTCTGGATCTGTGTCGTTATAAATGACTGTAAATTTCCAGAGAGGAGAGAAAAATGATTGCTACTGAAAATGGAAAATCCCAGCAATTCCTGTCTAGGATAGTGTAACAAGTAGTCACCGAAAAAGCAGAATTGGTTTGGAGCAGATTTTGTCACATAATGAACTCAAAATCATGGGTTGTTTTTTGGTAAGCAGGGATAAGTGAATCGTGGAAGATGACTATGGATGAAAAGATAATTTCTTGATTTAGCTTAAAATAAACAGTTTTAAAAGGCTGTAACTCTTGATTCTTGATATTACAAGCAGAAATTTGAGAAATTAAAGGGGCACCTACAATTCCTGCATCTAACAGGCTTCAGTTCTTAGAATTCTGCATCATCGAAAGCCAACACATTTAGGAAATTACTTATAGAGATTTATAGGAGTTTGTGTTTGGAAACGGCTGAAGAGACTTGACTAGTTGGTTTGAGTTCGCTACCATTATTTAGAAAACCTACAGAAAAGGAAACAACTGTCAGAGGTGGGATTTCAAGGTGAGGTAGCTGCTGTGGTGCAGTCGTACAAGCTCTGCAGTGACCTCATTGGGAGTACCATGAATTTTGGACACCCAAGGAGGAGAACTATGACAGCAAATAGACTATTTTCTATAACATTAAGAGTTGCTTGTCTTGCCAGACAAAAATAGTGTAGTCCTACCTCTTCAGGTGTATTTCAAAGAAACAAGCTTAGTAACCGATAGGAAAAATTTTCAGGGAATCTCACTTTATATTCAAAGTTTCAACATGCCCGTGCACGCTGTCATTGAAGAGGAGGTTCCACTACGTTTCAAGTTTTCCCTACGTTCCAGTAGGGAAGACGAAATGAGATGGCCACAAAGCTGATCAAATGAGGATGACGCCAGCTTTGCTAGGGAATCTCAGCACTGGGCAGACTGGCATCTTCTCCATGCTCAAGCTTAATGGTGAGACCGGGTTGATTCAGCCAGGCGTTCTGGAGGGGAGGAGACGTTATTCCTACCAACTGTGAAGCATAGACCTAACTTGGAGGGCTTGAAGATGGCTTGAAAAGTTCAGCAGAATCCACATACTGTTCATAGGAATTGTAAAACTATACATCTGACCATTTCAAGGAATTCATAGAAGGCTCCCCAAGTGGGGAGCCAAGCAGCTCATTGCAAAAATAGTTTTCTTCTGATCAGCCGTATATGGCTGACAGATAGAGCTCAGAGGGTTGTGGTTAGTGGTGCAGAGTCCTGTTGGAGGTCAGTAATGAATGGTGTCCCTCAGGGGTCAGTACTGCATCCAGTCCTGTTCAGTATATTCATCAATGACCTGGATGAAGGCATAGAGTGTACCATCAGCAAGTTTGTTGATGACACTAAACTGGGAGGAGTGGCTGACACACCAGAAGGCTGTGCCGCCATACAGCGTGACCGGGACAGGCTGGAGAGTTGGGTGGAGAGGAACCTTATGAAGTTCAACAAGGGCAAGTGTAGGGTACTGCATCTGGGGAGAAATAACCCCATGCACCAGTACAGGTTCGGGGCTGACCTCCTGGAGAGCAGCACTGTGGAAAGGGACCTGGGAGTCCTGGGGGACAACAGGATGCCCATGAGCTGAGCCAGCAATGTGCCCTGGTGGCCAAGAAGGCCAATGGCATACTGGGGTGCATCAAGCAGAGTGTGGCCAGCAGGTCGAGGGAGGTCATCCTCCCCCTCTGCTCTGCCCTG
>NW_009646433.1:686976-720450 GCF_000708025.1 Charadrius vociferus | reverse complement strand
AGGTCATCCTCCCCCTCTGCTCTGCCCTGGGGAGGCCACATCTGGAGTACTGTGTCCAGTTCGGGGCTCCCCGGGTCAAGAAGGACTGGGAACTGCTGGAGAGGGTCCAGCAAAGGGCAACGAAGATGATGAGGGGATTGGAGAATCTTTCTGATGAGGAAAGGCTGATGGACTTGGGGCTTTTCAGTCTGGAGAAAAGACTGAGGGGGGGATCATATCAACGCTCATAAATCCTCAACGGGAGGGTGCCAGGGGGATGGGAAGACTTTTTTTCCAGTGGTGCCCAGGACAAGAGGGGATGGGCAGAAACTTTGAGCATAGGAAGTTCCATCTCAAGCTGAGGAGGGCCTTCTCTGCTGTGAGGGCGGCAGAGCAGTGGCACAGGCTGCCCAGAGAGGTGGGGGAGTCTCCCCCTCTGGAGCCATCCCAAACCCGCCTGGATGCCGTCCTGTGCCACTGCTGGAGGCGCCCCTGCTCTGGCGGGGGGTGGGATGGGGGAGCTCCAGAAGGCCCTTCCCACCCCCACCAGTCTGGGATTCTGTACGATGTAGGTAAACATATTAATATTTTATTACAGTTGTTAGTTGTGGGATGTCTTTTATTCATTTTTAATTCCAAGAGCAATTTCTTCTTTACAATTCATAGGCACCCTCTGTGTATGACTCGCTAAGACCCCACGCGAGATAAAATCGAGACTGTTGCTCGTTAAGTATTTCCTATTGTGATACTGCAGCAATTCAACCTCTGGGAGGAAACTGGTTGTGGGAGATGCACGATGTCCGTGCCTCCAAAGTGTTTCGAGCTTGGCACTTTTGTAGCTCTTCTTAGTGAATTTTCAGGCTCCCTGGAGGGGTTATTAGATTTGTTGCAGAAGTACAGTTGGACTGGTTGGGGAAAAAAGTAACAATTACGATATGCTGGATTTGATGGATTGGTCCTCGAGGAAATTTTCTGTAAAACATCTTGTGATAAAAATTGTGTGGACAGAAGTGGGACAACCTTCAGCATCTGTTCCATAAATCAATTTGAATAAACACGTACAGACAGACGTACTTGTATGGAGATAAAACAGGAGGGGAAGGTTGAAAACTCATTCCTCACATCTTGATCATCATTGGCACCCCAAGAGAGAAGTTGGTGCAACTTTGTAAACTTTTTTCTTTTTTTTTTTTCACAAGTACCTCTTGAAACTGAAAAAGTGTTTGAAAATGTTCATAGATTCTCCTGAACTGTAAGAATATTTCGGATTGATTCAGGTTCATCTTTTATTTAGATGTGATTATTTTTTTTTCCTCCATATAATTTATTTATGTTGATAACAATATTTTCCTGGAGCGCTGAGATTTACCAGGTGTAAATGTTGTGGGTGCTGGGAGTACAAAATCACTTAACGCAAACGTTAGAGAGAGGAGCTGAAGGAAGAGCCACTAAAACTCAAGGCATATCAAGATGATGCAGGGTTTTTTTAAGGAAACATGTTAAATACTTCAGGTGGTTTCAGAGTTTTCATTTTGGATTTTACGTTTCTGTCTGTATTCGAAAGCCTGATTTTGTTTTTTAACGGGGATAGCTGTGAGGTGTCAAGAAAGGTTACTGCAGCAACTCTCTTGGCAATGGAAATTGGAGAAAAATAAAATAAAAAAGAATTATCCTAGCATGACTGACCCCATACAAGCTGAGCTGAACTGTTTCCTTGGAGATTTTAGTTTTTGCTGCTTTACTGTTTTTCCCACTTGGGGTGAAGTTTATCCATGGAGAAAATTGGTTATGAAGAGAGAATAGAAAGAATGAAGAGAGAAGGCCACGCGGAGAAAAAAAAAAAAAAAAAGAGCAGTTTTCTGATTAAATTCTTGGGGAAGTTGTGACCGAGATGG
Source organism: Charadrius vociferus (assembly GCF_000708025.1). Taxonomy (NCBI): domain Eukaryota; kingdom Metazoa; phylum Chordata; class Aves; order Charadriiformes; family Charadriidae; genus Charadrius; species Charadrius vociferus. Next base: position 718,576 of record NW_009646433.1, on the reverse strand, counting down.
TACTTCAACAGCGTTGAGATAGGTAATAAAAAAGTGACTCGAGTCAACTTCAGTATCTTGCCCAGTCCTAAGTCTTGCTTAAGATATTAAGGATACTACATAAACTGTTGTTACCCCTTTCAGTGACTTTTTTTTTAATTTGCCCATGCAGTGTTTCACTAAACAAAGATATATTTGCATTGCCAAAAACCCAAAATTGGATGTTTAACCCTGCCAGGTTTTTCCAACCACGTGAAAGCAAACCAAGCTGAGCTATTTTAAATTGCATTTTAAGCCTTGGGTCATGTCTTACAGTGTTGCAGAAGGATTATGGTATTACTGGGTCTGGCTTAATTGCCTAAATACCTGTTAGGGGTGCAAGTGAGCATTAGCGTACACATCTTGCTTTGCTTTCACTGTCGTCTTTCAAGGGTTTGACTTCATCCTATGGCACATCTTCAGCACAAGAAAGATAAACCTCGATGCGTTGAAAGAGCTGAATTTTTCATATTTTCACTGCTGATTTAGGAATTTGGGGTCGAAAACACACTCCGGTGATTAACACGTCTTAATATCGAAAATTACAGCCTGCCTCGTTAAAAAACCCTAACACACGCAGGAGCAAAGGGGTCGTTGCCTTCTTCATTAGTGAGTTCCTATTGCTTTCCCCGCGCTGCGTAAATGATTTCCTACATTGTATCATTTAAAATATTATGAATTAAACAAAGTGGAAAACTCGGGGAATATGTGTGGGCAGAGGATATTTCCGGAGCGATGATGACTGTAATTATGCAAAAGGCCATGCTGGAAAATCCCCATACAGCTCTAGATACAAACCAGTATAAATACCTCTCCTGAATATCACCTCTTTGCTCGTTCTTATCACGATAACGGGTAAAATATGGCTTCTTCCAACTGCTGTTCATAAAGCACGATAATTAAGCCTCCTTTTGTTCTTCTGGAAGTCGCGTCCCCGCTCTCCGCCTGCACCCGGGGTACCTGGCGTAGGGTCAGGCATCTCCTGATGCAGCAGGACACTTAAGTACCCACTTAAGACCATACGGCGTGTTTAAGCTGCTTGGGCCAGGCGCAACCCCAGCGGCTCTATCGCGCTGGAGGCCAAAGGCGGCGCGAAGTCACCCCAGTTAACCTCGTATGTCACAGGGTGTTGTGTTTCCCCCAGCCACCCTGCGCGGGGAGGGATTCTGCTCCTGGCTGTATTTTCACAAACAACTGGGGCTTGGAGCTTTTCCCTCGGTAGGTTTATCGTTTGCGGCTCGGTATCCTATATAATGCCGTGAGATCTGACACCAAGCGATTTAGGTGGGAATGAAAACAACCCGCACATCGTTGCCTTTATTAACCTGCTCTATATTTTCCTAACCTGCTGAATCGCGTTAATTCTCTTTCATCCTAAAAGCCTCCGTTGAAAGAGGGCCCTATTAAATATTCTCTTCTTATTCCTCAATCTGTAGATATGGTCCTTAAATGGTGATTATTTGTTTTTCAGGTTTTTTTCAACTTTTCAATTCTTTTTTTTTTTTCTTTTTTCAACTTCTTAATATCCACTTCCCTTCTTCAGCTCTATATTTAGTGTCTCAGGAGTGTCACAAACGTACAGAAGCCGGAGGAACCGCAGGACTTTCATTTCTGAAGCTGTGACCTTAAGGCAGAGACTAGTCAAGAGGCAGTAGTTTGTAACAGTTCTTCCTTTCAAATTAGCCTAGCTCTTCTCTCATTTTGCAAGCAGTGCTTTCGTTTTTGAAAAAAAAAAAAAAAGAAAACCTACATGTGACAAACACACTGGGAATAATTTCTGTTTCTTATTTAGACTCTGACACTACGTAATATCACTCCAAAGACATAACAGTTATATTTTTTTATACTCTGGAGTGTTGCTTGTTAGTTGATTAAATGGTCACTGGGTCCATTTGTTTGAGTCACTCATGATATAAAAAGATTTTCTAATTCTTTTTCCGATACATCTACGCCCTTTGTATCTCCCCTGGGACAGAGGATGGCATTAGGGGACTGCTCAAGCTCGTAGAGAAGACAGCTCAGCACCAAGTGTGTCAGGCTCTCATAACATTTCACCCAGTCTTACTCAGTTTAACCCAGTTAAAGCCAAATTTCCCCTTAAACGTCATTAAGCAGTTTGGCTTATGACAATTCGCTTGCCTTTCTGCCCTCGCTTTTTTTTTCCTTTTCTTTTTTCCCCCTTTTTTATTTCTCTTTGCCATGTTTTTGGCTGCTGTACCTCTGAAGATGAGAAAGCTAAGACAGAGAAATAAAGATTATCCTTCACTCTGAAAGCAGAGGGATTTCTGGGGTTTCTGGTTGGAGGACAGGGTTATGGTGGTGGCACCTCACCATCATGGGACTTACCAGCCATGTTGACAGATTTACTCTGAAACTTATACTGGAGGGAGGACCAGCTTCAGCAGTCATTTCAGTGGGTTCAGTCCCTAAAAGAGCTGGATCAGTAAGTTTGGATCTTCTTGGCATTAGTTATTGCATTTCGACTCCTCCTCCAGTGTGTCTGAGGCCGTGTTTCCCAGCAGATACCTGGCCCTGGCCAGTGGTGGCCATCCCAGGCATCGAGGGATGGCGCCTGGTTGCTGCCACAGAGCCACGTTGGCTTCCTTGGCTCCCTAATGGAAACTCTGCCTCTAAAAATGTACCTTTATTTTCACAGCTCCTTCAAACATCTGATTGGCGGCCTAGATGACGTTTCCAATAAAGCCTATGAAGATGCAGAAGCGAAAGCGAAGTAAGTGTCTGCTTGTTGCGGTCAGCATAAAATCTTAACCTCGTTTTTATCGATGGTACTTCATTGTATTTAAAAAAAAAAACCTGCTTTTTCTCAATATAATAGTTGTTGTCTCTGGCACCCTCCATAAAAACAGGAGGACTAGAGGGAGCTGGGTCTCCTCAGGTTGGTGCCCAGAGCCAGGTGGTCCCAAGGTTCATCTTAATCGCAATGTTTCAGTCCACGGAAGTATTGTTTCTTTAAAATTTATTGCGAAATAATTCTCTTGAAATATTTGAAGGTGAGAAATTACAGATCTTGGAAAGCTCAAGTAGTGAAGGGGATTGTTGTTGAACATGATTTGTTTCTTTAGAGAACTCTGATCTTTCTGAGACATTTTCACAAAGTCAAAACGTATTTGGAGACAAAGAATGGGAAATCGAGTTTGTCATTTTTGAATGAATACTAGAGCTACTTTGATATGAAGCAATATATTCATCTCGAGTATATACATATCTATAAATATTCATTCCTTTCAGAAGTGAGCTGTAGCGTATTTTAAAATATTTCCAGAAAAAACCCACTCTTCATACTTTCTTGATCTACAGTTTGTCTTTAATAGGAAAATTTTGTTATGTCTGTACTTTGATTCTATACCTACAATAAAGCTTTTGAAGAGGGACTTGTTCTGATCAGAGGGATGCTGAATATATTCGATTGAATATATTGATTTGATTGAATATATTTGATTGAATATATTTTGATTGAAAAGCAAAAGTAGTTTAAAAGTTGCTCTATAAAAAATTGTTTTACTTTTATTCTGTGTTTTTTTTAATTATTATTACCACATTAAAGAAGGGGGATAGGTGTTTTCTCAAAGTCAGGCGCTCGGTGTGACTGCTAATCGGTGGTCTGCAGCCATCTAAATTTAAGATTGCTCTTCAGTTATACATAGTAACTTCTCATTAAACCAGAGGGGTTTGAAATAGTGTACAACAAAGGAATTTGGCACTTCTGCGGAGAGAAAATGAGAAGCCCTAATTAGGTAGTTGATTAAAAAATAACTGTTTGTTTGTTTCAGAAAGTAAATATACATCCCTGGAAACTTAGTTTGTTGGACAAGACTTGTTAATATTGCAAAGTACCCACGAATTAAGATAGTATTTTCTTTTTCATGATCTTTGAGAGATAATTGAAATACATTTTTAATCATATTTAATTTATTTTAAAGTACTAAAAGGCACCCCAGGGTTGCATTTTCATTTAGAATATTATTTCCCTACCCCAATTCAAACACATAAGTTTTCTTCTTCAAATGCCTAAGTTCCCTAAAATTCTTGTCAGCTTAATTAAAAAGGCAGGAGGGTATCAGCCTCTTTTACTATCCCAGAAAAGAGGTATTTTGGGCACAGTATGCAAAGCCAAATGGACACAGTGCTATAGCAGTGGATAGCTAGCTATATATATATATATATATGTAGTATATACAGCTATTTTATATGTATATATAATATATAATAGATATAAAAATGTATATACTAAGTGTCAGTACCAGCTGAAAACATGGCATTTTAATACCAGTTGCAGCTTATGCAAAGTCTTTTACGAAGTGTTGTAGAATTAACTTAAGCAGCCTCAGAGATGGTCCCAAGTATCCCAGGCTTGTGCTATTATTATTATTATTATTTTAGATATATTTTTTTTTGTGCTACTATTTGGATTATATTGATTTCCACATGAACAGAAAGGAAGAAGACATTGGTCATGCAACTGGGGATTTTTGGTTTGAGTAATAACATGCTGCTGTTAGCGCAGAAGCTTTTATAAGGTTGCGCCCCAGCCCATTAGCAGCAAGCAACCCAAATTTGCACATAGGATTTGCCATTCCCCGTTTCGTAGTCTTGTCTTTTCACATCTACGATTTTAAGCTGTATTATTACTAGTGTGTCACACGGTAATTTATTATCCCAGGCGCTGCTTTTGTGTGCAGATTGTATTGGAGGCTTTTTCAGGTTAGTTTTGTGAATTTTAGGGAAGGGCTTTCAGGAGTTCTTTTGTGCTTCGTAACATGTTTTTAAGGGGGAAGCTGCAGTTTTGGATCTATTTTGGATGAACTCTTTATTTTGAGAACCAACGGGCCGGTGTCGACCTTAACATTTTTGAGCTTTCATCTTCTTTATTCCTCTTCTTTTCTTCTAATGCCAAATATTTCATCCCTACGAAAGGGCAAAGCGAAGGATTCCTGGTGATGGAGGAATTGTTCCCCAAAAGGAGGAAACGATTAATTTTGATAGCAACTTTTCTATTTTAAAAGTCAGTGCTTGAGTGCTTGAGTCTTGGCACTCGAGACTGTGGGTGACAGTGACATTCTTACCCTTCGCAAATTGACATTTTGACTTTGAAAAAGCAGAGGGGATCAGTGCTGCCTGCCTGGAGAAACACTAGACAAAGGAATGCTCTTTCAAAAGATATGGCATTTATTAGTCAAATACCATATTCACCTTTGCTGAGCTCCTTGAAAGCAGGCGCAGGCCTGCAAAAAGATGAATAGAAGATGGAAAAATGGCAAAATTACTTTGGGAGTAAAGCGAGACGCATTGGAAGCTGCCGCAGAAAGTTTTGTCGCTCGAGAGTTATTGTTTCTATATCGGGCAAGATAAAACTCCTCTGGGAGAAGAGTCTACTTGGCAGAAATTTTAACCTGGATTACTTTTCAAGCGGCTGGTAATTAGCTCCAGCTAAGTGTCCTTCAAGGGCTTATCTTTTCCAAGGGGAGGTTGGTGGAAGGGGAGAACTCGGCACAGAAAGCGCATTTGGGTTTGGTGAAGCGTAACACAACTCGAATCACATAAAAACAATTTTTTTTCCTCTTTTTTGCATCCTTGTCGCTAGCATCTCATTTTCAGTGCTTGTGTGGCAGGTGGCAAAAGGCCTTTGGGTGGATTGAAATTTTCTCTATACCCGTGTCTCAGCGTGGATCAGGATGATCCACGGAAAGGTCAGACGTTCAGCAGATGTAACCACGCAGAGTAAATGCAAAGGAGATCGTTGTGAGACGTCATTATGGCACATCAGAACCTGCTTTTGGCTGGTGCGGTGGCCACGTTCAGGGCTAAAGCGGGAATAATTTAATATTTTCTTATCAGTTGCTGTCACTTAAGAAATAGGAACTGAAATGATACATATTAAAATATCTACAAAATGTCAACAAATGTACTGTCGTATAAATCCATTATATCGAGGTGATTATTAAATTCCTGTTAATTTATAGGCTTCTGTTCAGCAAAAGCACAGGTTTCGACTACATCCGATGCAGGTTCACGTTCCTAAAGCAGGACTTGGGCCATAGGCAGGAGTTCATTGCAGAAATGCCTACCAAACTGGTGGCACTGGTGGGCGTCTTTTTATCTCCGTGCTTGAGCATGACCCTGGGGTCACAGAGCTGAGAGGACCTCAGGCAGAAGTTACAGGGTCAGAAGATCTTTCCATGTATCCAACAGTCCTCCAGGTCTGAACGTGCTGAACAACTTTTTGTTGAGTTCATTTCTTGGCAGCCTGGTGTTTGCCCAGCTAAACCTTGAGATATGGCTAGGGTGCTCCCAGGACCTGGGGAAAATGTTACAGCAATCACAAAGTAAGCAACATGAGCTACAATTTCCTAGCCTTGGGCCTGATTTTAAGGAAAGAGCAAACTCTACTCATGTCTTGAAGGCAAAGAAAATACATACCACCATTCAAAAATATTTCAGCTGAGCAGATGGGCTTCCTGGACCACTAAATGAGGGGGACCGTGGTTTTAGATATCTGCATACTGGCCGTGACGGTTGTAGGTGTCTCCCTGTCCTGCATGGGCACCTTTGGATTGTGTCCTAAATGCCTGGCTCTTGGCCTGCATGGGCAGCTGGGATGTCCAAGACAAGGCTGTGTCAATGCTCCAGTGGGAAGGTGCCCAGGAGTCCCTGCCAAGCAGACCTCGAAGAAAGCTGTGTCCTTCAAGGGCTTTGGCCTTCCCTCAAGAAGATGTGTCTCTCTGGGAGAGCGAGTGTGCACCTGCACTGCTGAAAGCATGGGAGTTCAAAAAAGCTGCTCCTGTGCTTAAGCTGAGTCATCTTTGATGCTGTTTTGTGAGAGGTTTTTTTAATTCAGATGCACCTAAAAATTGTGACTTCCGTCTAAATGGAAGAACCCTTTTTTATCCTCATGATTACAGCGGTTGTCTTCACAACATGAGCTTACTCCAGCACCAGAACTGATTTCCTTGTTAACAACTAATACCTTGCTACCCAACTAGTACCTGTTTTGGAGACACTTTCCCCTGGTTTTTGCACGCGTGGGGTTCGCAGTTCTCCTTAACATCCATTCTTTGTGTTCAGTCTCTTAAATCAGAAATCATCGACGTATCGTCTGTGAGACTGTGTAATTAATATTCTACTCCTCAGACGTGTTCAGATAAGTTAATAAATTCATTGACTAATGAATATTATAGTTACATCCTTACCAGAGAGAAGGTGAAGGAGAGAGTCAAACATTTAATTCGCTTCACGTTCTGAGAAAATGGGAGTTTCAGAAGAACAGCACTTGTGTCCCATTGTCGGGCACGGCAGTGTTTGTATTTAGGGCGCGAAGGAGATACCTACGTAAGCAGGAGGCCCATCTAAGTGTAGATAAGTTCTTACAGAGCCACAACTGCAGCTCTCATAAATCCCAAGAGGAAACAGGTGGTGTCTACTGCAGTCGTTGGCGCCAAGTTGAGGTGAGGGTTCAGCAAAGGCCGTTTGCTCCAGGCACACAAACCCCTTGCGCTGGCATCTTCTCCATCCAGAAAACTCCTGAAGTTAATCTCTGCACACTACTTCAGCCACTAACAAGGCCATCAGATGAGGTCTAACTTTTCTATGACGAGGCTGTAGCAAGGGCCTTTCCCGTGTCACGGAGACAAGGACAGTGGGCGGGTGGCCCTCACCACCAAGCTGGCAGCTGCCTGGGCTTTGCCCAGCCAAGCAGAGTGTATCCGCTCCGATGACCAGGGAGGGTCCCTGCGCTCCTTTTCTCCTGTCACATCCAGAATTATCTGATGATGATGATCTTCGGTGGCAGCAGGGCTTGAAATTAATACCCCGTTAAAGTCCAGACACCGGTGCCTTCACGCCATTGCTCCGGGCTCTCTGCACATACAGGCTGTTTTGATTGCACTTTTTTGCCTTTTTTTTTTTTGCTTATTTATTCCAGCTGCGTTGCAGCCCTGGGGGAATACGTCTTGGTACTCACAGCCAAAATTGTCTCCTTCTCATAGGGCTCGAGGGGGCAGGGACCTTTGCGTAGGTATACAATGCCTTCTCCCTGCCGAGCAGCTCTGGCCCCAAATGCCCTTCATCTTTGCTTGAGCTGTGATTTAATCACAAGCTCCATCCAAACCTTTTGTTTCACTGGCCAAAGGCATCCCTTTTTTCACTTTCCACCTCCTCTCTCACTACATTTATTCATAACGAAGCATCCCAACAGTTTGTTGACTTAGTTGTGGTGCAGAGGGTGGTTATTATTAATACCTTTCAGTTTTATATGCGTACTTTCCGCATACTTTTCCCCTTCCACCCTGGCTTTAAAAGTAAAATTGACTTTATTCTAAGGAGAAAAATACAGATGCAGCTTGGCGCTTTGATCAAGCAAGGTGGTATGGTGCTGGTCTTTTTGCCTCTCATTTACTGCGTACAAAATGGTCCTGTGTACCGCAGTATCTTTTAGCGCTCGGTTTAGGATGCCAGTTTAGGAGAAGTTTTCGTCTCGCAACCGTAAGCCAGTGCGTGTCTGGACAGAAGCCCGCTCCTGACGTCTCCCAGCGGCTGGTAGCTGGTGCTCAGGTGACATCTGCTGTTGAAGGTTTCCCCCGAGCTGTGTCCAAGTATCGTGTTTTCCAAGATTAAATCCCCGTATCCCCTGGTTCCGTCTAGTTTCTCCCTCGCCAGCGTGTTTACAAGAGAGAAGTATTTGCGAATGTCCTGTGTGTCTCCTCGGTGGTGGTCCTTGAAGGGCCACTGCGGGCTCTACATGTGTCTCCTTCCTATATAGCCTTTTTCTTTTGCTTCATGAGGTTGTCTTTAAGAGTTATTTTAGTGATTGAAGTTGTCTCTGAGAGTTAAAAGCTTGTTGCACGTGGATGGGATCTGTATTGGTAAGCAGCACAGATCCAGAGGAATAGGTGCGTAGAGAACAACGTCGGTGACAAGAACCTTCTCTACAGACTTACATACATTTCAGTGGGGTTTTCCTTTGGGCTACTTCAAGTCTGGTTCCCTGGACTCGAGGTTAAACAGTGCTTGGGGCGCGTAAATCAGCTCCTGAGGCATGTCTTCCAGTTTGGCACCACTTGAGAGAGGAGCCCAGTTCTCACGCTCTTGTCCCACTCGGAGGCAGGAGAGGGGCTCCTCAGGGGACGTGCTTTAGAAACGTGCTCTTCTTCTGGGCTAAGAGACATTTTAATGCACCTTGCATATAAAGGCCGCTCTTTATTAATTCCCCGATTGCCATTTTTGTGTGATGGTGGTTGACAGTGATCTGGTCACGCATGTTGGTGTGCCTGTAGTGTCAACATCTGCTCTTTGGTGGTCTATAGGTACAAGTTCTGGCCAACTTCTCCATAAACATATTAAGGCTGGAATTGGTGCTTCAGCTCTAAAAAAAAAATGCGCCGAGGCACATAGCAGACCCAGCAAACTCCTGTTTCGGTAGGATTGGAAAGCTTCACACGTAGATGCTGTGTCACCAACCATGCTAGTGCGTGGTGGGTTTGAGCCAGTCCGTCGGTTTGGGGTGAATATTAAGCAACCCCGTGTATTAGGAAAGGATGCTTTTTATTTCTTTATCTTGTTTTCTTTTAGAAATATAGTAGAGATAAGCCAAGAAAGATCTTAACCCCTGCCAAAAGGGAAATTCTCCGAGTTCAAAGTTCCAAAACGGGAGCTACCAATTAAAGAGAATGATTTAATTAAGGTCTGACTTTCTGTTGGGCCGCAGCTTTGGAAAACTTTGGCAGAAAACATTCACCGAAGCACGGAGGGCGATCAGATTAGTAATTTTTCTGCAAGAGAAAATATTTTCTGGCTGAGAACGTCAGGAAGGTCTGGGCAGCCGGCGAGCTGTAATAATTGGCTCCATCTCCCTCTGTGTCAATTGTTTTCTGAATTAGGGACCATATGGGAACTGGCTTTCGCCTTGGCTGTCTGCAGTGCCACGCTGGGAGGGGGGAGAAAAACCTCACGGGACATGCAGGAAGGGGTGGGGGGAAAATGCTCCTTAATGCTATAAAAAGCGGAGGTTGCAATCATTTCTTTTGAGCTGCGTAAATAATTAAAGTAATTCTCCTGCTTGGTGAGTGCCGTGGAGAAATCGTGACTGATCATCGGCGCCTGTTAAGTTTGTATGGGATTAAATATCTGGCTGGTTAGAAGAATCGAGGGTTTAGATAGCGTTATTTGGCCTCTGGTGTGCAAGAGCTTTTTTTTTCTTTCTGCTGGAGAATCTTGCGTATAACAGAGTTTAACCTTAAATAATTTGTGATTTCATACTGAAGCCATTGGTATTTTTCCTCCCAGTCTGTCTATTGGATTTTCCCAACTGCTGTAATAAATAAGTGTTTACTTGGAAAATCAGTTCTCCGAAATCGTGGTAAAAGGCGAGAGCCCATCGAGATGATGGGCAGGGTGATTTCCCTAAACGAAGGTGGGGGAGACTGCTAAATTGTGACTTTCTTTTTGAAAGGTGGATTGCTCTTTGCTTGCAGACTCGCCGGGTAGACTTTATGGCTGCTTTCCTCTTGAGAAAACGCACTGTGTAATGCGCTGTGTCGCTCACAAGGGATATATTAAATTAGCTTTTAAAACCAGGTCATTTTTATTTAGGTAATAATCTATATGCTTTCCTCTTGCTGACTTGACCTTTCGATATGATAATGGGCTGTGTCGGATGTCAGATGGAAGCGCTAGTGGAAAAAAAAAAAACACAACAGTGCCTTTGAAGCAGGCTGCTGTTATAATACTTTACTGCGTTTGTTTTATAGAATTAGGGCCTGGACTGATGAAATAAAAAGGCAGCAGAAAGCTTTCTGCTGATAATGAGTCTCATTCCAGAGGCTACAGAAAAACATTGCAGCGAATGCGTCCGTGTGTTTGGCAGTTCCCGTTGTACGCGGTAGCACTTGATGGAAGCGGAGGTCTGTGCATTAGAAATATTAACCGTTCCTTTGGCATTTATCTAATTTATTTTTTTTTTTTTCCAGAAACCACTGAGAATACTTTACTAATCCCAGTACGGTCAGTTAGAGCGTCATGTAGCGCAGTCTTGGTAGCCTGAAAGAGAAACCTTGGCAAACATTGGCATTCGGGAGGGACGGAAAGGCAAAGGTAGCATTAAAAAATTTTTGCACAGTTTCTGGGTCTGGACATTTGGCATCCAGCACATTTTTGAACTGTCCTGAAGATTTATCCAAACAGCTTTGTAAGGATTACGCCGCTGGAAGATGGGCTATTTCTGTCCCGCTTTCATCTTCTGACTTAAATAACAGAGAGGCACTTGAATGGAGTCAAATATGTTATAAATAAAACTCAGTGATCCTTCTGTAGGGAGCTACTGATTTTTTGGAACTGCTGGAAATAGTTGTGGGATCATTTGTGGCTTTTCCAGTACCGGAGTTGCCTGCTAGACCAGTTGTCCTTGGTTGAACCTCACCAACTCCTATGAGATCCACCAGGAGTTGAGTCAGACCTCACTTTTACATCCAAGCGTTGGTAAGGGAAAGGAAAGAAGGAAACGTGGAGCCAGTGAGAGCTGAAGGGCAAGTATGTGGAAGGGGGTGACACCTGGAGAGGTTTGGGAGGAAGAGATTTGGGCTTTGGGAGGGCAGCACCAGGGGAGGAGGTGGGGGAGCACCATCTCCCCGCTGCAAAATTGTCTTGGCAAAGCTGGCAGAGGTGTTGCCAGATAAATTTCTTCCCATTTACCCATTTCCCAGGCTGGGATGTGATGGGAATAGCTCCAGATTTTGGAAATGTTGATGTATGCAGTTGTTTAAACAGCAGGGAGAGGGGAAAGAGCAGAGAAAGGAGATCCATATTTCAAAGATGAGTGAATATTAATTGTTTTCCCTGTGAAATTTAGTAAGTGTGATACCTGAAAACTGCATAGCAAATTCAGTTGACCCCGGAACAGTAATTGTGTCCGATTCGAAGATGAAATTCAATCACCGGACTGTGAAATAGAAGAAATTTAATCCTGCTGTAAGTGAAAAACTCGATGCAGTCTCCACTCCAAAGTTATTGTGGACACCTCCTTCCCACCAGCAGCTGATCCACCGAAACAAACCTTTTTTCTTCTTTCCCTTCTTCCCTGCGTGGAATACTTAATCAGTTTTCCTGAAGGCTCAAATTAATTTCCATATATAGCTTATGGTCTAAATGTAGTCCACACTAAACTCAGAATTTCTACTGAGTAAAGGAGGTTTATTTAAAAAAAAACAACCTCATGCTTCCAATATCGTTGCTGGATCCTGAGAAACTGCTGCCACGTGATAATAATATTATTTTTGCCAGTTGCTTGTTTGCGGCGCTTAGGGCATCGCAATCCCCACCGCCGGGCAGGGCGCTTATTCATCCTGACTGTGCTGCGCTCCACTTACATTGATTTGCCCTCCGTTGCATGTTGCTATATTTTCTCAGCGCCTGACTGAATACTCCATTAAATGATTTGAGGAGCGCTGAGCTCTAAATTATCTAATTTACTGAAAAAAAAAAAAAAAACCCAACCAAAAAAACCCAACCAAAAAAAAAAAACCCCAAAAGGAAAAACTGTTCTCATGATTTATCCGATCCCACAGCTGGGTATATGTAGGTATAGCGTGGTAAAACATCAAAAATAGAGATAACATGAAATTTTGAATATGTGAGAAAGCTCAGTGCCTGTAAACCTTTAAAGAGAAGATGAAAGTCTGATCTTGCCCATTATATTGGACATTAATGTAAAACTACCCAGAGGTTTATAAGAGGGCTATTGTAATTAAATTTCTGATGTACGTTAAAAGGACCTCACTCATGGCTGTATTTAAAATTCACTTTAGCAATGGGAATGGAGTGTTTCTAGCTCTGTCTGCTCAGCGTACCATCACACGCAGATGGTTTTGCACTCTGTCTTTAATATCTCTTAGGTTTTCTTACTTTGTTTTCAACAAATAACAATTTGTTGAGAGCAAAGCGAGGGATTAGTCTGATACAGTGGGGCTCAACACAATTACCGTTGCAATTTGCTCGGCTGTTGATGATCCGCTGCAAAGACGTGTGCTGTACCCCCACCCAGACCCATCAGAGCTACAGGTGCATATCCAGATCCTCATACCCATCTCGGTCTCGGATTAAATCACAACCTTTGCCAGATTTTGGGGCATTTCCTAATCCTTTGCACGTGAAGAAGACGCTTTCTAAGAAAGGTGTGTTTCTCTCCCGCTGCGATTTTAATAGATTATTTTAATGGCTAATTCCCAATTTCGTTCGGAGGCTGTTTCTGTGCGGAAGCAATATCGTTCCTCTTGGATGGCGAAATGCAAATTCTCATTGCTTGAAATTCTTTTCGGAGTCAGGAATCAGGAGCGGGCTAGCAGCAGGCCAGCGAACGGTTGGGACTCTTGGAACATGCAGGGCAATTGCCAGGGAGCCCCTACAGATGCTGGGTTTGGGGGGAAAAAAAACCCCAAAGCAAACAAAAAAACCCACCAAAAAGCTAACTACTTGGCTGCTTTGAAACATTAGCCATCTCCTTGAATTCCCTCAGCTTCTGATCTTGATTTCTGATCTCATACTCTTAGGGAAGTGAACGCCTCGAAGTTCAGCTTTGAAAGATGCTTTACGATCCCGTTATCAACCCCACTGCTTCCAAATCAGCTATTTTAGTAACTGTGCCATAGTTGAACCGTTGTGTTTCGCACCTGGGTCAGATTAGGAGGTGAAAGCGTCTGTTAGGAGTCGAGCCCGTGCTTAGCGAAGGCATGACCTCCTTGCTTGTGAAAAATAGCGTATCCACGAGAAAATCCAGTGCCAAAGCTCACGTCTCAGGAAAGCAAGACCTGCATGGGCTTACTGCTGCTTCAAATGCGCCCTTGCTAAGTATCGAAGCTGATATTTTTTAAAAAAAAAATTAAAAAAAGGCATTACTTTCATCTTTGATTGCTGCATCCTTTGCAAAAGGTAAAGTCCTGAAAGACCGAGTGCTGGGAACAGCCTTCCCCCGGTCGTGGACTGCACTGAGCACCTCACCAAGTCCCCTCTAAAATTAAATATAATATGCTTCCAGTCAGCTAAAACAAAACTCTGGTAACCTAAACTTCCTTTAAGTGAGCTTGTTAAATGGCGAAGGAAAATCAAGAGTATTTTCTCTTGTTTCAATATGTGTTTCAAGCTCTCTGTTGTTTTTTTTTTTTTTAAAGCAGGCAGGTTTTTCTCACTGCCTTGTTATCCAGGACAGCTACCATCTATTGCTTCTGGAAATGGAAAAAATATTCAGGCTTCTCGGGAGAGAAAGAGACGGTATAAAGGCTGGAAACAAGCAGCCCTGTATCTTCGCTTCCCTAATGTGGTCCATAAGGGTTGGTGATGCTTTCAGATGAGGGTATATACGGAGGCAGGAGTCTCTCGAGTGAAGGGTCCTTTTGTAGCCAGTTCCTCTAATGGCCTCGAGCATTTTGCAATATTGTTTTGAACGCGGATGGGGGAAAGAAATTCAAATGCTTGTCTGACCTGCAGCATCTCCTATGCCATTTAATAGAGGAGCCAAACATGAAAGAGCTGAGCTCTAGGTGTGCCAGGGGCCATATCGCTCAAGAAGTCAACAGGGGCCACTGGTAATGAATTCCCCTTTCGAGTCAGTAATGCTGGATGTCACAGTTTGGGTTGGGAAAAAAAAAAAGAAATCATACTTGCCTGAGCTATTTTAAAGTTTTCCTCATTTTCTACAAGTTTTAGTGGATGGAATTGCTTAGAAGATGAACATGTCCAATAGATGAACATGTCCATCACTCCTTCTACTGCTGGGGCTGAGGAGAGGCTTATCTGTGTCACCCCTTCGGGGACGGCACAACAAAGGTGCTCAGAGGTAATGGGGTATTTGTATGTGGGTGCTTGAAAGCGTCTTTAGAAAAAAAATTACTACATTCATGTATCTAAATCATATTTTACCACTGACTTCTAAATACTGTTCAGAGCTTGAAATAACTTGTAGCCACATTAGTATCTCTCTCCCATTTTCAGTGATCTTGTTATGATGTGAAGAATCCTGCTATCATATCGGCAGTTGGCCGGGGCAATCAAATTGATAATTTTCCCTGAAGGCCTGCGTCTTTAATAAACCCCTTTTGCTAGATTTTTGAAGTTAGTTCTGTTAAAAAAAAAATATCCAGGAACATGTTCAAAATACATCAACTTCTTTAAAGGCGTGGAGAAAGCATCTGGACTGGTCTTTGCTTAGAAAACCATATTTATGATGGAAGTGGTTTTTCGGAGAACTTCAATCTATATGCCAATATCAATTTAAAATTCATTTAAATTAAAAATTCATTTAAAATAAAGTCCACCTTACGAGGTCTTAACCCCCCATGAAATTAGTGCTCCTTGCCCCGTTCCCGCAATGCAAAGCTCCAGCGGCGATAGATGAGAATCGATAGCGATTTGGGGCGGTGGGAGGATTCAGGATCAGACCTGCAGATGAGGAGAAGGTATTTGGCTTGCTCTGAAAACGAATAATCTAGAAAACGATTCAATTTCCGAAAGCGGTATCAACCAGTTAATAGTCAGCTCTCATTGACTCCAGTCTTTAAAATTTATATGCTCTGTATTTATTTGATAAGGTGCAGCATTATCTGGCTTTTCCATTAGAAAGGAATCCGTACCCAGCGCCTGTTTGTCATATTTATACGTCTAATAAAACATAACACTGCCAGCTTAGGCCTGTTCATTTGTATTTTATGCTTTCGCTCTTTACTCTCAGTTTCTATGGGAACCTGGGCTGTTACAGCAATAGAGAATAAAGAGATGAAGAGAGGTCTTCGAAAACATAACTCCATTTCTCTGCTGAATTGCCGGCGTGGTATAGCAGGCGCAAACACGCTTGAAGCCAAATAAACTTGGGAAGGGAAAAATCAAGGCAAGTTAGAAGTGAGAAAGTTGATGGTAGTTGAGTTTCCTCCCTCCAGAAGCATCCTGATGGCGTGCTTTTGTGCTTTTTCCTTTGAAAATCCATGTATGATGCTTAAAAGTTAGGTTTACCTTTTTCTGAGGAGGAGATAACCATTTTACGTTGCTTACGTTTGTGGCTATTTTAGTGCAAAGTGCTCCGCTGCAAATAAAAATTAAAAAAAAAAAAAAAGACAACTCTCCTTTTGGTATATTTAAGTATAACTCCTGAGTTGGAAATGTGATGCGCATGTGCAATTCCATACATTTTGCGTACATATAGTTCATATATTACAGTATATCGTTTAGTATCCACCGCTTCGGTTATCTCTCGGTGAATCAAGGTGAGTAATGTAGATGAGCTGGAATAATTAGTAGGAAATAATTAGAAAAACCTCCAGAAGGACGTTTCTTGCAACGCCACCGTATGTCTTATGAATTCTTTGTGAGATGTTTTGCGTTTCAGTCTAACTTGGAGGAATATGAACGTAATGCTTTGAATACAGATCGTCTATGGCTACACTGAAAATGTAAAGGTAAATTTTACATCTTTCAACGGATCTGGATTTGGCAAACTTTGCAAGGATATATATACACGGGGAAAAAAGGCTCAGAAACAGTGGAGTTTAGTAGGGCTAATACTTATAAGACTTAAAAGCTGTTTCTGAAACATGTAATTTGTTTTAATGTTCATATGTATCAAGGTGGATGTTCACAGCTGTGTTCCTAAGTACCTAGAAATGTCTATCCACAGATAGTGAGATATTCCTCACAGACTCAGCTGAAACAAGGGCACCCTTTGGGACGCGAAGTAGTATTATCTCTAGACTATTTTTTTCTCACAAATGCGTATTTTTAAGGCGAAGCGGGCCTGTTCGAGACCATGTGGTCTATAGGCTCTCTCCAGAACCCACGTTTCTCTGCAGGTTGATGTGGCGATCACCTTGAGATAACCCAGCTCTTGGCAGATGGCTTTTCTTCTGGCTTCTGCCTGCCTCAAAGCTGCTTTGAGTTGGTATTGCTGAGTTCGGTTTAGTAAGCTGGAGCGTGAGATGAACTCGTGTGGCTTCCCCTACTCCCACTCTTCGGGTCTGGAAGGAACAGGGTGGCTAAAAACCTTTAACTTCTCAGTAGTGCTGAACAGCGCCAGGAGTAACCCTGGGCAAGTTGCTTTTCTCTGTTCCTTTGGCTCCCTGATCTGAAAAACAGCATTTAAGATCTATTAATCCAAGGTACTACATCAGAAATTGATATTGTTATATTATCTCCCTCATCCCACGCTACAACTTCAGGATATGTCTCAATGTTTATGCTTCCCGGTCGCTTTGTTCTTGCAGTGAAATGATTTTAAAATGATCTTTTAAAATAATGTTCAAAAGGGGAGCGGTGAGCACTTGACCTCTTAACGTAACATCTAGAAATAGTTTTTTACCCATGCCAGGAAGGTGTTTTGTGGGTCTTTATTTTCAGGCATCTCTTTACAGGTGGTTTTACAGTCCGTATCTGCTGACCATGAGATTGCCTTTGCAGTCTTTATCAAAGATGGGAGTACGTGGGCCAAAGTCTCACTCAAACTGATTTTTCCTTTTTTTTTTTTTTTTATTATTATTTCAATGAGAGAAACTTAATTTTCCCCTTCTCCTGGGCAAATCTGTGTCACTTTAAGCTGTTCCTTCCCCAGATTATGCGAGACTTTCTGTCCTTGGTATTGATGTGCTCTGCAGCCTTCTGAAACATCCTTTTGTGCTTTGAAATATATTTTAATTGTTCCAAAAGAAGAGAATAAATGAAATAGCAACTAGATTCACTTCCCTTCTGCTCCAAAGGTAGTTTTAGGGCTTTATGTTTTGTAGATGTTTGTCAGGGTAAACACTGATGCAGCAGCCTGGTCCTTCTGGCGCTGCACATCCCCATGGTGGGAGAGTACTGAAGATCATGGCAGAACCCTGTGGTCTCCAGAAAGCAGTCTCTTTCCACCTCCACTGAAGGATTTGGACCTCTCCACTGGCCTACGGATTGGAATGATGTTGACAACTTCATAAAGGTTTACTAAAGACGTAGCCCAGTCAATTAAAACAACTGAGTTGGTTATGGATGGTTCACCCATCTCAAAATTGCCAGGATGCCAGGTGAGCCTAAGAGGAACAGAAGATCTTTTGGCTGGTGATGAGCTTCTAGGGCTTGAGAAGTTGGGAAGAGTAGTTTGCTAGTATCTGCTGTGGGCTAGGATGTTCTTGGGGATGTCAGAGGGTCTCCACAGGATGTAGAAGACTTTCAGCTGGTAAGGATTGGTAAATCTGACCTACCACTCTGTAGCATCATAGCTCAGATCTGTCGGTGGCAGAGAAGATATGATTGCATGAAGAGATTGTATAGTACACATTGAGGACCCAGGTGGCAAATTTAGCCCCATCATTGTGAGAGTTCCTGAAACGAGATCTGGAGTCCCGATTCAGATGGCAGGCAGCCTCTGCATCCCCGTGATAACCACAGGATCTCTGCTTCAGCCCCCTCAGGAAGAGCTGGAGGAGGAAATGCTGCAATGATCTCAAACCTCTGCCCTTGGATTCCGAGAGGTCGCCTGCTGTGCACTGCCCGGTTGTTTGATCTACTGGACACCCGACCTTTTGGTTTACGGGGGAAACGTTATCCCTTCAGTTTATCGCTACCGACTCCCACGCACATCCGAGCGCGGGATGCCAGAACCTGGGACTCCCTCGCCCCTTCCCATAGCTGGGCAGCGGCCAGCAGAGCTGCACCTCTCCTCGTCTCCTCAGGCTTTTGGGTTTCCTCCATGCAACTTCTAGCTGGTGTCATCCTAAGTAGGCGCCATACATCAATTAGCACTCACGAGGAGTATCCAAACCATATCAGGATGCTTCCAAGGACAGACAAGCTGAAGGAGGCTGCTCCAAAGTGCAGGTGTCTTTGGCAAACCTCTTACCCCCTGGGTCAGCCATAATGGGGAACTGCTGTAAAAACTAAGGATTAAGGGAAAAATATCACAAAAAGGGTGGGTTCATGCTGCTGCAGCCCAGTGGTTGTCAACAGCAATAAAGCATGAAACTACACGTGTAAAGACGACGTAGTAGGAAACACCGAGCCGCCGGGACAAAGGCATGAGATTAATTTGGGAATAATATCTGTTCTCGAGAAATCACGGTAAATATAGGAGTAATGTAGAGTATTAGAGCAGCTAAGCAGGAAACAAAGAGCAGGGAAGGCAAATTAGTCATGTCTGACTAATCTGATAGCCTTGTATGATGGTGTGACTGGATGGGTGGATGAGGGGAGGGCAGTGGATGTTGTCTACCTTGACTTTGGCAAGGCTTTCAACACTGTCTCCCACATCATCCTCACAGGAAAGCTTAGGAAGTGTGGGTTAGATGAACGGACAGTGGGGTGGATTGAGAACTGGCTGACAGATAGAGCTCAGAGGGTTGTGCTTAGTGGTGCAGAGTCCTGTTGGAGGTCAGTAACAAGTGGTGTCCCTCAGGGGTCAGTACTGGGTCCAGTCCTGTTCAATATATTCATCAATGATCTGGATGAAGGGATAGAGCGTACCATCAGCAAGTTTGCTGATGACGCAAAACTGGGAAGATTGGCGGACACACCAGAAGGCTGTGCTGCCATACAGCGTGACCTCGCCAGGCTGGAGAGTTGGGCAGAAAGAAACCTTATGAAGTTCAACAAGGGTAAGTGTAGGGTACTGCACCTGGGGAGGAATAACCCCATGCACCAGTACAGGTTGGGGGCTGACCTCCTGGAGAGCAGCTCTGTGGAGAGGGACCTGGGAGTCCTGGTGGACAACAGGATGACCATGAGCCAGCAATGTGCCCTGGCGGCCAAGAAGGCGAATGGCATCCTGGGGTGCATCAAGAAGAGTGTGGCCAGCAGGTCGAGGGAGGTCATCCTCCCCCTCTACTCTGCCCTGGTGAGACCGCATCTGGAGTACTGTGTCCAGTTCTGGGCTCCCCAGTTCAAGAAAGACAGGGAACTGCTGGAGAGGGTCCAGCAAAGGGCAACAAAGATGATTAGGGGACTGGAGCACCTTTCTTATGAGGAAAGGCTGAGGGACTTGGGTCTCTTTAGTCTAGAGAAAAGAAGATTGAGGGGGGATCTTATTAATACATACAAATACTTAATGGGAGGATGCCAGGGGGATGGGAGCAGTCTTTTTTCAGTGGCGCCCAGTGATAGGACGAGGGGTAATGGGCATAAACTTGAACATAGGAAGTTCCATCTTAACATGAGAAGGAACTTCTTTACTTTGAGGGTAGTGGAGCACTGGAACAGGCTGCCCAGAGAGGTGGTGGAGTCTCCCACTCTGGAGACATTCAAAACCCGCCTGGACGCTGTCCTGTGTAACGTGCTGTAGGTGACCCTGCTCTGGCAGGAGGGTTGGACTAGATGAGGCTGCCCAGAGAGGTGGGGGAGTCTCCCCCTCTGGAGCCATCCCAAACCCGCCTGGACGCCGTCCTGTGCCACTGCTGGAGGTGCCCCCGCTCTGGCAGGGGGGTTGGAGGAGGTGATCTCCAGAGGTCCCTTCCAACCAGTCTGGGATTCTGTAAATGTGCAGCGGAGGCAGAGAGGGCAGCATATTTCAACGTAGCCACTCGCTCAACACCAGCAGCTGCCACTGGGGTTGGAGGCTCTGGGAGAAAAACCTTTTTTTCACAGCCTTTTGGCAGAAATAGGCTTGTCCTTCCCTCTGTGAACCCAGCGGAGGCGTTTGGCCCCTCTGAAGCCTCCGCAGCTTTGGAAATACCACGACGGCTGTCAAATGGGCTGTCGCAGGTCTTGCATAACCTTGCGTCGAAAGCATTGAAACCCACTCTGCTAGAAAGTAAACAAACGAAACACTTATTTTTATGCTGTAATAAGAGAAAATACTGCTACCTGTTTAAAAAGCAAATTTTTATTTAGCCCTGCTGGATCCTGATCCCCACGCATCACTTCCAAACGAGTTCTCACCCTCCCTGCCTTGCCTGGCGGTAATCGGGAGTCAACAGCATTCGACGCTGAAGTGCTCTGACAGTAGAATTTCGCGAAATGACGCTCGTTTGGCACGTAGCTGAGTTCAGGCCTTTTCTAATGCGTTTTCAGGCAAAGGGAAGCTAATTTGAAACCACTGCTGCTAATTCCAGGAAAAGAAGGCAGCATTAAGTCTCCTTTGGGAGTTTCAAGTGACAGCGTAGCCATTAGCGGAGTGGAAACGCAGGAAGGCGATCTTTATCAGAAAGCATGTGTTTGGCTTTAGAGTTCTTCCCCAGAAATCACTATTTACCGTTTGGCTAAGTATTATTTTACTACATTAAAAAAAAATAAGTGTTTTTGGGCCTCTCCGTCCTCTTGGTGAGCAGCAGTTAGAATTTTGTTGTTCCCTGACGATGCTGAAAGAGGGATGAGAAAAACCTGCTCGTTAAAGGAAGTGTGCGATCCTCTGAGAACAGAAATGGACTTTTGGAACGTTTTTGTGTACAGATTGACCACCGGGTGATACTGGAGAAGTGTTTGCAGTGCAAGAAATCCTTGCTGTGATCTGGGCTTTGTATCGTATCGTAGAGCAGAGGGGATCATCCCTTTGTGACTGCTTCAGTTTCTGTTGGAAAAAGCAACTCTTGGCATCCTTGTTCCACAAAGATACTTAAGAGTTTAATGGAAAAAAAATATTGGGTTTATTACAGTAGTAGAAACAGTGGCACAGTCCTCCTCTTATGTGGGCCAAGGAGGATGCTAAGCAATGTTTTCTGGTCCCAAAGCCCTTTGGGACCTCTCATGAAGTTCATGACCGCCAGCATCGTTTCAGTGTGCAAAATTCTGCTCCTTCATGTAACACCTTTACAACAGCAAACCCATCAAGCCTAGAGAGGCTGTAAGAGTATTCAAGGAAATACCACTACATGCCTGCCCTGCTTCTCCATGTGCTGTTCTCCAGAGGAGATACTAAGCAAAATGGACCTTTGACCTGATCCCAGACATCCCACAGGTGATCTGTTCTTGAATAAGTCTCCTAATGTATCTTCATTTTACAGATAAGGAAAGAGATTTTACAGATAAGGAGAGATGAAGCGAATTAAGGAGAAGTCAGAAAAGCCAAGGAGCTGGCACCGTCCGACTCTCTCCCATCTTGAGTCCTCAGATGTAAATGTAACCAGTGGAGGAAACAGTGGAAAAATCTTCACCTGCAGAATTATTTCCCATTTAATGAGATAACATAGGGTCATCATAGCAAATAGCTGTAATTTTGGTTTCAGTTGTGAAAGAATTAGTCTGTAAAACTTAGGTACTTAAATGTGGAGAAGAGTTCCTTGTCGCAGACCGTGTACAGCATTACCCCAGTTACTAATATTAAGGCTTTAGATACTTCCAGAAAACCCCACAGATTTTAGTGAAGTAGTGTCTCCCTCTTTAAGTAAATCTTAAAAATGCCAAACTGTAGTCAGTTTTCAGGCCAGAGGGTCCCAGCCTGCTCCATCGTTGGTCATGTAGAGGCATTTCCCGCTGACCAGCCCTATTGCCTTTCTCTGAGCGTTTCCCAGCACTGCTCTGCGTGCACCACGGTGGACTAGAAGGGCACGGAGGTACCGGGTGCTGTAGGTTTGTATGAACGCAGCCTGGTTTCTGCCCCTTTCCGAGTAAACCCTGACGTTCAGTCTATCTTCTTGACCATGTCTGAGCCATTAGCTGATGGTTTCACAGGACTTACAAAGTCTTGAGGGGGAATGATCATCTCGGAGCCTGTCTTTTGACATTAGAAGTTTGGGTTATTTTTAATATGTGTACCAGTTCATCTCTGTTTCATTTCATCTGACACTTTATTGGCAAGCCACCGAATCTCCTAAGGTCCTTCTGCAGCTCTTCATGGTTCACCCTGGTTTTTTCTGCTACTCTGAATAGCTTAATGTCAACAGGAAACCTCGGCGCTCTGCTATTGAACCTTTATGCACATGAATTATAAGTCCATCAAACAGCACAGGTCCCAGCACAGCACCACGCAGGATCACAGGTGACTGACCTCCACTCTCTGAAGCAGTTACTTCTCCATGAGACCTTTCCTTTTGTGTCCTGGCGGCTTCTTGCCTTTAATTGCCTTTGCTGGGGAGCCTTCTGAGGTGCTTTTTGGAAACCAAATAAACTCTGTCGAACAGAATCAACCTTAGGCATGAACCCTCGGTAACTCTAATATGTCCCTTTATGGAAGACAGCATATCTAATTAGTTCCTGTGTCTGCTTATTCTACTCTTGATGATAGTTTTCACTAATGAAGGTACAGACGATACAAGCCGTAGCTCCCCCGATAACCTCTGCAAACCTTTTCAAGTATTTTTACTGCCTCCTGGGGAAGCAGTGAGAATGTTAACCTACCGGTCAGCACGTATGTACGTACCTCCAATGTATTTGCGCTACCTATAGGAAAGGGGGGGACACGACATGGGGCACCTTGGAGGGCTGCAGGTAATGCAGAGTATTGACATGGGGATAAACTGGGAACGTTGGAGTTGTTTTGTGAACATAATGACATTGTTTGGGGGGAAAAAAAAATGAAGCAGCTCATGAAAGCAGGATAGAAACCAAATTAAAGTCTGTAAGCGTACAAGAAATGTCTCCCCAAGGCCCGGCCTTGGTAAAGCTGTTTGAAGCGTATGGGTGTGTGGCAATGAGCTGAAGGGTCGCCTGTGGAAACGTGGGATATTCCTGCCCTCCAGTGGAAGCATGGGAAAGTGCCTTTCAGAAGTTGTCTCAGCTGGAAAACGGATGGGAGCCCGTTAAAGGGATGCTAAGGAGCGTCCAGCTTTTGATCCGTTGTCCCTTGAATTACCGTCAGTGTTTCTGCACAGAGTCCCGTGGTCCTCTCTAGGTTCACCTGCCCGTACCTGCTGGTACACCCATGGTTACTTCTGCTCAATTAAATTTTCCAAATCTGGGGCACTGAACGAAGTAGATGATGTGTAGCCGGTGACGTTTCAGTGTTGTAGTATGGGAGCATGGCTTGGAGGTGTGTTTTGGGAAGCACTAAATGTTCACGTCATGTCATGTCAATGTCATGTTCAGCTCCTGGAATGCCATGAGCCCTTCTCCAAAATGAGCGGAGTACATGAGAGGTGCGTTAGGAAATTTTTTCCTCCATTAGAAGAGTGGCAAATGAGTTGTTGAACTGCTGTGACGTGAAGAGTTTTGAGCCTTCTGGCTTCCTGGTGTTCCCCAAACGAGACGACTTGCATCACTTTTCAAGCCAAGGAGTCATCTGCAGGAGAAAAACTTGGGGGTTAGGGTAGTTTGTTTGGTTCCTTTTTTTTTTTTTTTTCTCTCTCTAATTAGCACATGATAATATTCAAATGTTGACAAAGCACTTGGTAGTTTTCTCATGTGGTGCGTTTAGGATTTGCATCAGTGGGTAAGTGAGAACTATGCTTTTTCCTCACGTTAGGCACCATGTGTTAAATAAATGTCTGATTAAAACTTCCTTTTATCTAGTAGAGACAAGTTGTAAGATTGAACAGCTCATCTCTCCCCATGTAGAACACAAACAGGCTTCCAGATCAGGCACCAGGCACTGTGAAACACGACTTTCTGGGTTTTTTTTAATGCTATTATACATCACAAGTAGGGGCCTTGAGTTTCTCAATTTATTCCAGTTATATACAGATGCATAGGAAGTGCCAATATAGGAGTGGCCTCCCTGCATCAAGATGTAGCTAACCCTGTCTCTGACCGTGCCCAACAGCAGGTGTCTAGGAAGGAGAATAAGAGCAAAGAGATGTTTATTGATTTGCCATCCACCGGTCTCCAATGATTAGGGACTCGTGGATGTCCTGCATATAGGTGCTGTCTATATATTTAGTAGCCCTCAGTGATTTTTTTTCCCCCCCCGAATCTGTTTAGCTGTTTGCCATGGCACACCCAAGCTTTAGACCTTTGTCATCTCCTTCCCGAGTTGTATTTTTCCCAGGAAGAAGCCCCTAACTTAGTCGTTCCTGCAACAGAAACCAATCCAGACCTGTGCTCCTTATCATCACACTTCTCGGTTCCTTTTCCAGTTGTATGGCGTAGGATTTGAGATGGGAGGGGGGGTAAAGGTAAACAAATCAACCCATTACTGCATGTATAAGATGAGGATTTTTTGTTTCCCTGATGATCACCGCTGCATTTCTGACAGGATTTCAAGTGAATGTATTATCTTGTCCCTCGGTATCTTTAAGTCCTTGTGCAATTTTTCACCTTGGGCTTTTGTTTGCTGTGGTTGGTGATTTAATATCCTTGACCAGTGTTGTCATTTTACTTATTCCCGCCCCCCCCTCCCTTTTACAAATCACCTATAAAGATGTTGAGCAGGAGAGATTTGAGCACTGTTGGCCTCCATCCATTAGGAAAACCAGCCGTTTATTACTATCTGCTGTTTCCTATTTTCAACCTTTTTTTAATCAATGCAAAGACCTTTCCTCTCATCTCACAGCAGCTTAATTTCTCTAACAGCCTTCCAAACCTTGTCAAATGCCTTTAGGAAATCCAAGCCAACTATATCAACCAGATCTCTCCTGCCCATGTGTGTGTCGAACTCCTTCAAAGAACTCCAGTAGACTTGTGAAGCGCGTTGGCTCTTCCCCAAAGAAGTCAGATTTATCCATGTGTCAACTAATTCTGTTAGGACAGATGTTGGGCTTAGTCAAGTACAGCGCTCTGGATCACATCAAAAAGCCACTTCCATCCCTCGGCAGGCAGAGCTGGTTACAAACCACAGTTAGTAGTTCACCTTGAGTTCATGGAGAAGTGCTGGGTGAACACCATCTGGGCCTGGAGATGGGTTAACGTTCCTTTGGTCGACTCGGGTCCCCTACTGACACTTCAGTTGGAGGCGGTTACTCTGGTGATTCCCCTGGGAAGGAAGAGTGCGGTGGGAGGGATGTCCCCAAGGTCTTCCGTGTTGAACCCAGGGGTAAAAAGTGCAGTGAGCTTTTCTCACATGGCTTTGTTCTTCTCAGTGTGCTCTTTCTAGAGCATGAGCCTCTGGAGACCCTACAGCCTACGGTCAGGCTCCTTGCTGCTGCTGTGATTGAGAAGGATTTATTGTTTGTTTTTAAGCCTTTTGAAGTTGTTACTTATTTCTTTTTTTTTTTTTTGTCCTGCCTGATGGTGTTTTTCCTTTCAACCGGACAGGGTTTGATTCTTTTTTTCTTTTCTCTTTATTGATTTGTTTGAAACTGCTTCATATTTGAAGGATGCCTTCTTGCTTTTCATGTACTGTCTCATCCTGCTGTTCAGCCACACCAATTTCCTTTTGACCTATCCTAGGTCCGCATTTTCTAGATGGTATGTTTACTATATGCTTCCAGAGACCTATGTGCTGCTGCTAAGATTTAACTCTCCTAATCAACTCTTTTAGCTACTCTTTGAATTCTTTTTTTTTGTTATTATTTTTAAGTGCAAGAACAGTGCTTTTATTTTAAATCTCTTTTCAGACCTCCAGCTGTGTTAAATGTCAATACATCGTGGTTTCTATTACAGGGAGGTTCTTCAATGGGTCTGCTTTGAAATGGGTCTTGCATATCATTCAGCATCAAGTCACAAATTTTCTTTGTTCTTGGGCCACCTGATCAGCCATCTCCTAAAATAATCATTAATTGTGCCTAAAAATTTAGGCTTGACGGCTTATCTAGAATTTGTTGCACGCTCATGCTGGGTATCTTCTCTTTGCTGAGGTCTTGTCAGAGCTCCTTCAGCAGATCACAGACACTGTTGCCCGTCTGATGGGTGGTCATTGATGTCATCCTAATACTCTTTTTCCCTGTTCAGGCTGGAATTTCCATCTACAGATGATCTGCATGACTCGATCATTAGATTTATTAACACAACAAATCATTCTTTCCTTAGGACAGTTTGTTTGGTGTAGCCTTCATGTTTCCAGCCTCTTCTGTGGCTGCTATTATGTCATCCCAGCGATGATCATTTCGTGCCTCCTATATGTTCGTCATGCCATAGCCTTGTTGAGAGCTACACCTTCTGCTTCTCATATCCTTCTTTCTTGGACCTTTCTTAGATGTTTGTGGGATGGTGCATGTACAGTTGCTTTGGTTTTTTGATTTCTCCACATTTTCTTTAAATCGGCCCTCTGTTTTGATGCTTTTTCTTGGCTTTTGCCAGATACTGGCCTTCCTTATTTGTGCAGAGTTGTTCAGCTTCAGGGGAAACTTTCTGCCTCTGCAGCGTCTACCCACGTGAAGCCGAAAGGACCTGCATGGCCCGAGACATTGATTTTGCTTTTGAAAGCGATTCTCACACAAAAAAAAGCTAAGTCAAATCAAAAGCGGGTTTGACACAGGGTGATACCGGGATGGGGTTGGTTATGTGGAGCCCAATTTCACTGATCTCTTCCCACAGTTTCATCTGTCTGCCAGAATAAACAAGCGGGGCGAAAAACCTCGCTTTGTGTGCACACGTACTTGCTTTGTAAGGAAAAATCTGCTTCCTGCCTGCTTCCACTTTTTCGGTAGGATTTTATGTAATATTTCCCTCCTCCCTGCCTTCCCCTCATATGCCACCTTTTTTTTTTTCAAAGTAAATTAGGATGAAACATGCCAGATGCAACAACTTCCACCAGCAATGCTGGCATGGCTGGAGCACTCCGACGTTGGCCAAAGGGATAAAAGCTGGAGGGTTTTGCGGTAATACTTTGGGAGGTTTAGTCTGGCGACCCCGGTGCGATAGCTCGCTGAAGATCTACAGGCATTTGGGGGGAGTCACTGGATTAAGAGAACGTCATTCACCCATCTGCTACAGCGACGTCTCCAGGTCCTAACACGCATGGGTCTACTTGAGAATTTGGAAGAGGCTGCAGGAAACATTGTAGACATGTCTCTGGGCAGCCCTTGGAGAAGAATTTCTAGATACACTGCTAAGCCTAAATTTTTAGGCACAATTAATGATTATTTTAGGAGATGGCTGATCAGGTGGCCCAAGAACAAAGAAAATTTGTGACTTGATGCTGAATGATATGCAAGACCCATTTCAAAGCAGACCCATTGAAGAACCTCCTCACCCTTGGCTACAAGTTCACTCAAGGTAGACTGCTGCTTCTTAGCAGTCGTCAAGCTGGAAACCATCTAGCAAGTGGTGTTTTTTTTTCCTAGATGATTAGGGCCACTTGAGAAAAGAAATGTGGGCAAAACATAGTGCACGCAATCCCATGGGACTTGAACAAATGTGCACTAAGTAGCCAACACAGCCAGTTGGACAAGTAAGTATGTCTTAACATCAGCAATACATCGATCTGTTCTCCACATTCTTTAAAAGATCTAAGAGAAGGAAAACTGCGACCAAGTCTTTTAAATCTGAGCATTGATGTTGCCATGGTGAGCCTTTATTTATGCAGGCAACACAGTCCTCCATTAAGGCTGGAGGCGAGAGGGCCACTTAGTGTTTACGTGCTTAGATGAGCAGATTTGGGGTTCATGGGATCTAATTAGCAGTTTGCAGCCAGATTGTGAGGTTTTGTAAAGTAAAAGAGCAACAAGCAGAACTAACTGTGATTTGAGCAATTTTGAGCTGTAATTAGGCTGAATTTTCCTTGAGATCACGCCTCACTTTCCAAGGCTGTAACACGGCCGTGGCTCTTCCCCGGTAACTCCCAACAAGTTGTCTTAAAATAACTTTGGTGTTCTTCTCTGGTATGTAGTGGCACCTTTGAACCAAGTTTGGTAGCTGGGATTTATTGACCTTAAAGAGGTCATTTGGAGTTTTAATATGAACTGCTTTTTTCGTGAGTACTTCTCATCAGCATGGGTTTTCCTTGGGGTTTTCCTAAGGAAAAAATAAGGGATCTGTAGGTATTTTCTCTGAAGTCAATCAGAAAAGTGAAAGGAAAAACCCTTGATGGTTTATCTTCCAAATGTATTTTCTTGTCGACGGATCCGAACTTTTAAATTCAGAGCTAATGAGGAGAATAGAGAGAAGCCAGTGAATTGTCTCCTTCCTCACATAATACTTTTTTTTCCTTCTAAATTATTCAAAGGCATCCCCATGGCAGGTTTATTGTCCACTGACTTTGTATTACTTTAAAAGTTAGGGTGTGAGTGCTACAACAGAGTACAGTATTGCCGAGTATACCTATACTATAGCTGATTCAGCTGGTGAATCTGGGGATTTAACCCCAAATTTCATCTTGGTAGTGAC
This sequence comes from Charadrius vociferus, assembly GCF_000708025.1. Lineage (NCBI taxonomy): Eukaryota > Metazoa > Chordata > Aves > Charadriiformes > Charadriidae > Charadrius > Charadrius vociferus. The sequence continues at coordinate 689,473 of NW_009646433.1, read as the reverse complement.
CCATGATTTAGGAAGAGTCACACAGGAATTAATAAGCTATAGGTAAAAAATTCAGGGCAATCCTTCAATGAACTGCATTTGACTCCAGCCGTGTCACCCTGCAGTGGGATGTTAGATGTTGTGCTGCCACCCGACAGCATAAATCTCATATTTTATTCTGTAAGGTCGCTTATTCATATTAGCGTTAGCGTGTGAGGAGGGAAACATGCCAAGAAGGCCATTAAGGCATAATATGGCTGGCTGCTGGCGTAGCAAGTTTAAAAAAGCCGGCTGGAGTGCATCGCGCTCTCGGTTCGTTCCCATCATCCGGGCAGAGGAGCTTTCTCTTCGCGATGCATGGGTCTGAGAGCACGAGATAAATGGTTTTTTGCAGTTTGGTCCTTACCCCACACCTCTGTTGTAATGAGCACAGCTGAAGGAAAAACAAAACAAAACAAAACAAACCACCACCCCCCCCAAAAAAAAAAAAAAACCAACAGCTTTCTTTGGAGTAGGGCTGGGGTGGCCAGGACATGGAAGCTCTCAGTGGACTGCAGTGAGCTAAAGCTATCTTTTGTCTAGTGGGTGTAATATTGCAACTGAATATCCTTAAAAAAAGCAGAGTGAAGCTCAAAAAAAAATCCGGTACCGCATACCAGCTGGCATCGAAACATGGTGATATTGGGGTATGTGTAGAGGAAAGATACTAAACCAGTGTTTCTTCCACCCAGCAACTGTGATGGTACCCGTTGCCCATGGAAAGCTGTAGGGATATTTCTAATTAATATGTCGAATTGTCAAGGAAGTGCATTACAGAAATACGTGATTTGAACGTGAATTTATTTGGGAAGAAAAGATGTTGGTAAATAACTTTTTTAAATGATCTTTCATTTTATATTTGATGTTATTTTCATTGAAATGAAGTTAAGTTGTCACGGTCTGAGTGGAGCATTTGAGAGGTGCCGTGAAAAATGATTTGCTTTTCCTTAGAATGTTGTTTAGCATGGAATTTCAGGTTGGCCTGTTGCTTCCTGGAGCCAGAAAAAAAGTTATTCATGTTTTACTTTTCCGCCGTTGCCAATGAGTTTCCCACCCAGGTTAACCCAGCAGGTCATAGGCAGTGGTGCTATCAGCAATTATTTTGGGTTCAATCCTTCACTGCTGAGCCAAGATAGCGATGCAATACAATGGCAATGAGGCAGTTTCTTTGGTCTTTAGCTGGTAACATCCAGAGATTTAAAAAAGACCCAAAAAAAAGGAAAGGAGGGGGGAGAAGAAGAAGCACCACCACCCCCTTAAGCAATATCTTTTAATACTGTACAGAACAGGAAACACCACCAGAGGAAGGAATACTCCACATCCTCCCTCCGCCCCTTTTAATTAAAATTGATTAAAGTCTTGGTTTTGTAAGTCGGCCTATTCCGTAGAGTATCTTGTTTGAACTCTTGCGGGCCATTCTCAGCATTAGGCGTTATTACAAAAGCGCAAATGTTATTTTAACCAAAGCTGAAACCAGAATTTCCCAAAGTAGGACCTGGAGAATGTCCTGCTGGAAGCATCGGGCTGTTCCGTTAGAAGCTGAAGGAGAAACAGGCGGGTCTAGAAAATAAAATACGCATTTCAGTGATGACCTCCCTTTGACTTCCAGGGCAAACCAGGGACTCTGTTCCCTAAAAAGCATCCTGACAACCTTCTGCTCTATTGAAAGCACTCTGCTTCATACCTGTATGGCGTTGTCATCCCCCCCGTCAGCTGGCATTTTATATCCCAGTTTGTTTGGTTCTGCCACCAAAATTTTGGCTTGTTTCTGGCACGTGAGCATTGTGCGGGTGTGCAATAACGGGGTGCAGGCAGGCAAAGTACGCCGGTATTTACACAAACCCGTATATCTGCTTGAATCGGAGACAGGAGGGTCGTTTTTTCAGAGCAGTTTGATTGCGAGCTTAGATACGGTCGTGCGTTTTAAAGGGAGCGATGCGTTTGCCCCATGTTACAAGAGGAGAGGATCCCACAGCAAACACCCGGGGGGTGGGGAGGTGAAATTTGGATTTTAGGTGTTTTTTTCCTAATAAAGTTGTTCCCTGCACATCCTTTGTTCAGATACAGTCCCACTGCGGGGCTCATAGCGTTGCTAGTCGGCAGGTACGGAACCCAATAGGCATAAGTTGTTTAATAAGGTATTACTGATCTCTTGGCACATTTAGGAGCTCAACAATATTAGCTTCGAAGTTAAGACTTTTTAAAGAGCCTGGATGATGAGAAGGTCTTTCTGAGCTGTTTTAACTGACTTTATTTGAGTGCATTCAATTACGTTTCTCAGTGAAATCGGTCTCTGTGTAATAGCACGTCTTCAAAGCCCCATAATTCAAACAAATCTTCTATTTGCTGAACTACTGAAACAGCTGACGACGAGCACAGCTTATTATGACAGCATAATATCATGTTCACAGTGCCGAGTTCTAATTGAAAAGTAATGTGCTTTTAAAAGCGGGGGGGGGGGGGGGGGTTTTTTTCTTTT
>NW_009646433.1:651467-686907 GCF_000708025.1 Charadrius vociferus | reverse complement strand
TTAAAAAGTATTGTTTTTTTAAAAGGGGGGGGGGGGGGATTAATTTCTCTGTTAGTTTTTTAACTTTATGTTTTTAATTTCAGATCTCCTTCCCCTTCCAGAGGAAGTTAGAGGTGCCATAGCTTTAATGTCTGTTTTAGCTGCCACTCAAATGTTCACTTTCTGTAAGAAAATCTAAACCAGGAGGTATGCTATTTCTCCTGATGTGAATGTCATTAAAGGCAAGTACGCTGCGAGCTCAAGTGCTGGTGGGTCCGAGAGAAATTCCCAGCCCCGACAACACGAACTTGAAAAGAAAGACAGCCTTTCTTTTCGATGCAATGGTCCGTGCAGCTGTAGCTTTTCGATTGCATCGTCGCCGCTAGCACATTGCTTTTTAAAAATCCAAACGAAATCTCTCTTGATTTGGATTTTCAGTCGAAGGTGTAAGACGTAGAAGGAAGCAGTAGCAGCTAAATCGGGAGTTAAAGCCACTGCACTGCTGACCGCAGAAGGATGGTCTGGAAGAAGGAGACCTGAACTAAGGGAAAACTGGGTTTTTAGTTCCCATGCTTTCTTCCTGTATCTATCTATCTACAGATACGTGTAGATAGTTTGATATACACCTTTTACTTTTCAGTGTTGTTTGCAATTATAAAAACCAGAAGAGTAGAAAATGAGTTTGATGTTCTCCTCCTTGCTCTTCCTTGGTGCAGGGCAGCAAATCCTCGTCCACAAGGGAATCCTCTCTTAAAAAGTCAAGATCTGTGGGTAACGGTGTAGCACCCGTCCCTCCCAAGAATGGGTTAGCATTAGGACAGCAAACACCAAGCAGAAATTATTTATGGGCATACTAACATGATATCAGTCCGTTGTCTTTGTGAAAGGGCAGAAAACCCCATTGGGATTTAGGGCAATGGCATGTCAGTGCTCCCGGGTTTAATACAACTCGGGCTGGGTGGGCAACAGTGACCTTACTGCCGATGGGAGATACCACAGTTGTGTTGTGCCGGTACTTTTATCCAACAGCTCACTGTCTTTGATCGGCATTTTCCTGCTTTCACTGCAATGGAGATGTCCTGGAACAATTTTGTGATCCTGTGTTTGTGAACGAGCTAATAAATTGCAATAATGTGACAGAGCTTGAAATGAATTCAGCTTTTCTGTGACGTTACGGGATTGACAGTAAAATAGGTAAAGAGCTGGTCTTTCTCTTGGTATTTTTGTTCTTACCAATACCAGCATTTATCTGAAAAGGACATTTGGAAGTTAAAAGTTGCATTTGTGCATCATGAGAGAGGCGGACATCTGGTACCCAGAGGAAGAAACACAAAACATAGGCATTTCCCATACGGAGTGACGGTATTTAGGAAATAGTTATTCTCTGTTGTCTATAGTTTTGTTCTGCCTGAGTGTCATTTTGGGGTGAGCATCTCCCTTTCAGCTAATACAAGTCCATGGAGACCTGGGAGTGCTCTTCACCTTGCAGGATCCAACTCTTAGAGGAGTCTGGTGAGCATGTTACGGTCTTCCCCGACAGGGTTTTGGGTTCGTACCTTGGTTATTTTTCTTTGCTGCAATGGTTTGTCAAGGGACATTCCCTCCCCCCAGAGCATACTGACCCAAATGGATTGATATCTGGAGGGAACGCTAGATAAGAAGGGTTTTGCACGTGGGGTGGGACCTCTGAGAGGATGAGTGGAAAGGCACCATAAAGAAATACAGATTTGCTCTCAATGCCTCTCAAGAATTTGCTTTCAGGCATTCCCAGGCTCTGGATCTTGCTGGTTGTGTAAAATACACTGTCGCTGTGCCATGCTTCTGTCTGTTGCCTGAATGTGGCTAAATCTTCCGAGCCCCACTCAAACAGGGCATAGTTGAAGGTAAGGATCTCGTGTGGACATGACACGAGGTGCTTTTTATTTCGCTTTCACCCATACGACCATTCATAGATTTCCCCTTGTCCAAAATCACTCGGAAATCCGTCAACGTGAGCTTTTCGGACTCATTTGAGCAGGCGGGGAAGAGGGCTGGCCGGTGCAGAAGGGAAGGCATGGGAGTCCTACCACCATTTGCTGCATCTGCTCTTCCTTACATTGCTTTCAGATAACGAAGCCGCCTCGTTACATGAATTCGAGCCATGTCCTCTGCCACTTTTCATTTGCATTTGGAACTGCATCTCTTTTAATAGCATGAATCCAGTCCAGAAAACCTGCCAGGACCTCGGGGTACCAGGCAGGCCGGGTGCCATGAGTAGAGGAGACCCAGGTGGGTTATTTTGCCAGGGCTGAAATAGGTTAGGTTCAGGTGTGTAGAAAAAAAAGAGTCACCAAATGGAGGGTTTGAGGTAATTTTTTATTTTGTTTGTCACAAACTCATTTTTTTTAAAGTGCAGCATCCTAAAAAGAAATTAGTTATATCTTAAGAACCGTAAGGACACGGACTGGGATAAATCTCTTATCTAGTGGACACAGAAAGATGGTTTCCTTTTGTGATGTGTTTTTTTCCCCAGCCCACCTGTGGCTCTTAGGCTCGTTTCACGTGTGTCTCCTTGCAGGCTGGGTCTGATAGTCACCATCCAACTATTGCGACTCATATTATTCTAGTCTTTGCAGAAATTCAATATTTCTATCTGCAGAAGTGCATTGCCTCTACGATGGGTGCTGTGGCAACCAGGCCAGCCAACAAAACTAAATATAAGGCCAACAAAATAGCTGTTAAACAAGCAGGTGTCTCTCACAGAGGAAGGCTCCAAAATTCTGATTTTATCCACCCCAAATGGTTATGTTTGCTCTTATCAGGGAGTTGGTGGTTGGTTCCCATTTGGTTGCAATTTACGTCTAGTTGGCAGCGCACAGGTGGAAAGAAGCCAAGTTTTCTATCAAGATGACAGTTTGGCAACAGATGTCTAATGTTTCCCAACACATTTAGCTCATGTGATAGGAATCGTGAGCTAGTTTAGTAAAGCTGAGCAGTTGGGTAATGGCAAACCTTTACTCCTCACATTTTCTCATTTATCCTTTTCAGCTGCCTAGGTAAGATGAATTTTTTTAATTTTATTTTTTTTGTGTGTTTGTAGTTTTGGGAGGAAAAGTTTGAAATGTGTTTCGGAGTAATTGTCATCCTAGGAGGTAATCGCTCATTTAAATGGTTGGAAACCTCCAGCAGTGCAAGAAGCCACATGTTTTCCTCTCCCTTTCTGCATATCAGGCATTGCCCACATGCTTGGGCCGTGGTTCCTGCGCTGCTGTTTCAAAGTAACGGGACATGTGGACGATGGTATTTGCTCCTGATCCCCCCGATGACTCTGGTTTCTTGCATGTGATGCCTGTCCGTGCCGAAGAGGAGGCTGAATCAAGACATTTTGATTAGCGATTCCTTAGGAGCATGTATTTTATTTGGAAGGAGAGAAAGAAATGGTGGTCCCAAATCCTAACTCTTCCACAGGAGGGCACTGATAGTCGTTAGGGCGAGATCGTTACAGGAAGCCGGTCATTCCAGTGAGATGTCAGTAGGTACCTCTGTTATTCAGATTTGCAAGGAACCTCAGAGAAGAGCTTGGGAGATTCTGCAGTCTACTCGTGTTTGACTTAGATCTGAACATCTCCTTTTCCGTCATGTTTTCTGACACCCCCTATGGAGGAGATACCTCTCCTTTTAGCCGCAGGAGTGAACTATAAGCTCTGGCAGGGATGGTTTGGTAGGGTAGGTTACAAAACCCAATTTCCATAAGCAAAAAAAGTCCCATTAAGAGTCCGTAGGGACTTGACATCTTGCCTCCTACAAGCTCTTGTGAAAGTCTCAGCCTTCCTTTTCATAGAATCATAGAACGGTTTAGGTTGGAAGGCACCTTAAAGATTATCTAGTTCCAACCCCCTGCTATGGGGAGGGACACCTTCCACTAGACCAGGTAAATTGTAAAAGCTCTTTATTAAAGAACAGACTTTGTGTTATTTCTCCCTATTTAGATCACACGATCTCTGTGTCTTTTCCTTTTGCGTACTATGATTTTCCAGGTGGTTTGGCCTGTGATAGCTGGGGCAAGAAGCACAATTACCAAAATATCCGGAGAAGGGCCCTTTCTTAATTATGTCTCATTCAACTAGAGTCAAAAAACCCCAGAAATCTCAGCATAGAAAGTTTGAGCCTTGCATCTGCATAGCTCCAGAATGTCACTGAACGCGGATGTGATGCTGATGAGCGTTCTTGCCTGAGATGTCTTCCCATTACACCTCTTATCTATTAATCTAGGAACTTAAATCATCAACTCTTCCAGAGGTCAAAAAAATCATTTCTCAGAACATCGGCGCACGGCTGCGTATTTAGAATGTACCGGCCTTTTTCATTAGACTGCTAAGTACCAAATGGGAAGAAGCTGCGGCATCTGCAAAGCGGTACCCAGAAGAAGTACCCCCTGCCCTGGCACGCGTGTATTTTTCCCACAGAGTGCCGAATTATTTCCACATCATCTTGCACAAGTGTGGCCAAACTGTCTCCACCGTTCATCCCATCTCTGTTATATTCCCAGGGAATATCCTGAGCATCCTCCCCTGTATCTGAGCGTAGCGCATCTCTTCAACCTGGTCCGGAACCGAACGTTCTCATACAGAGGCACCAGTATTAATGTTTAAACTTCTTCTGTATTTCTTTGCACTGCCCTCCCAATGCCTTGAAAAGGGTCCCTTTACTTTTGGAGGTGATAAAATAAGACATCGCATATGTTTTTCACTAATTTTGTTGAGCGAGGAGCACACGCTGCAAAACCTTGGGAGTTTCTGTTTCAGGGAACGGCATGCTCAAATTAAGGAAGTTGGAGGCCAGAAGTAGAATTCATGTTCTAAATTTCAGGATGAGGGTTATACCCGATTTCTGATTTAGGAGACGGCTTGGGAGTATTTGCATTTTGATATTTTTATGGAAGTGACTGAAGAGATTTATTCTTAAGCTTTGCAGGGCTGAAGTGTGTAACTCCTGTTCCCTTATAGGAATTTGATTCGAAAGTGGACTTTGACCTTTGTAGCTGGGAATAAAACAGAATTCAGATGTGGCTGTTGTTACTACGTGTGTGACGGGCTCGCTGGCTTGATTTTACACGTGTTTTGGTTTCACTATGTATTTTCCGAATTTCTTTTGGTTTTTGGATGCCTGTTGCACACTAATAGAGAACTGCATCCCACTTGTTTTATATGCATCATTGCACTTCTATGTACTAACTACACACAAGCAGTCTGTCAAAGAGAATTAGCCAAGAGATTTCAAAAAAGCAATCACCATAATGCTGCAAGTACATTTTTTTTAAGCAAAATAATAAATGAATACACTTTTTTTTTTTTCACTTTAAAAGCCACCAGCAGAGCTTTCAGCTTCTGCGATTCAACACACAAAACAATGAAGAAGTTGGGACTGAAGCGAAAGATCCCATCTCCCGTCAAACCGAGGGATTTTCGGGAGAATTGGTGGAATTTGCAGGGGCTGGGACTAGCATCCTGCTTGCCTTGCCAGCACCGTGCCATGTCCTAACCTAGTTTTTGTCCTCTCGTGTTGCATGAAGTGAACTATGCATCATTTTTGTAGGACTTGGCCATCTTTCAGGGTAAGAGGTATTACAGGGAAAAAAAAACCAAACCAACATTTCCCCTCTCTGTCCCATATGTTTTTGGAGTCCCTAACCCCTCTGACACGCTGCTATTTGGCATCTCTCGTTCCCTGCTTGAGAAATCCTCTCTGCTTGCCTAGGGGAGAGGACGGGGTAGGTGGTCCACTGCCTCCCTGGGAGCTCGAGGTGGCTTTCTTCCACATTTTCTCTCCTTCCTCTTTCCACCAAGAAGGGAGGCTCCCCAGCTTTGGGCAAAGGGAATGCAGGGCTTCTTCACCTGGAGTTTTGAATCCATCGTTCGACTGTTGAAGGGAAATTTTCCATGCTGGGATTTCATCTTACTAGCAATTATAAATCATTAAGGGTGTTTAACTGGTCAGGAACGTGAAAGATAACTCATACTCTGTCTATACATTTATCGTGAGAATTAGACTCATCTTGTTGCTCTGTCGCCCCTAAAATGACGTGTCTGCTGCGATTTAGAAGGGAATGTAGAAATACGTCTTTCCTGTAGCAGAGGTTTTTTAGTGACAGGTTTAGTATGCACCTCATGATGAGTATAGAGCGATCGATAAGCAACTGTGTCACACAAGGTTATCCCAAGTTCAGGGCAGGCTCGGAACTGATTGGTTTCCAAAATCGGATGCATCAGGCTGCTGCGGCCACCGGAGCAAGGTCACCGAGAGGATCTGGTGACAGTATAAATAATAAAGCAGAGCTTAAGTAATTTGTCGACAGCACCCCCGAGATAAAATTGCGCTTTGTTGCATTGGATTTGGGGATTGGTGATGTGACCTTTCATGTTTCTTGACACCTCTTTTTTTTTTTTTTTTTTTTTCCCTTGGAACTTTAAAATTGGGGTGGTTTTTTTTTCTCTTTCTCCCCCAGTGTCATTGCAGTTTTAAATAGACTAAAGAAGGTGGTTTGAAGGGAATAGGTCAGTAAATCAATTCCATCCTATTATTGAATTGAGACAGACGTGACGGACAAGGTACATTAAGAAGATAGACAGGTAGATACATATATACGATCGTGGCTATGATGTTTTATCTTTACGCTACCGCTATCATGCACAAATGAAGCATCCAGGTGAAATAGGGGATTATGGTCTATATTAATTGCGAGATATTATGGCCAAAATTAAGTCCTGAAAACCAAGGCAACTCCCCCTTTACACCCTCCGTGCCTCGCTCCATAATCCCATCAACGCTCTTTTCCCATACAAGTCTGTGTCACCAGCGGCCAAAGGTTGTACGCGCACGGGGACTTCTCCGGCAGCTGAATGTCAAACTTTATTGAGTGGGTGGATCCTGTTCATCCATTTCCCCTCCGAGCCTTTCTAAAAATACCATAAACCTTGACAAGGAGCTATTTTAGAGGAATCATATTCATGAGGATAGTCATGGGAAGCTTATTTTGGCAGGCTTGCATGTGTTCGATTTGCATGCTTCCTTAGTCAAGGGCTTGGTGAACTTGTGTCGCGAGCCAGTTGGACATGGGCTAAAGAGAGAGCATCTGGATTTTGGGACCTCCTGGGTTGGGACGTCTACGCCAAGTGAGTTTATAGGAGGAAAAGAAGTGAAGATATCCTTATAGGAATGTTGATATGTGACTGAAGTCATTCATTTCAGGCATTTGCACACCAGCCCGCAGCTTATCGGATCTGATTTCATAAAACCTGGCTGTGATTTCTCTCCAGGGACCTTAATGATCTTGCCACTTTCAATAAACATTTATAGAAACTACTGCCAGCCTGTGGATAAGAGAAACTCCTATGAGAGACTTTATCTTCCAAAAATACTTAAAGACACCAAAAAAAAAAACCACCCACGAGAAGATCGATAGAAAATGTCAAAATGTAGCACTTGCTGGGTAGCTGGAGCTGAATTGCAGTACCAGACATTTGCATTGTAGGCATGCAGTAGGTATGTTTGCTTTTCTCACTTGGAAAACCGTCCGCATCGGAGCAATACTCTAATTGGGACCAGCAAAACGATGAGTGTGAACAAAAGCAAACTGTAAGATATAAGATGGAAATTAAGCAGGTAAAGGCTGTTCCACACTCATGCCATTCGGGTACGGTATTGCACAGTACTCATGTTTGCACCTCTAAGAAATTTCCATTTTTTCGCATAAAAAAATCCAGATACGAAGCCGAAGCTGCCTTCTTCGCCAACCTGAAACTGTCTGATTTCAACATCATTGACACCCTTGGAGTCGGAGGGTTTGGACGAGTTGAGCTGGTAGGTAACCTTTTCTTCTTTGAAGTTTGCGTGATGTCCTAGCATTAGTACTGTGTTACAAGTCCTTTAATTTTTCTGTGTTATTACACCTGAGTAACTGGAAGAAAATCATGTGATGAGATTACATATTTTCTAATGGTTGAAGAAAGCTGAATTGTATTTCCTATGAAAGAAAAATGTCCGAATAAATGCTTTAGAATCATAGAATCACTTAGGTTGGAAAAGACCATTACGATCTTTGAGTCCAACCTTTGCAGTAACCAAGAAGAATTTATATACTAGGCTGAGAGAGGAGCACGCATCTTCTCTCTCCAGGTGGTCCTATGTTTATGGGATTGATTGCCTTTTCTAAACAACCTGAAGAGCTGCATGGTCGTTGAGTGCTAAGATTGAAAGAGCAACCTAAAATCTTACTTAGCCAAAACTGGAGTACCGGTACGATGTCTCCTGTAAGCAGTTCCTAACTCAGGTCTAGAGACAGACGTACTTGTTTATCACAAAAGCTGTAGATTCAGTGTTTGAACTATGACAACACTTCACAGAAAAACTATTTCTTTTTTGCAGAATTTTAGAGAAAGGACAAAACCCGAGCTTGTTTTTTGCTCTGCTTTAGATTTAGAGCTCTGCGGTCTTTATTAAAACAAAGCCTGAGCAGGAGGAGACTGAAACAGCAGCCGTTGCATGACCCGTTTGTGATATCATGTAAATACAAAGACTTACAATAGAAAAAGGGAGCTTAGTTTACATCACGGTGCTGACCACGGAGGAGTTTCTGATACCGGACACCAGTACAGTATGTTAGGAACTCCTGTAAGTTAAGGGCAGAAAAGGGAACAGAGTTACGGCTGCCATCACGGAACTGCAGGGAAATCCCCGCTCCGTAATCCTGCGGGAGCCAAACACACCCATAGTGCTGGGAACGGGGAAAACTGGCAAAATGAAGTGTTTCAGTGATAATTTGTGACGTAATGTGTAAAATCTGTGTTAAAAGTGCGACTTGCTCTTCCATATGATTTGATTTCTGACTTTTCCTGTTTGGATGTATGTAAAATTGTGCGGAGGAGAGCACGTCCGTGAGAGCGTTGGTCCCTTCCTGGGGTTTGGGTTTGGTTTTCTATTTATTTATTTATTTTCTATTAGCAACTGTTGTTTTGGAAGAGAGTCACGAGACCTCAGGCGTAGCCTGGGAAGGCTCTCCTTGCCCCGCACCTTCTATAGCCATCTGCTGCGGAGGATGCTTTTGAGCAGGAGTTTAAGTCGGGTTGTGCTGAACTTCCCTTTTGAAGGCCTTTCCCCCTCTGTTGACAACAGCATAAAGCTCAGAAGATCTGTCTCCTAAATTAATGTCACCGCTGGCTTCTGAGCCTGAGGTGACCTGTAGTGAGGGACTCACCGGTCTGGGGCTTGGTTTAGATCTTGTGAAGGAGCTTGTGAGATTTGTTTTCATTTTTAAGGCTTTTTTGACATGTGCTGTCAAGCTTGGAAAACCTAAAGATCTTCCTGGGAAGGTGCATGAGTTTGTCTTCATGAGGGGACTCTCAAACTGCACACTTATGGAAAGAAATTGGACTCTCACTGATGTCCGTGGGTCGGTCCTTTACCTCTGGCTGCTTATGTAGTTAATTTGGAAGCTTTAAGATGTTGACATCTTGAAATGGTAGCGATGCGTGATGCTTGGCCAGGTGTGAGGAAGGGCAGGACTTGGACATGCTCTGTCGCTTCAACGTGTCAGATCACAGTCAGGTAGAGATATTTAATCCTTAGGAGACGTCCAAGTCTCAGAAGGTTCCAAGAAGCCCTGGTGCCACTCCGGCAGCCTGCCGAAGGCTACTGACGGGAGAAACATTTTCATCACCTCGTAGGGTTTCTTCAGGGATGGGTTGAACACACTGCCCCTGCTCTCCTAAGCAGAGAAATGCTGGTTAAGGTCATTTTCTGTAAGTCTCAGTTAATACTGAATTGCACACAAAAGGATAAAAGATAATTAAAAGTTCAGCTTAACACTCCTGGTTTTATTATTTTTCTTTACCACCGAGGGAAATTTTGTTATTAAAACAAGAAAATACTATTTTTGTCAAAACAGAGCCTAGAATTGCTACCTCTTGCTTCTATCTTCTCCATGAAAAATATGTTTTATAATTTAAGGCTGAAAAATGAACTAATGCCAAATGTATTGGAGGAATTGACTCTCTTATTGCCTGAGTGCGTTACGGTAACCTGCTAGTACAGAGCAGCCTTGGAATTTGTTCCTGGAAAACATTCACATTTTCGCTCTTTCCAAGAGTAAAATTGATCAAATAAATAAAGCATGTTGCAAGGAAGAGGATTTTTATAGCTTAACCTCCGCTGCTGTGGGCAAGTCCCTCACAGGTTATCTCCGTACCCTTCAAGAGGGCAACTGGTGGTTTCTGGTTGAAAACTGGAATGTTTCGGGCTTAGGTTGAGTCTTGCTGGCCAAGAAGGAATGACACTCCCATTGGCCTGCGTTTTCATTTCCAGCTGTGGTTTGTATCAATATACCCTGTTTTTTACGACACCTCTGTGAAATAGGTCACCCCTTCAATGCATTCATACACGAGTACATGGCTTTTAGGTGAGGCAGCCTAAAATTTAAATATTTCTCAATTCTATGGAGATTACATCTTTTTGTCTTGCTTTTCCAGTTTTTTTGTGTGCCAAGAGACATTTCCCACAGATTTGCATTGGTGTTGTACATCACTTGCTCTGTTTTTTAATGGCTACCTGACATCTCTTGCAACATGTCTTGTCCTTATGGATGCTGTTCTTCTTTCTTCATCCCCAACCAGACTATGTAATTAGCTTTTACCCAGGCTTCTCTCACGGGGAGAAACCAGCTGAGTAGTGACTGTGGTATTTTAGACGGGGACCAGCTCTGGTGCTGGAACAAGAGCAGATAAAGGCTTTTGTTCACGTACAGCAGGACCTGTGTGATCCTCAATGTTTGAAGAGCAGACATGCGGGTTGGAGAGACCACAGTCTGGCCAGGGCCAGTGGTGCCACATTCCTAGGACAGCCTTCCCGCATTTCGGAGGGTTCCCAAGAAGGTGCAAGCTGCTCCGGGACACATCTCTCCCAGCTGGTGGACACCTTCCTTTTGCAGGGCAGAAAGAAAACAGTAGGAGTGACTTCTTGTTTTTTAATGGCATGGATTAACAGATGCATCCACTATTTTTTGCGACTCAGCTTCTCAGCACCATGTCAGTTGAGCATCTTCTGTGTTGGGATCCAGGTGCCTCTGTAATATGTTGGAATAGGGAACGTCATCTCAGGTTCATGTCCCCCCAAACACTGCTTTGCAGGGGATGGAGATGTAGGTCAGGTGTCCTCAGCCTTCATAAATCATCTCCTGAACTTTATTGCTCTTGTCTTTGTTCTTTAATTTCCTTTTAATTTAAGTCCCGTGTTTCTAATCATCTGCCACAGGTCAGCTATTTTGGATTAAAATCAAGATTATTTTAGACAGCTCTGAAATAAATGTATTGGAGTGTCTGAACATACAGGGGTAGAGTCATTCTTGCTGTGAAATCAGTTCATGTGGGTGGTGGCTGCGCACAGGTAGACTCAAAACCAGGTCCACGCCTGAACAAATGCCTTTTTGTTATATTGATTTACACAGTTACCGCTTCCAGCAAACATTAAGCAATGGGGGAAGGAGAAGATCTTAAATCACTCCTGTTATAAAATTGCAAAAATAATATGTTTTCACCATGCCCCACCCATCGCAAGCTTGATTGAAACTAGGTTTCAGCTACGTCTTTGTTCACTTCTCAGGACTTTAGATTTACCCACTGTGCCTGCACATAAACGAGCTTGGAGGGAGCTGTGTCTTCTGCACTCCTGTGGGTAGCATATGGCTCAGGACATCCTGAAGGCAGCAGGCAACAGGCAGATTAAGGACAGTCTCCGTTTTCAGCCCTGACTTGACAAAACATTTAATGGTATGTTTTAACGTTCAGCAGTTTTGCGGAAGTTGGTGGCACTTAGAGCACATATTTCAACCATATGGTCATTAAAGCTCGGGCTGGAAGGGACCTAAAGAGATCATCCTCAAGACAAAGTCAGATATACCTAACCACTTCTGACCGCTTTTCCCTAATTTGTTGTTGCAGTCTTTAGGGAAGGAGGTTCCCGCGGCAATTTATTCCAATGCTTACCCGTTCCTCACTGCAAGAACAGTTTTCCTAATATTTAACATCTCCCCGTAGCCTGTAGTACAAATACTGTATGTACTATATACAAATACCCTTGAGGTTGGGTTGTATTGATTTGAAGACCATTGTCATGTGAACCTGAAGAACTCCCTTCTTTCAAAGCACAGATGGGCTTCTTTTGAGCTTTACATCGAAATCATAGAATCATAGGATGGTTTAGGTTGGAAGGGAGCTTCATGCTTTGCAGGCCCGTGATCAATCTTGTTCCTCCCTCTCCGGATGGCTCTCACCTCTTTGGAACGATGCCCAAACCAGGTGCGTTAGTCCAACCTGGACCCTTCCTCTGCTCAGGTCGCGCCGGACAACAAGGGGCATTTTGCCACTACTAAATTGTGCCCCTTTTATTTCAAGTCATCGCTTCAGTTTGTAAAAAATTAGTTTGAATTCCCTTGCTTTTGTCAAAAGGGCTCCCAGACCTCTCTGGCTTGATTTTAATAGGTGCAGAGTTAATAACATTCTTCTTCTTTCATAATCCAAGCCATCGATGAAACTGTTTTATGGTGCCATATACCAGACGGCCCATCTTGAAGTCCTTTTGGCTTATGGTGGCCACTAAAAGCTAAACTGCTTTACAACATGGAGACAATACAATAAAGACACACGTAAAAACTAAGCCGTAGTTTCAGCCACATTTTACTGGGGCTGTGCAAGACCTTTTTAAAATGGACAGTATGGCATTTTTCATTTTTATTCATGTTTTAAGAGAAATCTGGCCACACATTATGAAGTGCAACCAAATTTATTATAGCCTCTAGCCTATTTTGTAAACAAAACCATTAGTGAATTAATTAGATGGTGAGGAAGAACCGCCGTAATTGTCTTTCTATAGACTGACAGATGCATAATTAAGATATTTATTAGCGGAAATTTCCAATTGCATAGCTATCGTTTTGTTCCAGCTACTGCAAGGCTTTTTATTAGAAAGATCAGTCTTCTCTTTGAAATCTTATAATTTTTATTTTTAATTGTCAGGAGTGCTTTGGCCTCCTTCCTTTTGAAAGAACGGGTATTTTGGGTGCTGCCAAGGTGAGGAAATTGAGGTGTGAGGGATGTGAAGATCAGGTACGTGAGCAAATCCTGCTTTCATCTGACAACGAAACTACCATCACGGAGCTGAACAAAATACCAGTTGTAAACATTTGGCCCTTTTTTTTCCATCCCTCCTTAACTATATGCAGGATGCTTAATTTTAATGATACCATCAGATGTGGCTGGACCACTGCAGAGCTTTTTTTTTTTCTTTTTTTCTTTATTTTCCCTTTGATTTTTAATTCCTGGTGGAATGCAATACATCCTTTGTAGATGGAAACATATTCTTGGGGTTTGTCTGCTAATGGAAAGGATGTTGTCAAGGTTTGGAAAGATGAGATGCCGTTTGTAGCCCATCGGATATTGTCAGAGGCCGGATCAGGATGTGAGCTGTCAAGCCAGAGGCTTCAGCTCCGGTTGGAGGCAGGAATAAGATGTAAAAATAGGTGCTACGTTGTAGACAAAGCCAAACTTGGGAGCGGGACCGGCTCGTGTGTGGGGTTGGAAAGTTTAGGTCCATCTGATATTTTCAAGAAAGCATAGTAGTGAGTTTTTTCCGTTTGGTTTTAGCATATTTTAGCTATATAACCCTTCTTCTGCTATTTACTTTTTATTGGAATGATTTTACGCATGAAACGGTTTACATTCCTCACTGCTGTTTTGCCTTTTCCTTCTAGACGTTTTTGAAAAATAGTATTTCCCTCTGGGCTTTATAGAAAGACACAAATTTTAATACACTTCCCAAAGCCCTCGCTTATAACAAACTTAGTTGTGCATGTTGTCAAGCACTGAATAGCAATTTTCGGTACAGGGATCAAAACAGAATTACAGATTTTTAGCACAGTTGAGTATCTGATTAAGCAACTTTAATTGTTAAATAGCTGTGGTTTTCTAAGGACTGTGCATTTTTTAGTGTATACTTCGGTGTACTCATAGAGTGTAATTTTACAATTTATTTTCCTGTGGAGTCCCACAGCGGTCAGATGGTGATAGAGTATTTAGTGCTTTCCCAACCAGTTCAATGTAGACTTTTTCAAAGGAAATAAGGTCAGTGTCACGGACAGTTTCTACCCTGCTGCCCACTTGTACTTAATTTTTGATTCATCCTTCAAAATTTCAGCTGCAGTATATCCTAAAGACTTAATTTTTACTCCATGCTTTTTCTTTCCATCTTAGGTCCTTTTATTTTTAGTCTTGACTTATTTTCCAGTCTAACCCAGTCCCAATCGCCGTGCCTGTTCGCGCAGCTAACCGAAAACTAACGGGATGTTGAGCGCGAGGTGGAAAGGGTATAGTGAGAAGCAGCGCGTAGCCTGCTTATAATTTGGATATGCAAATTACAATGTCTCTCCAAGCCTCAGGTCAGCAGAGCTTTAAGGAGATGGGCAAAGTACCTTCAAAACCCTAACGGAGAGATCTGCAATACCGAGCACCACGGTGGGCTTCGAGGCAGAAATATGAGCAAGATATTCCCTCACTTGCTTAATGAAAAGAGATGCTGGGAAGAAAGCAAGCTGTAAGGCAAAGAATAGTGTCATAGCGGGGAACCGTTTCATCCTGGAAGAACATAAATATATTTAGGACTGAAAGCGTGCTGTACTCTTTTGCTGAAGAGTTGGGGGGGGGGGAGAAGTCGCCGCTTTGTTCGTGCGGCGTTTCAGCTGTTGGGATTAGGAGGGCTCAGCTTGCGAGTGCTGCGCTCAGCAACAGCTGCTGCTATTTTTGTGGGTTCGAACGTGTCTAGCTGGGAAACGGCGGAAAATAAAGGACCTCGGCCATACCCAGCAAGCGCGAGCGTTTGCAGTTCAGTTCCCGAGTGCCGCGGTCGAGCCGGTTATTATCTAAGGTGATAGAAAGATATTCGCATTTTGTGATCGCACAGGTTTCTGCCTCCGTTATATCCGAATAACACACATATAGCAAAATGCACAGCATTTGGAAAAGCATCTTTGTTGTTGTAGAGGTATGGCCATGCCCACATGGGGAGTTGAATGGGAGGCGCGAGCAACAAGAACTTTGTGTGCGAGTCGTGGACACAAGAGTTCAAGAAAAGCGTCTGTCCAGCTCCTAAAAGCCGTTAACTGCGTCTTTAGGGAAAAAAAGCCACATTTCCAGAGTAAACGAAGTATTTTTCACTTGCACAAACTCCGCTCCCTGGGTGTTCCCGTTTAGCTGGGAGCTCGGCCAGCTCCCTTGAAGACCAGCAGAAAATGCTCCTGAGCGAGGTTTTTGTGAGCGCGGCGTCCAGACGCTGCGAAAGTTCGCATTCAAATACCTCCATTGTATCAGTGAGAAGAAATCCGGAGATTTTTGCATGGCAAACACCATTCCAGTTGGAACCTCTGTGTAGCTGCCAGAATGAAGGCAGGATAAACTATAACTATAAATATGTGTTCAGCTCTGCTTTCACGCCCTTGGGTCTGCTGCTCTTTCGTGGCTTCAGGGAGTCTGCACAGGGTACAGTAGTGGCAAATACTATCTGCAGCAGCTCCTTGGAGAAAAAAAAACACAATAGTAGAGCTTCTTAGAAAACCCACAGCCATGCAAGAGCTGTAACCCACAGACGCGACGTCTGCGGTAAATGGGAATTCAGAAAAATCAGAAGTTCTCTGCTGTCTTCTCCTAGAAGGAGATCATGCAGGAGTAGAAGATGACAGGGCACGAATGAGAGAGATGCAGTGAAAATAGCGTATTTTCAGGCTAGCTGTGGCAAGGTTCAGGCACCTCACTAGTCTTCACTGGAAATAAATCCTTCTTTGGGGGATTGTTGTACGTTCTGGGAAATATTTATTAACGTTTACAGTTTCTCAAGGTCAGCTTGCATTGTATCGGTTCAGCTCTCACCGGAGTTGCACGGAAGTCGCTCTCATTGCAGACCATATATAATACATTTATATGATTTATAGTAAATAGAGGCAGAGAAAGAGGAAGGATAAGAAGCGTACAGATACACCCGTTTACACTTTTTTCCATCGAGGTCTGGATTTTGTCTCATCAATATCCATTTTCCCGGAAAGTCTGAAAAAGCACTAAGGTGTAAAACCGTGTTTATTTGTAGATGAATTATATCTGTGTTTAAAAAATAAAAAATAAAAATCAAGCCTCCGGCGCACTGTGTGTTTTGGAAGTTGCAGAAGTTTATACATCGTAAAGCAAAGCGACGCTTTTGGAGCTGTTCCAACATTTTCATATAAACACGGGGAGCCCAGGAGAAGCCAGGTGAGGTCTAACGAAACAAGGGCTTAGAAAAGCAAGAGAGCCCTGATCTCTTCTCTTTCTCTTGTCCTCCTTCTTCTCCTTCTCCTCTCCATCTCTCCTCCTTCTCCTCTTCTTTTCTCTTCCTCTTGTCCCCTGCATTTGCATCTTGTCCCAATCTTGTAGCGTTCCTCTTCTGCTCAACTCGCTACCAAGACACCTTCACCCCCTTCCTAATGGACTTTTTAAAGTTTCTTTACTGAAACAGCGTTATTTTCTCAACGCTGAAAAGTTAAAGGTAGTCCTGTGAACTCAACTCATTAGCAGCAAAACGAAGCCCTTTTCCATGCCATGTCCTCGTGTCCTCTTCAAGGGAACTTCTCTTTGAAGGTATTTTCAGATAGTGACCCATCTGTTTGGGTTCTCTCTGGGGTAGCTTTGTCACGATGACTCAGGCTGCCAAAAAAACACCTGGTGACATGGGAATGGGGCACCACGCTGAAGCACAGCCAAAGGCCGTGACACAAGCCAGACGATGCTACCAACACAACTGCAAAGCATGTGAGGATAGGGCAGCTGGCTGTGGGGCTAGCACAGAAGAACGCCACTTGCTTCAACTCCTGTCCACCCCAATGTTGTGGGGCTTCCTTGCTTCAGAGGTCTGGTGGGTGTCACACATGGAAGACAGGAGTAGCTGCCTCTTCATGAGGTTGGCAATCGCTGTGAGCTGGTGCAATAGGAAGGGGTAAAAGATGGAGGAGTCTGACTCTTTCCATGTAGCCCTGTCCAGTTAGTACCTGCTGGTTGAAGATGCCATCGTTGCAGTGCTTGTACCAGAATATTTTGCAAAATATCACAGAATGGTTTAGATTTGAAGGGACCTTAAAGATCATCCAGTTCCACCCCCCCTGCCCTGAGCAGGGACACCTCCCACCAGCCCAGGTTGGTTACCCTGCATCCATTCTCCTAGCAGTTCGGCTGCTCTTGGAGAAGAGCAATTGAAACTCAAGGCTCCAGCAGGTCTCCACCAAATCAATAGTCCTTTGAATCAATAGCCTTTGAAATATAAGATGTTGCTTCCAAGTGAGTGAAAGCTGATCTCCTGAGCTGTGTAGCTCCTTTGCAAACCACCTTCCATGGAAAACTGCACGCTTTTCCCTCTCTGAAGCATTTAGAAGATTTTTGTGGTGGGTTTCTTTGGGAAGCTAAGCTTCCTGCCCAACGTACCCCCCTCCTTCTGAGCCGAGAGTCGAAATCCTTGCGGCTTCTGTGGCTCCGGGGGCTATTTTTCTCATTATAATTGAAGGACAGGGTGTTCTCAGCAGCCCAGTCTCATCTTCTCAACATTAATCCTTTTTTTTTTTTTTTTAAATAAAAAGACCAGGTGACTCCTGGATGGTTTTTTTTCTACTTTTGAAATGAGATTGGGATTAGACATGTTTTTTTGTTTTTTCCTATTAACTATCGTGAGCTTAATAATAAAAATGACTGTTTGTAAAAATACTAGAAATGACCTGGAGCTCCCCAGCTTTACATCCCAAAAATAGTTCTCACAGTTACCCCGTTTGGCAGAAACACCGGCGCAAGGGCAGGACTCAGGCAGGTTGAACAAGGAGGACAAGTTTGCAGGATTCATTCTCCAGGTGGACAACCGGGTGACCCAAAATGTAAGCCTTAGAATTTGTACCTCGGCAACTCGTTTTGGTGCGTCGGCACATTTAACGCAAAATTAATCCCCACCTTCCCGCGTTCTCAAACTCTCCCGAATCCTCTGCCTTATGAAGCACGACAGGGGTGGGAATGGAAAATGGATCGAAATTCTCCTGTGGCATTAGGTCAAAGTCTTGCATTAGCTAATTGTAGCCGCCTGATTGTTCTATATTTAAACAATTGTGGCAGTGATAACATCATCCAACACCAAATAAAATCACTGCTGCCTTCTTCCTTACAGTAATTTCCTTTTCTGTACTTACTTTGAAGCTGTGCAGGTGCGTATAGGGAAGCAAGTTACTTCCCCAGACTCTCCATCGTGTGCCCAGGCATCCCTGAAAAAACAGTAATTGAGGAAAGAAGTAGCTTTTTTTAATGAAAGACGCAAAAATTAGGTAGTCAGAATCCGTGGTATTAAAATGCTAATACCATAAGGGGACCCATTGGGATTTATTCCTACTACCCTATATTGTAAGATATTGGAATTTATTTATCTGAGCCTCCACCAGGTGGTTGTGTTTATTTTTATCACTGTACAGATTAACATTAGGAAAATAGGAATGTGTTTCAAGGAAGTTTAGAGTGCTAGATAACCTTTTTATTTTCTTTGCTTTTTTTTTAATGTTTCACATCCCAATTGACCAGGAAACGTTCAAATGTGCTACTGGAGCTACTTTGTTGGTTCCGCTGTTCATTATTATTTGTCTGTGGACAACCTGACCTTAAAAGTTACAGGCCGAAAGAAAAAAGTCTGATCTGTAATATCTAATAGGGATTTGCACGGACTTTTGCTTGAAATAATTTTGTGGCAGCTGATTGCGCTTCTCTATCACCCGATGGACAGGTCTGATGGGAAACCACACAATCTGGATTATCATCGAAATCAAGGGGGATAAGTTCTCTAGAAGTATATTCTTAGTCATATTAAACCTTAATTTTTATTTTTATTTTTTTCAAGTTTTGGTAAATTCTGCTCAGCCCAGATTTTACCTTAACTTTCATCATGTCTTCATGTCACCTCACGCCTCTCCCTGCTCCCGCTGAAACAGCCTGGTTCGGTTTAGGTGGGATAATACCAAATAACTCAGTTCAAACAGTTGAACGAAAGCCCATACGCCGTTTATTCAAAATGAAACAAACAAAAAGAACCCCAAACCGAAAAATGTTTTTATGGCTTTCATTTCATAAATGCAGAATTTCTTTCTGCTTTGAGCTCTGGTCAAACCACATATCGAAGGCAGTTCCCTGTAGCACCAGTTCAAATAAAGCTCTAGTGTGTAGGTGGGGAAAACTGTTTTTATTTTAATGTGGGTTGTTTAGGTCTTTGTACCCTGAACGTTAAACGGCAAACGCAGGCATTGCGCAAAGTTAATAATTACGAGTCTCAGTGTGAAATGCAGAATAGTGCCTTTGGAAGAGGAAAAGTTTCATGTGGACTTCGAGGTTCTTGTGGCTGCAGGGAAAATAAGAAGCCACAAATCTGGGGACTGAACCCCCAAGTGGTTTTAAAGCAGATGGATAACTACATGCATACATATATACATATGTGCCTATATATATGCATTTAGATGTATACACACACACACACACACTTGAGCCCACCAATATTGCGCCAAAAGCAGTGAATACAAACCTGCTCATGAGACCCTGGAGCAGCAAGGTGCTTCTCTGAAAGCAGTAGCAAAACGGTGGTAAAATTAAGACATTTTTCTCCCCTGGTATTTGGTGAAAGATGAGAGGAATCTGAGCAAGTTCAACCCATCTTCAGGTTTTTCCTAACTTTATTAAAATCATAGAATCATAGAATCGTCTAGGTTGGAAGAGACCCTTGGGATCATCGAGTCCAACCACCTCCCCTACTCTACAAAGTTCTCCCCTACACCATATCCCCCAACACCACATCTAAACGGCTCTTAAACACATCCAGGGATGGTGACTCAACCTCCTCCCTGGGCAGCCTATTCCAAATCTTAAACCGTGTCAACACAAACGATGTTCCGTGAGGTTCTGCAGCTTCTTTTCTGGCAAGCAAGCGGGCAGGCATGGTTTATGGTGGTGACGTGGGTGACGATGTCTGTGTTTTGGGCCATTGTAGATGAAACCGCTGAAAGAGCACGAATAAATCAAAGAACTTACAATGAAGACTTTGGCCGTAGATGAGTGGGTTCTCATTTATTAGGGTTTATTTCTGAAGCACTTGTAGTGGTGTTGGGAATGTCTTTGCCAGCTGAGAATCGGCCTTTGGGGTTTGGTTTCCCTAAGCTATGTGTCTTTGTTGACATTTGAACACCAGTTTGATTTCTGGCAAAGATGGGATGCTGAGGATATCATCCCCCCTTGCGTTTTCCCCATTACATGAACAAAGCAAACATGGAGGAAACTGTTCAAGGTTATGGTACGCAGCCTGGGAAAAGCATGGAAGGTGCTGTGTCTCGTATCAGCCCACATTTCGGTCGCCAAGAAAATCTAAAAATAGATATTACATTAAATAAATTGCGGTGGCATGAACGTTGGCTCCTAACCTAAAAGGCAAGCTGGGTTTCTGATGGGGCTTGACGACAGACAAGCCGCTTGTCTGCTGGCTGAAGCCGAATTCCTGCAAGAAAAGCAAAATAGAAGTCGCCAAATGGCACCTCTTACTATAAAGGGGGAAAAGCATTTAACTGGCAATATTATTGCAAGCAGCTGCTGGGGGAATTTAGCAAAGAGGTCTGGTAGGTCAACAACGAGGTTCCTTTCTCGTTTGGTGGTGACTAAGAGGGGATGGCCAAGATGGAAAGGATGGCTGCGTTCCAGCTGCCTTTGGGATGGGTACCGGTCCCTCGGGGCAGGCTGGGGATGGCTCAGGGTTCAGAAGTTACCAGGGGAACGCCAGCAAACAAGCAAACAATTCCCTCCAACCCCGTCCGGGGAAAATCAGGCTAAAAATAGGCTGCTGAGGCTTAAGGTTAAAAGTAAAGACGTGACCGAGCAGTGCCGTTGAAAAGGCAGCTCCGCTCATCCTCTACAAACATCCAAGGACTGCATTTCCCTGCCAGAGCCGGTGCGTTTCTTACTAGCTATGGAAACAGACTTTGTGAAAGTTGTGCATTTGCTCACAATGTCTTCCGACGTGAGCGTAACGCTGACAGTTGGGTTCTCCCTAAAACCCAAGGAGGCTTGGGAATGGCTTTTCAACTTAGCAATAGGCCAAGCATTTAGAAATCTGGTTCAAGTGAATGTGATGACTGAAGAGGTGAGAGGACTTGTTTGAAGCGGTGGGATTAGCAGGTCTCCATGCGGTGGGGCTGTCACAGCTCGGCGGGGGGATGTGCCCTGCTTCTAACCGTTGCGTTTGCCCGCTTTACCCCAGGTCCAGCTGAAAAGCGAAGAATCGAAAACGTTTGCCATGAAAATACTGAAGAAGCGTCACATCGTGGACACGAGGCAGCAAGAGCACATCCGCTCGGAGAAGCAGATCATGCAGAGCGCGCACTCGGACTTCATCGTGAGGTACCGTCCCTCCGCCTTTGCGCGCTGCTGTGGGGGAGCGAAGCACAGCCAATCTCAGCATTTCATAACACCACACATGGATCATCCATCACTAGAAAAACCTTTTAACCACACCTCCCCTGCAAGGGACTTCAGAAACAGGGCAAGGAATAAGGTCTCCTCTGGGCCAATGTGAGATTACCCTGCCCATGGGGGACATCTGCCGTGTCTTAGCGGGTTTGCTTTGTCCCCGTGCTACGTTCATGTGGCTCCGGGTGCGAGCACAGCCCCAGCCCGCAGCGTGGGCAGAGCTTGCCGATGCCAGCAGGTGATGCTCCATGTAGACGCACACGGCATGATTCGGCCTCGCCCCCGCTCAAGGTCAATATTCCTCTTTTTTCCGCATTTCTGAATTTTCCTTCCCACAAAGAGAAGCTGGAAGGCAGGGTTTAATCTTTTGAGATCACACGCTGCCACGTGAATAAATAGTTGTATCCAACGCTTCTCTTGAGGGTGTATTCGATAGATCCAGCTCAGTGTCCCTTGACTCATCGTGGGCAAGTGCACTAAAACCTAAGCAGATGCAGTTCTTCAGTGAATAAAATCTGGTGCCGGGCATTTTTTGTGTGTTTTAACCCTAATAGCAGAGTTACCCGACCCTATAGTTGAGGTCGGGATAAGAGCAGTGGGTGGTGAGGACTTCTGGTGGGGCGATGCATTTCACCCAACTGGAGGGACCTAAAAGGGCAGCCGCTCGCCTGAGCCAAGGGTGCGCCTCCCACCCTGGAAGAGATGCCTTTGGCCGGAGGACATCAACCCCGCTCCCAAAAATTGCTGCCGGGAGACATAGTAACCCGGGGGCGAAATCAAATCCCCTCCATAAAAACACGAAGGCCCAAGCGCTTGGGCGGGGGAAGGCCACCCATCAGTCGCTAAGGGGGTGTTTCCTTCCCGGGCTGATCCCTGGGATTCCCCGGAGCTGGCGGCTTCGCCTCTGATTCATGGGTGACAACTGCAGCCCCGACGCCCTGCCCGGCTGCCGTTTCCTTCACGCTCTTAATATTCGATTCGCGACCGAGCCCCCGTTACCTAGGCTAGAGCCAAATCTATCCCTATTTATAGGCTATTTCAGACTATAGATTTATTTTCTGAAGCTTGCGCTGGTCTCGGGATGGGGGTGTAAAGGGAGGTGAAGCGCGGGGCCAGCCAAGTGGAGGGACGTTTTGACACCGTTTCCAGAAATACTTCCTCCTAAATAAAAAAGCTGCAAATGTTTCCTGACAGAGCCGCTGATAGTCATAGCTAATAAAAGAAATAACTCTCCTTTCCCACTTTTTATTCTTCCAGTAGACAGGTGGAAAAAAAAAAGGATGTGTTAGCCGGAGGTCTTTTCATCCCATATCACGCACTATTTCCCATCCTTTGCAGTAAGAAGCCTCACTTAACTATTTTTAATACCCCATGGAAATCCTGCTCTGGGAAGGGACTTTCTAAGTCATAAAGTCCAACCTTTTGCTATCGCATGTCCCACAGCTAGAAAATCCTCTCCCCCTCTGGTTTATCAAACTCTGCATCTGCATTTCCCCCTCATTACTCCTTTTGCGCATCCGTGAGGATTTGAAGTTGTTATAACTTCTATCCTAAAATTATCCGTAATCTGTTTATGCCCTTTCTTGGGCCAGCTGGGATAATATTTTTCTGGGAATCGTATCGCTTCAGTAGATTAATCGTGTTTTGAGATGTCATGTGAAAGGTGGGTTTAAAATTATCTTGGAACAAGGATGCGGCCCCTGGGATATCAGAACGGGAAGGGCAAAATTACCAAAGAACTCGATTATTTTCGTAATTCATCATGAAACAGTTTGTTAAAAATCTTTGAAGAAATAGTTCAGTTTGGTTATTAAAATGCATTCAAGCGGGTAAAAGAAGCAGAAAAGGCCAAGCCCCACTGAATAAAAATTTACTCGTAGATAAACTAAGAATCTCGGAGAGCAAAACGCTCCGGGTTTGGTAAAGGGCCAAACAAGTGTTGAGCAGGATTTGCAAATATTTAGATGAGTAAGAAAATAAATAAATAAATAAATAAACCAAATACTGTGACATTTCAAACTTAAGGCTGCTTGATCTACTAAAATAGTGTGGTTTCATCATATATAAACTTTATGCTTCCATTATAGGAGATAAATAATATTTTTAATTTTTTTTTTTTGCATGTTTTAGGCCAGATCTGATCCCTGTAAAATGTTCTGAAAAGCAGTTTCTCCGCAGGGCTGCCTTAACTAGAGAAAGTAAAGCCTTATTTCAATAGCATTTAAATCACCGAGCAATTAAAAATACTTAATTACTCATATTCTGGATTCTTGAATATGTAGATTTCTTAATACAGGTGAAATGTTTATTGAAATCATATTGGAATATATTGAAATATATTGTGTCCAACTGGCAAGAAATAGGATTTTTTTTTGTTAAACCCATAAATTTTAACCATGTGAAAGGGTCAGAAAGTTTGTTCCAACTTTTTCTGAGCAGCGCGTTATAACTGAGGTTGTAAACGTCAGTGTAGGTAATAGTAGAGCACGGAAAGATCTGAAACACGGGTTCAATTTTTTCCCTTTAAATTTTGTTGCGGCTGCAGATAGTACCTTTTAGCTGCGGAAGATTTCCCGGGTAGATCAGCCCCCAGCGTATTCGGTCCCCCAAACTCCTGCCTACGTCGCAGCTGCGCCTTCTGGGATCTTTTGCTGTTAAACGTGCCAAAAATATAGCGGGTAACTGCTGCTAAGCTGGGTGCTGGGTGCTACGCAAACACAGACAGGTGCAAATGTTGTCTCGCGTCGTGATGTGAAAGCGTATCGGAGGCAGGCTGGAGCTGCCGGGATGTTTTGCCACCTACCCGAAGTTAATATTTAACGGAATGCCTTCAAAAGGAACCAAATCCTGCTGTGTTTTCCCCCTGGCCCATCACGCAGCGCCGTAAAAGATATAAATAACTGGATTTATCGCTAGCTGGGAAGAGCTAGAATCTGCAAAACCCCCTGTTTTCATTTATATCATGTTGCATCAGCCCTTTAATTTTAAAGTCTTGGATATTCTCACAAATGGAGCGATTACACCACAACAGAATATCCCTCAGCATCCCCTTCTGCTGCAGAGCTCAGATTTTTAAAATTAAATGCTAAACACTGCAGCTGCAAAGAAACCTTTCCAGTATCCACATAGGGCGGTCTCGTTCCTGCAGGTAACCTGAACTGATATACCCACACACATAACGAGAAGTACAAAAGTAGTTCATCGTTAAAATTAAATAAAGCAGTTAATACTGAAATTTCTGTATTTAACTCCCATCATTCCGTAGTTGCAGTTGTTTAATGTATCATATCAGAGAATCATAGAATGGTTTAGGTTGGAAAGGACCTTGAAGATCATCCAGTTCCAACCCCCCTGCCATGGGCAGGGACACCTCCCACCAGCCCAGGTTGCCCAAGGCCACGTCCAGCCTGGCCTTGAACACCTCCAGGGATGGGGCCTCAACAACCTCTCTGGGCAACCTGTGCCAGTGCCTCACCACCCTTACAGTGAAAACCTTCTTCCTAATGTAATAATCTAAACCTGCCCTCTTCCAGTTTACAGCCATTCCCCCTCGTCCAAAATAGAGCACAGGTTTTACTGAACAGTTTAGATGGGACTTGAGAAGGAGGACAGGTTCATAAACCCTTTAGTCACACTCCCCTTTCAGTCCCTGGGAAGAAGAGGATGAGTGCTTTTAGATGCCTACATGTCAGCAGGTTGTCTTTAAGCTGTCCAAATCAGTGGGTTTAAGTTCTGTCATGAAGCACAAATTGGGCGACGCTCCTTCGAGATGGTTAAATGGAAGGCAGACTGCAGGTCTGCAGCCGGACTCTGTAGCGTGAAGAATAAGATGGTATGGACGTTATAAAAAAGGGTAGGAGAACTTCTCTTTCAAGCACATCTGGAAAGCCAGGTGTCAGGTTGTGCCATGAGAAATGGTAGATTTTATACGTAGCACCCGGAATAGTGGTGACCTCTTCTTCTGAGGTCTGCGATACACTTCACCGCTCAGATGCCCATCCTTTTCTGCTCAAATATTTCCCACCTGAGAAGAGACATGGAAATGATACTCTTAAATGTAGCACTAGCTCTGAAGGATACTCCAGGATGAAGGCTTGGGGGTTGGACTAGATGATCTCCAGAGGTCCCTTCCAACCCTGACCATTCTGTGATACTTGCTGGGATGAAGTGCACAGTCCGTGAGAAGCAGGAACACTTGGGGCCTTTGCTTGTATGGTGGGTTTATTCCTGATTTTCTTGTTTGCCAACGACAGGCTCTACAGGACGTTCAAGGACAGCAAGTACCTGTACATGCTGATGGAAGCCTGCCTAGGTGGAGAGCTCTGGACAATTCTCAGGGACAGGTGAGTTTTGAGAAACGTGAAAAGCAGAATGTTTTCTAATATGCCTCCGGATAACCAAAGGTCTTTATCTTTCACGGAAAAATCTGCATCTTACCATGCTACGTTTAATTTAAGAGCCCAGAAAGGCGAGGATATATTTTTTCTCCTACGCATTTAACTAGAGACAAAGCGAATCCAGTCATATGTGACCATAAAGACTGATGTAGGTTTCATCCAACACGTACAAAGCTTTGTGCAAGTGGAGGTGTACCCACAGCTACTTTCTCATGGCCTCTCTGAAAAAATATAACGGTAGTGATGGTAGCGATGGTGGCCACGTGATAAATAGCATCGACAAGTCTTTGACTGCCCTTTCCCCATATCTCGATCTCTGAAGGGTACCCCTAAATAACCGGCAGCATATTTTAATTTTAATTCAGTTTATTTATTTATTTATTTATTTATTCCCTAGAACAATAACTTTTTACAACCTCAGGAATCGCGGCTGTGTCCTCGGTGCCCGTGCTACCGTTTCTCATGTTTGAGAGCCTGGCTGGAGGCTCAGCCACTTTATAGAGATACATCAGACTGTCCTAAGGGTGACAAAGACTTTGGGCACCACGTCTGATGGCAGAGAATGACCCTGCAGGGTGCGACCAGGCGTTGCAGGAGGTGCAAAGTCAAGGCCAGTCTTGCTGAGTTCTTGCAAGACATGATCTGGAGATGTGGTCCTTCCACTGCGGGACCTTTAGGCATTGCTGTCATGGCCATTATAGACTCTGGACTTCAAAACCAAAGCCCTAAGGTGGCAGTGGTGTTAGGGACATTCACAGTTGCGAATGAAATCCATGGGAAAGTGCGTTTTCAAGGTGAAAAATGCAGACTTCTTCAAAGACTTCTGAAAAATCACAGTTTCCCATCCCAGAGAAAGACCTCTTGTTTTCATCTTAGTGTTTGCTCCTCTGCCCACCCACCTCTATCACAGAGGAAATGTGATAAACAACGTCTATTAATATTTCTGAATATCGATGACGCGGTCAGGTATGATAGCGCTGAGCGGGAGGAAATCCCTAGTTCTGCGTGGGCTTTTAGTCCAGGTATCGCACGTTAAATGAGTGGCCGCTCATCAAAAAGTGGGAAATGGCATCGTGCATCAAAGCCACACCCTGCAAGGAGCGCTACGCGGTCGGGACACAGAAATGCCATGGAAAAAAAATAGGAAAGCATGTAATTATATACAGTATTGTATATAATGCCAGAGTTCCTGGTGTTTCCTGCCCTGGGAGGGTTTCACCTGGCGGCGTTGGGTTGTGGTTGTGTGGGGGGAGGTGGCAGGTGGGTTGCGTGGATGGACGTGGGATGTGCACGCAATACGCCTGTGGGGCAGGAAAAGATGCGGTGAATCACGTGTAGCTATGTGATAGGCTCATCATCGGAACGTAACTTAATTAAATTTAATTAAAAGTGAAAGAAATGCATCGGGAAGATTGACCTGAAAGCAAAGATTCATTTCTTTTTTGATTACCTAGAACGAATTTTTTGTAGTTCTTCCTTTTTCTAACAGCGTGCCTTCTCCGGACCATTAAAACGAGAAGCGTAGCAAAGTTAGCAGGTGCCAGGTGGTATTTTTCCTCCTCTTTGTCAGAGCTTGATAATTTCGTCTTTAAGTCTCTGGGCTTTAAATTGTGGTTCTGCTGCCACCTAGCTTAGATGCGCCTCTGAGCTCCGCCAGCTCCCACTGCGGGCTCCCAGCAGGCAGGGGGTTATGGTTTGCATCGGAAAACTGGTTGCAAACTGGTGCTGAAACGAGGATCCAAAAGTGCAGTTGATGCTGAATTTGCAATTAACACTTCAGGTCCCAGCAACTGTGATTTTACTGCCTTTTGTCTCGGTTATGAATATTAATTAGTACGGGAGTTCTTGATGCCCACAGCTCCAAATAGCTTTATTACCCGAAAGTCAAGGATTATAATAAAAAATCACCTTTTACTTAGAAGGAATTTGTAAATTTTACTTCTATGAGATGTAATTGTTGAGTAAAACTAAATAATTTTATATTAAATAAATAAAAGTATCCTAGATTTGCATGTTTGATATGAAGGTGGATCGAAGGCAAAGATGCTAACTTCACAAATGGAAATGCAATTAAATTTATATATAAAGGTGAGTTCAGGAAGAGGCACTTCCCAGGTATTAGAGTGATGTTACTGAACTGTATATACATTTTAACCGTAGGATGAGGTCCAGTAAGGGAAAAGATCTACTAATCGCTTTATCCCCTTTCCCTCTCTCGTTTTACACAGAGGTTCGTTTGAGGATTCGACAACCAGGTTTTACACGGCGTGCGTGGTCGAAGCTTTTGCCTATTTGCATTCCAAAGGGATCATTTATAGGGACCTCAAGCCAGAAAACCTCATTCTGGATCATCGAGGTTATGCCAAACTGGTGAGTGCCTGCAACATCTGGTTTGGCCAAAAAAAAGTCACCGCTACTACCGGACAACTGGTGTTAGGGGTAGAGGAGAACATAAGATTAGAGGGTCAGAAGGGAAGTCCACCCACCACCAGGCTGTTTTCCCAACCTCCAGCAGACTGAGGAGGCTCAAGGTACAGCTCAGGTGGGAAACACTAATTCTGGCTTGAAATTGAGATGTGTGGTCCTGAAGGGGAAGTGTTTAGAGAAGAGCATCAAGAGAAATCCACCCAGCTGTTTTGGAGCTACCAGAAGACGTGAAAATAGGTGTCCTAAAATACTGGTGGGAAAGGGGGAGGACTTGGATATGTGGGCTTTAGAGGCGACTGGTGAAACAGGTTTTGCACACTGCTGTTTCTGTGTCAGGTCCTTTGTGCAAGCAAGAAAAAAAGGTGTTCTTAATGGAAATATTAATCATGACCCTGTCATGCCAAGAAATTATTATTATTCATTGCCCTGGACTGTGGTGTTGAACTGTGGCCAACGCAGCTCCTTGCTTTATAAGGGCCACTTGTGTTTTAGCACCAATAACACCAAGACTGATCTGTGCAAACTCCTCTGGGACAATGGCGTAAGGTTCTGCCTGAAACTGCTCTTCCCAGAAGGTCATGGTCCTTCTCGCTGCTGTCCGCCTGTAAGATCCACCTCCTCAAACCAGGGCGGCAGCATGTGCAAGACCTCCACCCCCAAAATTAGGGAGTTACTGATGGGTTTCACGGTGTTGGTTTCTTCACTCATATTTTTTGCCTCAAAAATCACTGTAGAGGTGCCCTGCATGTAAGGTACACTCCAAGTTCCTGGTGAAACCGTGGAAGAAAAGGAAGACTTGCCTTGGTGGGAGGTGTTGGAGGGTGTGGGCACTTGGGAAGCCATCAGTGAAGGACGGGGCAGTGCACTTCTAAAAAGAGCTGCGTCCAAGAGGGGCTGATGCCCTCCCTGAGAGTCACAGATGGGCCGAGGTCTCTGCCTCTCAGCCTGGGGACTCTTCCCTGCCTTTGGGAAGGGAAACTCGGGAGCAGTGTCCACAGGTAGGAGCAGTAAAGTCAAACCATCACCGTCATGGACCTTTGCAGCATGGTGGTAGCCACCGTGTGTCACCGTGACACCAAGCCTAACAAGTGACATCAGATTTTATCCTCTACAGCATTTTGCTAAGGCTGGGGGGGTCCAGCGAGGTGTCCGACGACTGAATAGGATTAGGTGCAGGATGGTCCTTCTCTCTGCCCCAGGAGGATCTGGACTGCGGTTTGTGCTGGTCCCATCACCAACTCCCATTAGAGCTTAGACATTTTGACATTTTGATCTTCGTGGACGCAGCCGTGATAGCAGGAGAAGTGTCCCACATCCCTTGTTGGGGCTGTGACCCCATAGGACATTTTGCTCCGTACCAGTTCAAGGTGTAGGAGCATCTCATGGCCATCAAGGGACAGCAGTGGGTGCTACAGACCACAGCTCTGGGCCAGCACAACGCCGAGGCAGGGGAGGGCAGAGCGGGTAGAGCTAAAAATACAGTAAACCTATTAATCTGGGCTCTGCCTGGGACGGCTTCCCAGTATAATCTGATTTTGCATAGTTGCCAGTCCTATAGTGGCACTGCTATAGGGGAACGCTGAGGTTTGTGAGCCTGATGTTGTACCAGCCTCGGGTAAATTGGGAGAATTGGGAGGCTGCTTATTGTGCTGCATGGCTCTCTGTACTGGGAGAGAAATCTAAACTTTTCAATAGATGCCAAAATGGTCGGTATTTAGCCTAAGTAGTTGCTTGCTCAGGTAAAGGCTGGGAGTTTAAAAATAATAATAATAATAAAAAAAAAATTTAAAGCAAACCAAATCAACCTGTGAAAGAAACCCTCGGTGTTGGCATATGTTCTTCTTCCCTCGTGAGAATCTTCCTTCTGTATTACGAAGGCTAAATCGGCAAAAAGGTCACTGCGGTCGCCTGGTTCTGGAACGACCCCCGATGCTTTAGCTAGGGGAATGTTCCCACGAGGAAACCTCCTTTCTGCTTTGCTTCACTTCAAGAGGAGCGGAGCGCACGGCTGACATTCCCCCTCGTGCTCTGCCCTGATGGTACTCTGCTCCTTTCTGCAGGTCGATTTTGGCTTTGCAAAGAAAATAGGATTTGGAAAGAAAACATGGACTTTTTGTGGAACCCCGGAGTACGTAGCCCCCGAGATCATCCTGAACAAAGGTCACGACATTTCGGCAGACTACTGGTCACTGGGAATCTTAATGTATGAACTCCTGACTGGCAGGTATGGGCATCGGGGCCGGCCCCGCTGGCTGGAAATAGATCTGAATATTTCTGCCGTTGTCACCCTGATTAGGCGAGGGGAAGGTTCAGAGCTGGCGTGTGCTGTAGCGGCACAGCGCCGCGCTGTTCAACCTAATAATTAGTTTTTCCGCTTTAAATCGCAGCTTCCATGCAGACCTCTCGAAGGGCAAGGCACAGGCAGGCTTTTTAGGAAATGCTGTGAAATGACACCAAAAAATTCATTTTTGGCCCTGAGTGAGCTGAAGAGGGTGGGAAAAGGGAAAGGGTTTGGAATTCAGCTAGGGAGGTGCAGTGAGGGGTTGCCACGCGTCTGAAAAGGAGGAGGTAGACCTGACACTATGGGGATTTGAGTCCCCATGTCCGTCCCTTCCCTTATTTAGTTTTGGATGGTTATATTACTGCTGATGTTGGCAGAAGTGGCTTCCTGGCACTTCCTCACCTCATCCCCTGTTGTGCGCTGCCGGGATACAGGAGCTGGAAGAGGATCCATCACCTCAACCTGCTCATCCTTTGGGGCTAGACCCAGGCCCCTGTCCTGTTAAACCAACGGAAGCCTTGTTAATGCCCACTGAAAGCACGTCACAAAATCAAACAGAGAATTAGCCAGCGAGCATTGCTTGGTGCCTTGTTCCTCAGGCTGCTGGGACATGGGCCATCATGGAAAGGAGAGGTTGAGCATATGCTGCTGCAGAAAACATGACTTTGTACTCTTTGGTATCCAACATCACTAAAATCCAGATGGTATCAGAGCTACTTGGCTGAGAAATGGTTGAGATCACAGAAAGCAAAGCCTAGGTGCCTTTTCTCGTTCCAGTAGGGAACTGTTTTGCTTTGTTTGGTTTTGTTGTTTTTTTTTAATCAATCTTCAATGCCATTTTGGGAACTGTTTTGCTTTGTTTGGTTTTGGCTTTTTTTTTAATCAATCTTCAAGCTTCAAGAGACAAGCTTTTAATCTTCTTTATTTTCCTCTCCCCTCTGAAGTCCCCCTTTCTCAGGCCCAGACCCCATGAAGACCTATAACATCATATTAAGGGGAATAGACATGATTGAATTTCCAAAGAAGATTGCCAAAAATGCTGCTAATTTAATTAAAAAACTATGCAGGTAAACACATGAGATATAACCATCGTGATCTTATTTGCAAAGAAATCAGTTGTTCAGAAGGATTAAGAAAGTAACTGATTTTCTTATTCATTTTATAGGGACAATCCATCGGAAAGATTAGGGAACTTGAAAAACGGAGTGAAAGATATCCAAAAGCACAAGTAAGTGTCTTCTCCACCGTCCGTCAGATCCAACCCACAGAAACGCGCATTTCAAGCACTTCTATTTTCTGCAAAACAATACTCTTCTTAAACTCATTTGGCCTTTCCCTTCTAGTGTGCTTTAGGCTGAAATTCCATCAGACTTCTTTTCCCCAGCGTTTTGGTATAGCCGCCAGCCTTTCCCGTGAGCAAAACACGTTGCATGTTGACCACCACGCTTTAACTACACTAATTGCAGAAGAGCGTTTGGAAGCAATCCAACTGGGCCACCGCCTGCTTGGATTTTTTGGGTTTGCAGAATCACTTTCCAAGTTTTTCCTCGATTTCCCTTCCACTCCCCGCCCAACACACTTTCTCTCTACCCGTAAAGTTAATTCATCATCCCTTTTGTCTGATGGGAGAGAGTTGTTAAGGGGTGTCCAATAAGTGTTCATGCTGCTGGAGGGGAACAGGAACAAGTTAGAGATGTCTTGCAGAAGCAGGTTATCTCATCCATCCATGCTGGTCCTTCTCTTCTCCCATCCTCAAAACAGCAGAAGTGGACAGTTTGGGTGGATGGGTTGAAGGCTCAGCTGGGGGCTCATCCACCCACCTGAGCTGCCGTAGTCCGAGCAAACCCAAAGTGCCTGGACCGGGAGGAGGACATCCCTGTGCATGCCCTTAGCTCCCAATGAAGAAAGGACATTAGGGGTCTCATATGGGAGAGATCAACCCAGGACACCTGCAGTGAGGAACGGTTTTCTTCTGAGCGTTGGTAATTTGTACTTGCCATGGTATCACCACACCCTTCATTTTCAGTCCCAAAAAACATATATAAAGATGACAGGAAAAATTATTACGGCTAATTGGACAGTTTGAAGGAGATGACTTCAGGAGATGAAACCCACTGTTTAAGCAATTTGAGTTTGATTTTGTGCTTGAGAGAGATTTTCACCGTATATCTAACTGTTGCATTATTCCCTCCCTTCTAGATGGTTTGAAGGCTTTAACTGGGAAGGGTTACGAAAAGGGACACTGACACCTCCTATAATACCAAGTGTAAGTTTTCCTACGTATTTTTGTCTTCCTGGCCAGTAAGTTTCTTTTACATGAACATTGTGAGCTTCGAGCACTTACACACTGGAGTTAAGTGGCGACAGCATGTACTTTGTTTTCTTCTGAAGACGCTTGAAGAAGTCACGTTAGAGACATTTCCAGCTATACTTGGTCTCCTGGCAGTCTCTTCCAGGGGAAGGCGGTTTGGGGAGGGCATGACTGCAATGAAATGCTCTTTGCAGCAGGAGATCAGGGCAGGATCACTCACTACTACACGTTTTTCTCTTCCTCACCTGCTCCACTTGTTTCTTCATCTACTTTTCACGTTTCAGTGGAGAGCTGCCACTTTTGCCCCTTCTCTTAGATGTGTCCTCTTTCTTTCTCCTTTATTCTTATTTCTTTTGACGAGGTAAGTGGGATTTGTGTGCCATCTCCCTTTTCTTTGGCGTTAACCTTTCCCTCTGTCTTTTCTTTTGTGCTTTTCACCCTTTTTTTTCCCTGCGTCCCTGTCCTACATGAAAAGCCCTGTTACCGCCTCGTTTATGTTTAACTGGGAGCAGCCGCGGAGGGACAGCTCGACTCATTTTCCTTTGGAGCAAAGCTCTTCCTTTGATGTCTTTGTGAGCTCTTTACCCACAAAGCCTGCCGCAAAGGGAAACCAAACAGGATTAGCTGATAGAAATTACCTTGGCCCCTTCTGTTCTGCAGCCTCCACTCCTTGTTTCGACTTAATCCCTTTCTCTCTGTGCCTCTCCGGCGGGATCACCGAGAGAATGACATTAGCCATCGTGTTTAATTGCACCCCGTAGCTCCGTCCGCCCGTGGTCCTGCACCTCCTGCAGCCGCGGCAGGCACGGCTCCAGCGCTAAATCTGCCATCCCCAAGTTTTCTTTGCAGCTATGAAAAAGCAAGAGGGTTTTGCATCCCCCTCCCCTGCCTTTTGCCCTATGGGCTGCAGAAGTCACTGGCAGGCGGTGGGAGAAAGCACGACTTCGCAAGTATCTGACTAAAGCAGGATGCCCAAAGAACATATAAATGTTTTATAAATCAAAACTGTGGGTTTTTTTTTTTTCCCTTAAGCTTCTTTTTAATGACTATTAATTTGTCAGCAGTACTGTTCACCACATTTCAAGTCAGACAACAAAGTCAAGTTTGCTCCTTTACATCCAGCTTCAATTCCTGGTTTACCTCTGCAGGACCTCAGTGTAGCCTGAAAAATGCCCCGTTATGTTTCTCTTAATTGTTTTTAGTGGATTTTTAGTTTAGTAAGATACTGCTTTTACCCGATATACGTATGGACCCTGCATGTCTAACCCTCTGACAGCACAACCAGCAGCAGTGATTTCAGCACTGTCTGCTCTCTAGGGGCATGAATTGCTCCCTGACATCCCCAAGCTGGGACGATGCTCCACCACCAGAAAGGGTCTCTGCTCCTTTGGCATTGCCTACAGGAAGGCCGATCTCCAGCCTATTGTGCAGGAAATGATGTTTTCTTTGCTTTTTCAGTTAGGTCCAACGCAGTAGGAGAAACAGGTTGTGTGAGCACCCGTTTCGCTTCGTTGGTGTTATTTCTT
The DNA here is from genome assembly GCF_000708025.1 of Charadrius vociferus. Classification (NCBI taxonomy): domain Eukaryota; kingdom Metazoa; phylum Chordata; class Aves; order Charadriiformes; family Charadriidae; genus Charadrius; species Charadrius vociferus. The sequence continues at coordinate 652,420 of NW_009646433.1, read as the reverse complement.
GGCATCATCAAGGCTGTATGTTCATGGATCTGGTGACGTCCTACCAGGGAACATGTCTGTGATTGCTCCCAAGAGCGTGATCAGCTCTCACCCTTTTGGCCAGCACACCACCATCAAGGCTGTCCGAAGTGGACAGGAGCATCCTTCCCTCTTCAGAGGAATCCTTCTTCCAGGACAGCTCAGTGCTGACAGCCATACATTGCCCTAATCCCAATTCAATGCAGCTCATTCTTTCCCAGAGCTCTTAGGGCTATTATCTTCTCTAAACATACACGAGATCCTCTCCAAAACCTGCCTCCATTAACTAGTGAACCTCGTCCACCCCAAAGCTGTCTTTCCTGCTCAGCCTTGTTTTTTCCACAGCCAGCTCAGTTGCTTTGGCAGAAGTCCCAACTGCCAGTAAGGGCCATATCCGAAAAGTGACAGGATTTTAGGAGATCTCAGTTTACAGCCTGCCCCTAGGACATCGCCTCTTGGAGCAGCTGAGCCTCAATACCACCACTTAAGTCTGTGATGAGCTGTCCCGAAAAGCTTCTCCTACTTCTTGACTTCCAAAGACTTGTGCTGTCTTGCATCACAGCTCTTGCCTTTGAGAAGGACGTGGTGGCAGATCTCTGCACCATCATCCATCTCAAGCCCTGACATTGGTAAGCAGCCAGACAGCTGATACTGACATTTGCACTTATCTTCTTGGGTGGACAGGAGATAAATCTAGAGTGTCCCTTCTTGGCCGGAGAGGGCGTTGAGAGGGACGTTTGTTCTCATGTCTCTTGACAGTGAACGGCTGCAGGCCACGTCGGTGACCTGGACCTCAGAGCTGTGGGGAGTCGTACACAACGGCATTAGCACCACATAAAAGTCAATCAGCGGAGTGACAACTCATCCAACCTTTCTTCCCCAAATCATATTTCTTCTAAGAAAAAGAAAACACTCTACATTAGAGATTTTGGATA
>NW_009646433.1:644502-651456 GCF_000708025.1 Charadrius vociferus | reverse complement strand
TTTGTCAGATCAACACAAAAGGCAATCCATTTCCCAAAGCAGGACTTACTTCCCTTAAAGCATTATCTAACCAGAGCTCAAAAAACCATGCCTGCCCTGCTAGGTGCTCCCAGAGTGGATATCTGTAGAGGAGCCCCAGGAAGCTCGGTAGATGCTTTCACGCAGTGCAGTCCGCTTATACACTGTCCATCGCTGCTGAGAGGCTTTTGCAAGAAGCTCCAGCTGGTGTGTGTTCTCCATGAATGGCCACACCGACTGCATCTCTTATACTTTGGTAGCCGGTGTCTTGTACGTATCCCCAGCACTTCTGCTCCCAGAGGGAGAGCTCACATGGGGCGGGCTGAGAGAAACAGAGAGATGTGGTCCAGCCCGTGGCACCGTGGAGGAGAGCGAGGGTGGAGCACCTCAAGAGTGAGGACCCAAAGGGTGAAGGCTCTCCAACTCAACCATGCCAGCACCAATAAAATAAACAGTATTCACTACACAGCAAAACATCTCCTCACTCTGTAGTACTCCACTAAGCTTTTACAGGTTGGGGTTTTTTTTCAAAGTGAGTTGGTTATTCAAGGATCTTCATTTTCCCCAAGATGTTTTCAGCAGACCAGAAATGCTGATGCAGCCAGGCAGCAAATTAAATTCAGAGCTGAAGTTGGCGCTCTTGGTGACCAATCTTAGTCTTTTGCCAAGGCTTGTAGCAGCATCCAGCATCAAATAGGTCTCCTGGACTGCAAGTTGGGCTCTGGCCGTGGCTTCTCCACCAGCTGCACGAGTGAAACAGCTAAAAAATACAGCAAGTGTTGCCTGCGCAGCGCTCCGGTGGCACGTGCAATCCCCTCCAGCCTACTTTGGGTACAGCTTGAAGTTCCAGTTTTCTCTAATAAGACAGTGATTGTTTTGGTCTGGAGAGCTGCTGGTCTGGTTTTGTGTTGTTTCATTTTTTTAGATTGCGTTGAATGTATCAGGGTCTCATTGTAAGAAAGTTTCAGTCATCATTGTAAAGCAAAAGAATTAGAAATTACCTAGCTATGGTAGATTTCAGATGACATTATTTCTAAAAAAGAAACGTACTTGGCCTTCATCGTAGGAGGATGGGTTTCTCTGGTAGGCTCTGTAGGCTGAGCAATACTTGTCAGTAAACTCAAAGGTGGCAGAGGCCCAGCTCGTGGCCTCCAATTCAGCATCCTGGAGCCATAATTTGGAACTCCTGGGCTTTGGGGATCACAGAATGGCTTAGGTTGGAAGGGACCTTGAAGATCATCCAGTTCCAACCCCCCTGCCATGGGCAGGGACACCTCCCACTAGACCAGGTTGCTCAAAGCCCCGTCCAGCCTGGCCTTGAACACCTCCAGAGATCGATGGAGCGTCCACAGCTGCTCTGGGCAATTTGTGCCGGGCCCAAGGCTTTTCTGCCAACCTCGTACCAATGGGTAGGACAGTTGCTCTTGAATTAGAGACCCTAGAGGGCCTGGATCGTTAGAGCAGGGGGGCTGTGGGACGTCCTCATGGGATTCAGCAAAAAGCTGTCAAATGCAGAACTTCTGTTGCTTGCTGCAGTTAGCGATGAACGCTATGAATGGTCGCGGTTGTGAGATGAAGAGGAAATGTCCGCAGAGGTCCACTTTGATGACTGTCCCCTTCTTGTGGCTCTCTTCTTTCCGCAGGTTGCATCTCCAACGGACACAAGCAATTTTGACAGCTTCCCGGAGGACAGTGATGAGCCACCCCCTGACGACAACTCAGGATGGGACATAGATTTTTAATGTATTTCTCTTACCTGCTTCTGCCTTGCTGAAGACAGCTTCCTGGGACATGGCTGCCAGCGAAACCGAAAGAACTGGGGAGGATTAGTGCTCGGGGTCACCATGATGCCTTGATTGATGCTGCTACAGTAACTACAGTGGCATTAGGACTTATTGCTTAGATGACAATAGTGCTCTTCATGTTTTATGTTCGAACTTAAAATAGCAGTTGACATGGTGGTCCTGACGCAAAGCCTTTCACCAGTGAAGAGATAATGTTTTCTATCACTGCGACGATCTTGCTGCGCTCTTAATTATAAAAAGTCAAGAGATACGTAGTGTAAGACACACTTAATTCTAGCTGCAAGGTACTGGCTTTATCAGTAGGATCAATAGTAATTTATTAAGTGCTGTAGCCAAATACAGTGCAGGATTTGGGCTCTTCCCACCCTCCAAACTCTGTAGGTCTTCTGCTGTAGGCCAGTGTAGGAGCAAAGGAGGACCACAACGGTACTGGTCAAAGAGTTCATGTCAAAGCAGTGGTAAAATTTGTCCTTTCTCTTTCCGAGCGGTATTCTTGACAAGACTGAATGTTACCTTTCCTCTTTCTTTCTGAGACTTTCTTATTTTTCTTTTTAGCCTGGTAAAACAAAAGCACAACTGCTCTAGATCCTGTTAAGGCAGATAATGGGTCGCTTCTCTCATACAGCTGAGAACATACTGTAACACGACATTTGGGGTTTGGTTGTTTTGTTTTTTTCCTTTCCCTTGGTACAAATACATAACTGCATGACAAAAAAAAAAAAATCATAAACTTAATCCATTTTACATATAAAATAGTGCTTAAATAATGGTCCTGTAATAAAGCGACAGCAGCCCACTGGTCTTACTGATTAGCTATTAGGCATAAAACTAAGCTTAACTTTTACCTTTTTACAACCCAAAGGGAAAATACAAGACCCATAATGTACTTTAGAGGTGCTATGTACATCCTTCGTCTGTGAATATAAATTGAGTCGACCACCATTTCAGAAATATGTAGCAAGAGGCATCGTTCTCCATCATGCTCTTAGATGGTTTTATGTCTCCATGTCTGCATCTCCTCCGTGTTTAGTACAAAGCCGATTAAAGGTGGTACAGGGCCAGTTTGCTGGCTCCGTTTGTAATGTTGCCCGTAAAAATGTAATCCTAACGCCTCACCAGAGCTCCACAGGGAAGTCAGTGGAATTAAGTGGAAAACCCGATATCGGATGTGTTTGTGCGAGGTCTCCGTGTCCCCGGTGTACCAGGTCCCCAGTGACGGTGTTTAAAGCGCGGGGACGGCTACAGCCAAAGTCAGCTCGTATGAAAAAAAGAGCTGGGGAAAACAATACTGCCGTCCGTACACTTTTCCCTCGCTTCCACTGCTTTTCCTTCCCTTTGCTGCAGTCCACTCAGATTTGTAGGATGTAACGGGGGAATCCTGTCCTGGATGCCTGCTTGTTGCGTGTGCGTGACACAAGACACAACAATTTTGGGGGGAGCCAACCCGAAAACATGATGAGGAGAAGGTGTTAAAATGGAAGGTTATCCGCTTTCAGTCTCTTGAACAGACCCTTGCCCCAAAAAATTAGCAGATGCTGCCCCTTTGCATCTCAGAGCTGCCGAGAGCTGTTGTAATACGCTGGAAGTCGGAAGATCAACTTTGGCTGAGAAGTTATTCATATGACTTTTGCCTACATAGTACGTGTAAAATGTATCTTTTAACAGTCACAAAATTAGTTTCCCCATGCTAGATCCCAGCTCTTCCCCATGTTCCTAATGAAAAAGACTTAACAGAGCATATAAAAAAGGTCTTTTCTCCCCTTCTTCGATGGCATTGACGACATCTGCTGTTTGCCAGCGAACTGAAGAGCTCGGTCATCGCGGCGCCTTTGAAAGGGGTCTGTGTCGCTGAATTGATGCCATCGGCACGGGAGCTAAAGGTTATTTCCACTATTCACGAATCATTAAAACTTTGTTTGCCGTCAAAACCGTAGGGAAAAGACAGTAACTATGTGTCCTACTTATGGGAATTACTGGTAGAGGGCGAGTACGCGCTTGCGTTTCACCCTTGCTCCCATGGAAGATGCTGAAAGCCAACGCGGAGTATGAGGGCTGAAGTAATCACGAGGCATCTTGGCAAACGGGCTGCTGCCTAAAAGCCCAGTTCTTTACTTGCATTGCCCTGGTTTTTCACTCGACAACACAGCGACACCGGCAGACAAAAACTCGTTGCATTTGGTAACTTTCCATAGAAGAACATAGAGAGGAGTTTGTCCCAAAATGGTGACATTCAATAGCTGAGATGCGATTGTCAGTCAAGGGGTTGCCGGGAGGAAAGACGCAACAATTTTGGGGGGAGCCAACCCGAAAACATGATGAGGAGAAGGTATTAAAATGGGCTGATGAGTTGTTTTTCTTTTTCCTATCCCTTTTTTCCCTTGTGCCGCACGCGGTAGTCAATACCCGCAGCGTGCGGCACGCACTGTACCGAACAGAAGTTTATTTTGGCATCAAACACCTCACTCGACTCGACTCACATCACCTTTCCTAAGCCTCCTTTCAACACCATACTTAGCGTATGTATATGATAAACGCCTTCATTTATAAGTAATATATTTGAGTTGCATTATATATATATATATATATATATGTATTTACAACAACGTATTGCCTCTGTGTTTCCACTTAGTGTTCTTTCTTCTTTGTCTCCTTGGGTTTTTTTTTTAATATACGGGACGGCAGCGTATTTGCGTAAGGGGAAGTCGACCTCCCGTCTTTAAAGCCGAGCGTATTAAGATCGGTGTCGTTAAGGCGCAGACGATCCGTAGCTTCTCACAGTGCTGCATTACCCATAGCAAACTCTTATTTAAACAACAGGACCACAAGCGAGTATTTATGTAAATAGGTATTTTCGTGTTGATATTTTGTGGTACGCATATAACTTTTTCTTTTAGAGTTCCATGGCATTATTACTTCATCCTCTTATTTGTAATGTAATGTTTTTAGGTCCAGGTAGACTTGAATTAATGTCATAATTGTCAGTATTATTGAACTTTATGTCAACTGTACTGTTAACTCATCTGTCCCATAGTTTTAGAACACGACTAGCTGTCTGGCATTGTTGCAAGTGCCTTAAATCCATGGCATCCTAATAAAAAAAAAAAAAAAAACAACAACAAAAAAAAACCACAACAAAAAATATTACAAATTTGGTGTTATGCTGCATGACAAAGACAAACACACCTCAAAATGTCGTCCTTTCTTAGCTTGCTGCGTTTTACAGTTCTTTCTGCTACCGATTTCTAAGCCTTTATTATATAATATTGATGAATTACAGAAATGATGAAGTCGTTCTCTTATTTCTGTTCAATGTACCAGAGCTGTGTATCCGTTAATGAGATACAGAGTCATTTCTGTGAAATGTATAAATGTTACGTGCGGGTCAAATAACTCTATGACATCCTATCAGTCCGTAGACAGGTATTCCTGTTTCGCTCAGCCGTGCAGATCCAACCCATCGTGCCGTCCAGCGCCGACCTCCCCGTCTTACACAAATCCCACTCGGTGTGCAACCCGACCTGCCTTTTATTTTTTTGACCCAAACCCACCACACCCCCCCGATGTAAAGGCGTAACTCGTTTGCACCACTCATTAAAACAAGATCCGGGCTTTTCCCACCCCCCCCACCCCTCTCCGCTCCCCGACCCACCGCGGAGCTGAGCTGGAAAGCTGGAAGCTCCTCGTCCTCCCCGGCGGCCGCCACCAGCCCTAACGCTGAGACTTGAGGCGGTTTTGGGGCTTTACCGGCAAAAGGATGGGGGGATTTTCATTTGGAGTTGCCCATCGTCCCCAGTCCCAGTTGACGCTGTTTTTACACTTTGCCCTTCATTTTATATTCTCGTTTTCTCCAGTTTTCTTCTTAACGTGAAAAGAGGTTTTGTTTGTCGGACGAATGTCGGTCATCCGCCGGTCATCGGCCGGTTGCACTCTTTTGGTGTAAGTTTAAGAACTTTGTTTTTCATACACTTTAACTGCTTTTGTTTCGCTCTGTATTTTCCCTGCAGCTGTAATTGCCGAGTGCCTGTTGTATACTTTATAGAGTTGAAATAAAAATAATTACTTTTGAACGGCGTGTCGGGGGCTTCCTTCCGCAGCAGAAGCCGAGTTTGGGAGAGTTCTGCTCAGTGACTAAATTGGGGGGTTTTTTTATTCTTGTTTGCGACGATACGCAGTAAAAGACAACAACATGTTAAGAGATTACTTAACGTTACTTAAGAGATTACTACTGGGATGGAGATTTTCTGCAGGACCCAAAGGCCATAGTTACTGCAGTTTAATGCTTATTTGAGCGCCCACGTCACCCCGCGCAGCCTGGCCGAAGGGGTCCGAGGCCGATGAGGGTCCTGTTCAAGCAGGGTTGGCCAACTCACTTCCAACCCCATCATTCCCCGAGAGTGTCGGGAGCATGCGGCTGGAAAGGGACCGTGTTTCCAACGCAAGCTGCGTCATCCCTAGATGGGATGTGACTACCAACCACGTGGGGAGCGATGCTCTCCGTATCGTCACTGTCCCTTAGGGTGAACGCCAAGAGGTGGTGGCACAGAGGCACAGCCGTTAACGGCAGCACAGCCACGGGATGTCCTGAAGACGTGTAGGGTGAAGGATGAAAGAATGATGAAGAAAAGTAGGATGGCACCTACATGTCGCAGTGTTCGGGGTGCAAATAGGTAGATTTAAATCCTGATAGATTTAAATCCATCCCTGGGGTAACTGCTCAGCCCCCGGTGTGACCTGTCTTTCAATCTCAGTGCAGTCAAGGTGTACTTCAGGGCTATGTAGACACGAGTAAAAAACTGGGAACAGGAGCAGGAAAACGTCCCTCCAGGAGGGAAAAAAAAATTGAGAACTGCCCAAGCAGGAGGCGGGAAACATCACAAAAGGATTCGGTGGGATGCAGCAATCACGGGTCCTAGTTAATCATACAACACAAAGCCCGGCATGACACCGCCCTCACCTGAAACTGCATGGGGAACGTGGGGATTTGGGGAGAAGGTGTGGCCCTCATTCTTTTGTGGGCTAAAAATAGCAAAGCCGGGGCTGCGCACCGGCCACTGACTCAGCCGAACCAACTTCCCCCAGCGCATGCCTGCGGCGCTCGCCAAAACTTCCCCAGCCAATTATTAGCCGGGCT
>NW_009646433.1:640299-642027 GCF_000708025.1 Charadrius vociferus | reverse complement strand
CGCCGAGCTGGATGAGATGGGTGCTGAGGCTCTGCCCCGACGGACACCCGCTCCCGCCTGGCTGCCCACTGCCAAAGGTAAGGGGGTCCCCAGCGTCGTCACCCCGCTGTCCCCCGTTGGGGTGGAGCTGCCCACCCTGCCCTGCTGTTCCCCATGGAGTCGCTCTGGGATGCCCACCCTGCTCCGCTGTCCCCTATGGGGTCAGTCTGGGATGCCCACTCTGCCCCGCTGTCCCTTGTGGGGTCGATTCAGGATGTCCACCCTGCCCTGCTCTCCCCTGTGGGGTCGGTCCGGGATGCCCACCCTGCCCCACTGTCCCTTGGGTCGGTCCGGGATGCCCACCCTGCCCCGCTGTCCCTCATGGGGTCAGTCCAAGGTGCCCACCCTGCCCTGCTGTCCCTCGTGGGGTCGGTCTAGGATGCCCGCCATGCCCCGCTGTCCCTTTGGTCAGTCCAAGATGCCCACCCTGTCCAACTGTCCCTCGTGGGGTTGGTCCAGGATGCCCACCCTGCCCTGCTGTCATGCCCTATGGGGTCAGTCTAGGATGCCCACCATCCCCAGTGGGAGCATCCCGGGCTGAGCACGTGCCCCGCTGTCCCCCACACAGGTGAGGAAGGCGACTTCTGCCTGCGCTCTTCGGACTGCGCGGCCGGGCTGTGCTGCGCCCGTCACTTCTGGTCCAAAATCTGCAAACCGGTGCTGCGGGAAGGGCAGGTGTGTACCCGGCACCGACGGAAAGGCACCCACGGCCTGGAGATCTTCCAGCGGTGCCAGTGCGCTGAGGGGCTGGCGTGTCGCCTCCAGCGAGAGCACGGCCCCGCCGACGCTTCCCGCCTGCACACCTGCCAGCGGCACTGAGCAGCGCCGGGATGGATGGACGGACAGGACGGGACGGACTCCGGCCCCCGCCGGAGCAGAAGGTTGTTTCTCAAGGGAACTACTTTTAAGCGACTAATTGCAGTACGTTACTGTGTTGTGAATACTCGAGCTGGCACTTAGCTGTACATAACGCCGGGACTTTTAGTGACTTTTACTTTTTTTTGTTGTTTGTTTTGGGTTTTTTTTATTTTCCGAGGGTGCTGCCTTGTGCTCTTCAAGCCGTGACTGTGACTTTGTACACACTGGGTTTTTAAATCTGGGTCAAAGGGATGCGACCGTCTGTTTGCAAGCGAATAAACCGTTCTTTAAAAACCAAACCCCAGCTGCCTGTGCGCATCCCTCCCTGCTTGCGTGTGGCCGGTGTGATCCCTACCCAAGGGGACATGTGCCCCAGGGTGGGGGAAATGCCCAAAAAGAGGAAGGGGGAGTGGGGTGGCTCATCACAGACACCCCATGGGAAGGGATGTTTGGTTATCGCTTTATTCACCTGCTCTTTAGGAATTACCGTGTGCCACGATAGCCACTCCGGCCACCGGACGTGGGGCCAAGGATGGGTGCCATGGGAAGCAGCAAAACACCCTCCTGCCTGATTTTTCCCCATGGGGTGAGGAGGGGAGCAAAGGGTGACTGGAGGGGCTGTGCCGGACTGTGGCACACTGGACCGACGGTGGGAGGGGTGCTGAGGAGCGCAGTGATCTCAACAGCTCCATCAGTGCAATCATCTTTGCTCCCTGCGCAATAAAGACTTATTTTTCACTTCACAGCCTGTTAGCTCTGAGTTTGCTCCTTCTCGGGGTGGCTTGGAGGGAGGGAAAGCTGCAAGCACGTGTTGGTTTTTTTTTTCCCACC
>NW_009646433.1:612293-640287 GCF_000708025.1 Charadrius vociferus | reverse complement strand
AGCTCCTAATACCTATTGCAAGTGGTGGTAAATGTCCATGGAGGGAGAGCGGGGGCCGTGTCGTGCAGCGTGGGGCTGGTGGGCAGCACTGGCAACTCCGTCCCATGGCCTCCCCGTGGTCTGGGGAAGGCGTTTGGGATGAGAGAACCACTCTTGGGGCTGTGGATGGTGTGGTCTTCCCCGTACAACCCAGAAGCGGTTTTGTACCCAAAGTCCACAGACGGTGGCAGAGCAGCCCGTTCCCTGGGGTGGCTCTGAGGGCACCGCGTCCCCATTTGCAGCGATGCTCCAGCAGCGCCACATCTATGTTTTACAATGCAATCTGATCACTAGGGTTTGGGGCCTCCGGTGCTAACGCTGACGATTTAGGGACCTCTGGGACTGCGCCGGTGCGCAGGATTAGTGAGCGTGAACCCAAACTGCAGCTCTCGCAGGAGTCGGCAAGTACCAGCTGGTGCCGACCCAAGCCCGCAGCGACAGAAAATGCAAAAGAAGGGAGCAAACACACCCAGGCAGAGGGAAACGGTTAAAAAGAAGCCTTCATTTCGCATGGGCGAGGGGGTCATCTTCATCTTTCCTCCAGCTCTTTTCAAGGCTGGGGCTAAGTGGCACCGGGCAGGCTGAGATAGCTGCCCCAAACCAGAGGGTTTATGACTCAAAGGCTCGAGTTTAGCACTTTAATCATCGTGTAAATCTTCAAAAATTTAAAAAAAAAAAAGAAAGAAAAGTTAAAAATACTTTTCAAAAAGAGATACTTTATTAAGTTATTATTTCATAACATACTTATTATTACTAATTATGACTATGCCCAGTAAAAGTCAATGGCACTGGAGCAACAAAAGTACCTGGCTATGAATAAAAACATCAGTAACTATTCAGTTAAGTTCAGATCTGATGCTAACAGTGGCATATTTTATCCCTAGTACATATAAAACAGTGTAATTAGGTTTAGGGTTGTTTTCTTCTCCATACAGTTCCAGCCCTCTCTCCTTTGCAGGTAAACCGATAAAGCTTTGACACCTTTGAAGGCAGTGAAAAATACGTCCATGGTGCATTAAATAGCAATTAAGCATCTTTTGGGTTCAGAATCATGTTATATCAGATCTTGCCCGCTCGCAAGGGCACTCGGGTGGACGTGGAGCTCAGCATCGTCCCACCCAGCTCCATCCCTGCAGACGGCAGCAGAATGGCCTTGCAGTGACACCCTGCACTCTTCAGCACTTCAGACAACTTAATAAAATGATTCTTTCAGTTCGAAAAGCCTTGGGTAACATTTCTTGCCATCGTTAGTACCGTGTTCTCCATCCTCTTTTGTTTCAGGCAGTTTGGCCATCTCCGTGCTTGTCTGCACATTAATCAAAAAATATTGCTCTATGCTGCTTATGCCCTGATATTCTTCACTTTCTCAGTCTGGGGGGAAAAAAAATAATATCATTTTTAGCAGTCCTTTTTAGGCAAGAGGAGCAGCTCAGGTCAGCACTGAGTGTCTGAATCAAGGCGTAAGGGACCTGTAAAACACAGGTTGCATCTTTCTCCCGTAGCCCATGCCCATTGCCAGCAGGATGGATGCTAACACAGCAGATCTCCAGAATAGTTAGTTTCATGGCTAGATTTCACAAAAGCAAAGGGTTTGTGGGTTGTTTTCTTCCTCCCCTTCCTCTTACTACGTCTCAGCGAGCAGTCAGGCTCTCTTCCCATTTCTGCCCCATTTGAACTTTCAAGGTTTGTTCTTCAAGTACAGCACCAAGAAATCAAATTTAGTAACACCCCTTAGGAAAACAAAAAAAAATTTAAAAATCCATGTTCCATGTCTGTTAAGACTTAAAACCCCATTATTTTTTTTTTTTTTTTTTAAGGGAGAGATTTTCAGTCTTCCCTATCCCCATACATCTTCCAGCCCCCAGGACCTGGACCTGCGTTAGGGCTTTGGCAGCCTGAGAAGTCACAGTATTAATTTAGTGCCAACAGCAGCTCAGAAGCACAGATAAATGGAAGATGGGTGGGAGCATTGGGACTCCCCGAGGAATAAATAGGCAGCGTCACTGTGGTCCCTCCTGTATTCATCTCCCCACTGGTGGATGCACCATATTTCAGAAATGTCTGAATTAACATTTTCAACCTCAAAAAAAAAAAAAAAGCATATGGCAAGTTGAACATGTATTGATCAGAGTTGGCAAGGATGGGATGTGGCACGGATGTGGATGTTCCCTTGACTGTGAACTGCCCACCGCGTCCAGACCTGGACCTCATGCTCTGATCCAAAGAGAGAAGATACAGAGAAATACATTATTTCAGCACGTGACACATAATTCAGTAACACCCTCAGCAAAAGGCATCTCAGGATGTGCTTCCCTGACCCTTCTGCTCTCTAATGAGATTATTCCCGCCCAAAAAAAAAAGGAGAAAAAAACCCTTATTCTAGGCAAATTGTAGAGCTAATAGAAGAAGCAGGGTTTGGTGGACAAGGAGGGTTACCACCTCTTGTTTACAGAATCCCAGACTGGTGGGGGTTGGAAGGGCCCTCTGGAGCTCCCCCAGTGCCACCCCCTGCCAGAGCAGGGGCACCTCCAGCAGTGGCACAGGACAGCGTCCAGGCGGGTTTGGGATGGCTCCAGAGGGGGAGACTCCCCCACCTCTCTGGGCAGCCTGTGCCACTGCTCTGCCGCCCTCACAGCAGAGAAGTTCCTCTTCAGGTTGAGATGGATCTTCCTATGCTCAAGTTTGTGCCCGTTCCCTCTTGTCCTGTCACTAGGCACCACTGAAGACAGACTGTTCCCATCCTCCTGGCACTCTCCCTTTGAGGATTTATCAGCGTTGATAAGATCCCCCCTCAGTCTTCTCTTCTCCAGACTAAAAGGCCCCAAGTCCCTCAGCTTTCCCTCATCAGAAAGATTCTCCAATCCCCTCATCATCTTTGTAGCCCTTTGCTGGACCCTCTCCAGCAGTTCCCTGTCCTTCTTGACCCGGGGAGCCCCAAACTGGACACAGTACTCCAGATGTGGCCTCACCAGGGCAGAGCAGAGGGGGAGGATGACCTCCCTCCACCTGCTGACCACACTCTGCTTGATGCCCCCAGGATGCCATTGGCCTTCTTGGCCACCAGGGCACATTGCTGGCTCATGGGCATCCTGTTGTCTACCAGGACTCCCAGGTCCCTTTCCACAGAGCTGCTCTCCAGCAGGTCAGCCCCCAACCTGTACTGGTGCATGGGGTTACTCCTCCCCAGATGCAGTGCTCTACGCTTGCCCTTGTTGAATTTGCTAAGGTTCCTCTCCACCCAACTCTCCAGCCTGTCCAGGTCACATGGAGGCATGGGTAAGGACCTGGTGACATCCCCCTCCCCAGTTTTACCTTTTGAGGGTTCAAAGGAGGATAGAGTAAGAAAGCAGCACATAACTCATTGGGGTTTGAGCCCCCACAGTGGTAGGGGACAATATTTAAGGGGTCCACATGAGCTGGATCGGTGTCTGTGGTCCACTCCTTCAGGTACTCCCCCTAACAGCTACAATTGCAGCATCACAGGTTTTAAAGGTCCCATTCCATATCCATTTACAGGCCAATTTGCTATTCATTCATCTAATTGTTGCTTTTTTTTTTTTTTGAAGGCCTTTCTGGAGGCTTAACCATTAGTTTTATTACATACCTTACGTCTCTGCAGCACTGGGCTAAGAAGAAATAAAGCAGCATCCCCGAAGCCCGTGGCCCTGCCCCAGCCCTGAGGTGACACAGGCTGTATGAATGCTGATGGCTTCAGTGATTTGAAGAGAAAATTGAATCACTCTTCCAGCTGTGCTATGGTTTCCCTGCGAGGACTTTTTCTGCTCTGCGGATATCGATTTCAAGGAGATGCTTTCCCAGAAGCACCATCAGAAAGCCCCTCTCCGCTGCAGCCGGTGACAATATCGGCATAAAGGCATTAATCTTATACGGGAAGTTATGGGGAGGACGGGACGTGGCACAGTTTTTACTGTAATTTCTGCTGAAATGAGTTTTCAGGGAGGCAAATACTATTTTCTTTTCATTTTCTGCTTAAGTTCTTTCAGAAATTAGTTTCACCCCAAGTTGTAGTACAAGAAATATCATTAAAAAAAAAAAAAACAAAAACCACAACAAACAAAAAAAAACCACCAAAAAGAAAGCTTTAAAACAGATGCCCACACTCCTCTTGCTTCTACCAGTCTTCACATAGCATTTAACTGTAAACTCCATGCTAGAAAAAAAGCCTGTCTGAGGAACAAACCCCCTCTCTTCACAAGAAAGGGAAGTCCTTAAATCCACCCACAGCCATTAGGACAAGAAAAGTCCTTTTTTTTTTTTTTTAATTATTTATTTTTAATTTTTTTATTTACTCACCTCTTCCAACACAGAGCAGAAAACTGCACATTTTGGCTCAGAAAGATGAAAGCCCTGAAGAGAGAGAGCAGGTGAAAACCTTTATGGATGTACGGCAATACAGAGAGCTTTTGGTTTGGCTTTTTTTTTTTTTTGGTCTGTTTTCCCTCTATTTAGGGCTGGGCTTTTTCCTGTGGGGAGTTAACCCACCTGCTTAAGCTGTTCTTTATCTAAGCCTTTCAGCTGAGGGCTTGGTGAAGCAAACCTTGATCTCCCTTGGGGTGGGACTGAGACCATCCAGGTGGCCCAGCTCCTCAGCACCCCTTGCAGAGCATTAAAGGTATGGTTTCCTCCATGCCTTGTGCTTCTTCAAACAAATATATTACATCCCCGCTAATTCAAAGTGATGTTTATTACTATTTTTTTTTTCTAAGGAGCTTTTTTTTTTTTCCTTCTTTTTCTTTTTTTTCCCCTCCCAGTGCCTGACTTGTGTCCCTAATTAACACCTTAAGAGGGGGGTGAGGATAACTGAGATACTTAAGGAGGGCACTTCTGGGCAGAGCTTCTAATCTACCTCCCAGTGAGGGAGGGGACCCATTAGCAGGTGATTTAAGTGAGTAATAAGTCCATCAGCATGCAAATGGCCGCAGCCCGATGAAAGGGTTGGCTGGGGTGGGTGAGAGGCGCAGCTGGGCCACAATGGGATGTTAAGCCTCCCCCTTCTGAGATCTAGCAGGGGTGGCCCTCACCTCTCTAAATCCCAGACCCGAATGAGTGGGTGAGGAAAGAGGAGCAGCTATGGAGGGAGGGAGGGAGGGAGGGATGGATGGATGGATATTGTGGAGTGGGCAAAGAGTTTTGCATGAGAAAGCGGTGCTTTGCCAGTCTAGGAGAAGCGGTTAGAGGAACCAACAAGGAGGTTAGAGGAAGGTGATCCAGCTGATTGCTAAGACCTTGGTGAGGAGCCTCACCAAAGGGATGAGGCTGCTGCTGGAGAAAACAAAGGTTTCTCCACTTAGAAATAACTGGGGAGCCACCGATGGGAACAGATAGCTGCTGTTTGTGGTGGAAGGAGGCTGTCCCAGAAGGATGAGTGCTGGGACTTGTGTTTTTCCAGTTCTAATTACTATTTTTTTTTCCTTAGTATTTCTTTAAGAGTAAACCTGTAGGTCAAATTTAAAGTCAGGATAGGTAAATCTGGGGGAAAAAAAAATTAAAATCCCAGCAGCAGACTAGGAAAATATTGTTGGACAATATGGCAATACCAACTGACTCCAGAAGCGTATCGTCTATCAGAACTATGAAAAATAAAGGGTAAGGAGGTGAGGGCACACTCCCATACAAGGAAAGGTTTGGCAGCTCTTCTCAGCTGGAGAAGAGGTGACTAAGGGAGGGCAGGAGAGGTCTGTAAAGCTGTAAACAATGCTGAGGAGGTGACCAAGTGGTTATTTTTGTTCCTTACAATGCAAGAAGGAGCTGGACTCTTCAGCCAGCGGGTTTAAAACAAACCGAGCGCACGGCCAAGTTGTGTAACCGGTGGCCACAAAATGAACGCTCATAAATTAAGTCACATGGGGACAAGGCAAATTCATAGAAGACAGAGTTCGGGTGCAATTACGGGCTGAGGAATTATCTAAATGCTGATTGTTGGCAGTGGGAAGGATGATACTATAATTGTCGTGGGGGTGGGATTTATTTAGTTATTACTTTTGTTTTGTTTGTCTTGAATATTGGCTCCTTAAGGCCCTGCTGTTGCCTCTTGGAGAATATGATCTTGGGCTGCAAGTGTGTGGGTGTCAGACCCGCGGGGGAGTGCTGGTCTACTTTTATTGATTTATTTATAGTTTTAAACATAATTGGTTCAATATGCTGATTTTGAGGAGAAGAAGTGATTGTGCAAGAGCGGTTCAATATGCTGATTTTGAGGAGAAGTGATTGTGCAAGAGGTCCATCGCTGGAAGAAGAACTCAGGCAAGAGAGCAGTGACTTTGAGCCCCCTCTCATCCTCTGCCCTGTTATCCCTGTTGAAATGAGCTCCTGCAAGTCCAGGCTGACGTGAGCAGCACATCTTCCATCCGTTGAAATGAGCTCCTGCAAGTCCAGGCTATCTTTCATCCACATTTGTTGTGCGCAATGAAGGACTTGTAGTGGGCCAGTTTGTCTAATCGCCTTTGTCTTAAGGTGGGTGTGTTTTGGGGAAAAAAAAAACAAACCTAAAACTAAACAAATATTTCATTTTACTGTGCACTATTTAATATTCCTGGGTTTTATGAGGTTGGCATAAAAATATGCCAACGCCATCATAAATCACTAATGAACAGAAAGCCAAAGTGTGGAAGAACGTGTTCCAAAATTGGTTCACTTGCTTTTTTTTTTTTTTAACTTGAGAGCCAATTCACCACAGATGAAAGCATTTCTGCATAGTTTTGATCTTGCACCTTAAACATTCATTCTCTATTTTCTACTGATGTGCAGAGGGCTTGTAGCTCTGTAGTCTACCTTTTGGTGTACAGGTGGCACTTCAAAATCACGACTTCACAACTTGGTAAGAAGTCAGATAATCCTGATCAAGTAGGACCTGGACTTCACACTTTTTCAGAATAATTGGATTTACACAAGGAACGGTAAATCAAAACTATAATTTAAATTTATTTTAGCCTGC
The DNA here is from genome assembly GCF_000708025.1 of Charadrius vociferus. NCBI lineage: Eukaryota > Metazoa > Chordata > Aves > Charadriiformes > Charadriidae > Charadrius > Charadrius vociferus. Next base: position 633,293 of record NW_009646433.1, on the reverse strand, counting down.
GCATTTGAGGAGCATCTCACCATTGATGTGTAGCGGAATATATATACCTGTTCAGAGGGTATAAAAGGTCCTGCTGCCGTCCATGTTTTAGAAGTGTGGAGAACCTCCCTTGACTCCTCTAATGAAAAGCAGTTTTTTTGCACCCGCTGCCAAGCTGAGGTCATCTCTTCTCCAGAAGAAGCTTGGGAAGGTTCAGGGAAATGGCAGCTCAGCTTGTGAGAGCAGGCTGTGGTCCATGGGATGTGGGTTCGGAAGTGGAGAAGTGAAATGCTAATGGAGTTGATTTCTATCACAAACGTCTGCTGGGAGTGTGCGTGTGTCTTCTGCTCTGCTCTTCCCTCTTTAACTTGTGTATGAGCAGGTCTCTGCTGGCTTTAGGTTGTCCCAAACTGCCCATCCTCCCAAAGAACTGGCTCACACTGATCCTCCCCTATCACGATGGCTTTGCTGTCCCAGACATCTCACGTTAGTGAGGCTTTAGCTGCCTTAGCCAGGAGGAATGCCTGACCATAAATGATGAGCCCAAGAAAAGTAATTTCTTCTGGCTGAAGTCCAGCCTGTACAGGGGAAATGAGCGATGGCCATGATAGCAACGAGCCCAGATCTTTCCCCTATTTGGATACTTGCTTCTTGCATACCACAACCTGCACTCAGAGAGGAGGTAAGGGAAGAGCCTGGAGCTGTTTTCAGGCTTTACTCCACCTCCATCCACAGGGACCACTTAATGTCACAGGCTCTTGAGATTTCAGCCTACACCCCGAATCCTTTGTGCAGAAATCTGCTTCTACGTGTAGCTTTTCAATTTTTTTTCAGACTGATGGGGTTATGGGGTGTACGCTACTTTCGTTCAGGCATCTTTGCTGAGGAAACAGCCCAAGGTCTCCAAGCTGGTTGGGTCAACACCTTCATTCAGGGGCAATGTTCCTACTCAAACTCAACATTGCCCCAGAGTATTTACGTGAATTTCAGAGAAGGCTCATATGTGCAAGATGTTGTCTTGGCATCCTCTCATCAAGACATGGTACGCTTACAAACAATATTGGAGTATTTTGTCCCAACATGTGCTGGGGAGAGCTTCCATCTCCTCCTTGGTGAACAGATTCCTTTTGGGGGCAAATGGGGACTTTCCAGTCTGTGAAACCTGGCCACATGCCAGTGATCTACTCTACTTCCAGCAGAGTGATAAAGGGCTAATTCCATTCCCAAGTTGGATGCCCTTTGCCTGAACAGTCTGATATTATTTCCATCAGAAAGTTGGCAGCGCTTGTTGGTAGCAGCTGCCGTCAGTCTGTTTGTCTGATCAACTAGAAAGCAGTAGGAATGCGAAAGGGAAGCCCTTGTGACCCAAATTATTGATGCGTTGTTTTAATCCTTGTTGTAGGATTTTGGATTCTCCCGGGAGCTCAGAAGCTGACGACAGCACTGGTTCAATGTCGTTGAAAGCTGGCAGTGGCTGCAATGGTCCTACCACACCACGTGGATGCGCTGGCAAGGAGAGGTGTGAAGGGTTCCTGGAGAAACCAACTTAGTATTTCCCAGGTTATGGGAAATTTAATGCCACTGGAAGACAGAATGATCAGCAGGGAGGGGAAAACCCTCCCTTCAGTTAATGTCACATGCATTGAAAATTTCTAAATATGAGGGTTTTCCAGAGCTGTAAATAACTTAGAATTCTTTTGTTTAGATATCATGTTCCTAAAAATATATCATTTAATTGCTGGCCAAAGCATTGCATTGGGAAAAGAGGCCTTCAGCTTCCATCTGACCTGTAAAACTCACTTGGATCCCTTTTAAAGCACATCAAGGGCTTTTTTTTTTTTTTTTTTTTTGACAACTTGGGACAAGGAATCATCACGGCGTGCAATTCTGGTAGGATCCTTACTATCCAGCAAAATATCCTGTTGCTGCCTCTGTGGACTTATTTGTACCGCATGGTTTATAGATGCCCATCGCATTTGTAGTGGAGTCTTCATTTTAAAATGCCATGACGCCAACCAGGTGGACAGAAGAATACCGGTTTTCTCTCCTGCGGATCTTCCAGGTTTCATTGCTCTTTAAAAGTTCACTGACATGTTGAATATTGAGTTGCGTGCTACGCTATATGTCGCTGTCTGACCTTTTGTTATGCAGTGAACAGTTGTTATACAGTTCACACAATAATAGCAAACTAGTGGGGAATGCTTCTAATGCTTGGAAGCTGTCTAGCGCCTGATTTTCGTGCTGTTGAGCAACCCCAGGTATTAGCTGTACGTCTGCGTTTTTCCCATCCTCGTCTGCTGCTTAACAGACCATCTGTCCACGTTACTGAACTTTGGTTCTGGGTTTGGGAAAAGGCCAGGTTCTGCCCCATGAAGTTTCTGATGTTGCACAGGGTCCTGTTGGCATGTCCGATGGCTGGTGCCATGTCCTGCGAGCTCATGACACCCTCCCTACTGCGCCGACGTGATGGTGGCTGTGCAACCCAAGCACCATCCTCACAATGGGGGAACCAGCTTCAAGAACTGCTTAAACACCCCCTGGAGATGGGACTGGACCTGACATAGTGCTCCTGATGGTGTTTTTCAGCTTTTGTTCTTAGGCTGTTCTATTCATTGTGTGAGAAATACAATGGCCTAGAAAGCCAGACCCTTCTTGAGACCCTTCTTATTTGGGCATCTTGATCTTTTCTTAGATCTGACTCTGTCTTAAGCTGTGGATGTAATTAAATAAATAATTAGTAAAGCAAGAGCCTTTCAAAGCTGGAGTTTTCTTTGTTGTCATAACACCTTAGTTCTGAACTCTTCTTACTTAAGTAAGTAGCTTACTGCTGGTAGAAACCTTCACTGTCATTAAAAGTTGAAGACCGTTGCCGGCATCTGCCTGTTACAAAGATAAATGTATTCTATAGGAGTGTTTGGGTAACTCAACAACCTCAATTTCTTAGTTTATCCCTTAAATATTTTTGAGCCTCAGAGCATCATTTTGCATATATTTTGGTTTTTATTTCCTCCTTGTAAATGTCATTTTAATAACTTCCAAATCACCTCCATCTGAGGATTTCACATCTAATGCTGGGAAACAAGATAAGGAGCAAGGGCATGCACACCTTGATTTAGGACCAAGTTCTGGGGCTTATCTTTCCAGGCTTGTGTTTTAAGAAGGGCACTGCTGGGTTTTGCTTAGTACTGGTTTTTTATTTTGCAGAGCCACTGAGATGCGATAAATCAGCGTGGGAATTTTTTGAATAAAATTTATGGCTTTGCACTGAAACCAACTCAACCCCCTTTTGTGGCAAGAAAGAGGAATGTATGCAAAATTCCTGAAAAAAACCCCCCACTGTTTTCCTGCCAATGTGACTTGGCTTGCACGCCAACGGGCACATATAAAATAGAGATGAATAAGAAAAATCAGATGTTACTGAGAGCTAGTATAAGACTGGGTTCTGCTGGGGCTTTGGTTTTGTTTTCTTCCTTGGGGTGTTTTAAGGAGACAAGCTGATTACGTCACGATGAGCAGTCACGGTACAGGCAGAGCTTTTTAAGGCACAAATCGGCCTCCCTATCTCCCTTCTTATCGTTACTAAAGCTAAGATGACTGATGTGGTATTTTGGCAGATCCAGAGCTTCTGTTGCAACCTCTGGCTGAAAAACGGCTTAAAGCTCTGAAGCTCTTCCTCCCTCACTGTTCAGGCTGTGCATCACGCTACGGATCTGCTCTTCTCTGCTCTGGTTCCCAACACGTCTCCCACGCTGTCATGTCCTCATCCCCCCTGCTCTTCACCTCTTACAGCGCTGACTTGATGGTCTCGTTTGCAGCCCAACATCAGCTATCAGGTGGCTGTCCACCCTCCAATTTACTCCTGACTTGTCTCGAGCCTCTTATGTTCACTTGACAAGTTGCGGGAAAGGTCTTCTTTGTCTCCTATTTTTGATGGGATTTGGTTCCCTTGTCGGGCTTTCTCTTTCCACCCCTTTACTCATCTATCAAGCATAGACAAAAATGTCTTGACTTTCAAGACATCCAACTTGATGTTGAGGTTGTCCCATCCCAGTCTCACCAGTCCCCTGACCGTTTAGAGCCCAGACATTGAAAACCTCCAGAAAATAATCATTTTCTATGCTTCCCCTTGCTGGGAGCAACCCAGAAACTCTAACACAATCATTTTGCTGTTGCAAATAACTTCTTAAATACCCGAGACCATACCCCAAATACCCTCAGACTTGCCTGGGAAAGAGGAGGCTGCTCAGGACTGACTCACGGAACCTTCCTCAGCTTTTTACCTTCTAAGTTATAAGGGTGTCAGCCCCTCTATTTGCTCCGGCACAACCTGAGTCTCTTGTCACTGCTCTGACGTACACAGAAGAGGATCGGGAAATTACAATAATAGATGACAATAAATGACAATTTATTGTTATTACTTATTATTACTACAGGCAGAGACTTGAAGCCAGAAGGATGCGTGCCGGGTGGGAGATAGCATACACCAAGAGAGACAGAGCAGTCTAGACCTGAAGTGTACCACCCGCCCATGTATATTTGGTAAAAAACAGCTCTGCCTGCTGGATTTTATTTTTCTCACTGAGGTACACGTTGCTCTTAAATAAACATGATTATACCCTACGTGGAGCTGCAGCTCGATCCAAACACTAAAAATAACCCGCAGAAAGTAGAGACTTCAATTAGATGCATACTGCTCAACAATTTAACTTCTAATTGGCTTGTGGTTATTCCCCAACTAGGAACCAACCCTGTTGTGTTTAAAGGATTGACAGTCTAGCAAAACAGGGACCCAAAATGAATTTTTTTTTTTTTTTTAAAGTGAAACGACGGAAAAATGAGACCTGTGCGTTGCATGTCGAGGAACTCGCATGTTTGTCTGACACATACCTTTAGCTTCAAGCTATTCTGCTGCTAGCCTCACCATCGTGGGTTTCACAGTTGAGTTCAGCTCCGCATCCTCTCCTCAACTCCATTCCTGCAGCCCCACAAAGTTTTTCTAACCAAATTTGGGTTAGATTTGGTTCCTGATGCAGCTCCTGACGCAGTACTGCAGGACCAGCGGTTGGAGGCATCCCAAGAGCATTTTGATTTCTGCCCTCTGCCGCTGCAGTCCACAATCTATTTTCCTTTCAGCCAGCAACAGCAGAGCCTCTGTCATCTACATTCCCTCAACTTTTATCAATAGAATTCCTCTTGTTGGCTCAGCCTGGAAGCAGTTGTGCCATGGCATCAAGAAGCGATGCTCGTGCCATGTTTCAGCTGGTCGCACCCACGCACACGTAACACAAAGTGACCTTCAGCCTCACAGGAGTCATTTGTCAGAAGCTGGCATGACCTGCTCACGCCACTGCTCACACCCCATTTTAGCCGAGCTTTGAATCTGATTCTCCCCTGGCATGTGGTGGCTTCAGCAGACAAAGTTTTTCCAAGGCTGTAGTGGGATCGAGAGGTGGAATCCAAGGATATATCAGCAAAAATTTATACAGCTACCCATGTGCCCAGCAAGAATACAGGAGCCTTTGCCTCTGCCTACAACCAGAGCATCACTCCTTTTTTTTTCCCCAAGACACGGGAATAGTCCTTTTCTGCCCTTATTTCCAAGCCGCCTTTCCCTCCAACTCAACGCCCACAGAAAATTTGTCTCATGATCACCACGCTGTGGTCTTGTCCATGTGACTATGACTTAACTGAAGGAAAGCATGGCAATTTAGGGGGAAAAGAACCCATAATCTGTAAGTAACAGTAGCCCACGCATTACAATATACTCTATACATGTTTGGAAGGGAAATTCTGGGTGTCTTTCCCCAGTGCTGCACCCCAGGGCATGTCTAAGAAAGCATTTACACCATTGTACTGGGCAAGAGAGCACACAAATAGCACCGTGTTTGGTCTGGTTAGGGTGAAATTAAATTCAGCCCTTCTGCCCAAAACCATGTCCCAGCAGCCAGCACTTCCTCGTGTGAGCAGGTGTCACTCCAACAAGAAGCATCCCAGAAACCACCGTGACCTGAGTGGTTTCAATTTTGCATTATTCAGTGGAGTTCAGTCTTAGAATTATCTGACCCCTCGTCAGCTATGTCCACTTACCCAATACTCTCTCACGGGGTGGGATAACAATGACACCGATAGGTTGTAGCTCTTTTACTTGTAGACTTGATATCTCTTTATTTGCTGCATCAGATGATTCATCACAATCAATCATAGAATCATAGAATGCCTTAGGTTGGAAGGGACCTTGAAGATCATCCAGTTCCAACCCCCCTGCCCTGGGCAGAGACACCTCCCACCAGCCCAGGTTGCTCCAAGCCCCGTCCAACCTGGCCTTGAACACCTCCAGGGATGGGGCAGCCACAGCTTCTCGGGACAACCTGCCCCAGGGGATCACCACCCGCACAGGGAAACATTTCTTCCTGATATCTAATCTAAATATCTGCTCTTCCAGTTTGAAGCCATTCCCCCTCGTCCTATCACTATATGCCCTTGTCAAAAGTCCCTCCCCAGCTCTCCTGTAGCCCCTTTAGGCACTGGAAGGGGCTCTAAGGTCTCCTCAGAGCATTCTCTTCTCCAGGCTGAACAACCCCAACTTTCTCAGCCTGTCCTCACAGCAGAAGTGCTCCAGCCCTCGAATCATCTTCGTGGCCCTCCTCTGGACCTGCTCCAACAGGTCCATGCCTTTCCTATGTTGGGGTCTTCAGAGCTGGACGCGGTACTCCAGTTGGGGTCTCACCAGAGCAGAGCAGAGGGGCAGAATCCCCTCCCTCACCCTGCTGGCCACACTTCTTCTGGTGCAGCCCAGGATGCGGTTGGCTTTCTGGGCAGTGATCGCGCACTGCCAGCTCATGTTGAGCTTCCCGTCAGTCAGCACACCCAAGTCCTTCTCCTCAGGGCTTCTCTCAATTTAATTTCTGCCCAGCCTGGATTTGTGCTTGGGATTGCCCCAACCCACGTGCAGGACCTTGCACTTGGCCTTGTTGAACTGCATGAGGTTGGCATGGGCCCACTTTTCCAGCCAGTCCAGGTCCCCCTGGATGGCATCCCTCCCCTCCAGTGTGTCTACCTCGCCACACATCTTGGTATCACAGGCAAATTTGCTGAGGGTACACTCAATCCCACTGTCCATGTCACCAACAAAGATGTTAAACAGCACTAGTACTGACCCCTGAGGAACACCACTCATAACTGGCTCCACTTGGACATTGAGCCATTGACCACAATTCTTTTAGTGCGACTGTCCAGCCAGTTCTTTATCCACCGAGCGGTCCATCTGTTGAATCCATGTCTCCCCAATTTAGAGATCAGGATATCATGTGGGACAGTGTCAAATGCTTTGCACAAGTCCAGGTAGATGATGTCAGTTGCTCTTCCCCTGTCCACTACGGCTGTAACCCCCTTGTAGAAGGCCACCAAATTTGTCAGGCATGACTTGGCCTTGGTGAAGCTGTGTTGGCTGCTACCAATCCCCTCCTTTTTTTCCATGTGCCTTAGCAGAGTTTTCAGGAGGATCTGCTCCATGATCTTGCCGGGTGAGACTGACACACCGAATTGAAATAATGATTAGATTAAGAACAGCTTGATGATTAGCCAAGGGATGCTTTTAGTCCTAAAAGGTGACATGGTAGCATCATCATGCAGCAGTGACACTCCTGCTGTGTGACCGACACCCAGGGAGGGTCCCATTTGACATTCCTTTCTTGCCAATTGTTACATGTCTGGGCTTGTTGTTTTTTTCTTTAACTCCTGTAATTTCAAAAACGAGAAGTGAATAAGCTGCATGAGGGTCATTCTCCGACTCGGTACAGTGCCTGCATGAGGGCTCAACCACTACAGCCGTCTCACTGCACAAATCCATCCCTGCATCACTGTGTTTGTTGCCAAGTGTCTCCAGGCAAGCTGGGAAAAAAAAAAGTACAAATTATTTCATTGTACACAATGGGAACAAGATTAATGCCCAAAATTGTAGGTGAACATGCATTATTAATTTATATTTTTTTTAGGGCCAAAACTCTGGAAAGCAAGGCTTTGGCTTCTTCTAATACGGATTATTTGCCAGAGTGCCTCCAGGTCTGGTACGCAGAGGTATGAGCTGGAGAGCCCACATTGCTCTGCTGGCCACCGCCATGAGTCCATATTCCTCCTGGGGCTTCAAGCACCAGCAGGGCTGGTGGCCCCAGTTCACAGCTCATCGTCCTGCTCTCTTGCAGACTTTCCAGCCTAGAAAGAAGAGATGTCTGCCGCTAAAAGCCTACTGCATTAACTCTGACGACTGTAAAAGTAGCTAAGTAACAGGAACAGGAAATAACTACCCGAGGTTTGCCAGCCGCCAGCCAAACTCTAACCCGCTCGAATAATTTTCGAGCCCAATTTACTAAAAACTGTGATCTGGAGTTAAACATAGCAAGATGCAAATAACACAGGGCAAGAGCTGGCTTGGGTTGGATCCTTGCTTTGGTTTGCAGACCTTGGAATAACTCTCCCTGTTTATTTGGTGCTGGGAAGTGTGGAGGGACTTCTGGGGGTTGCGGATGCTCAGCACCTCCCAGGAATTGCTCCACATTTCACAGTATCAGGCCCTTGATAGTAGGTTACTAGTTCTCCAGGTCACACACAGTATACTTAGGGATGTGTTGAAATGAGAGACTGCAAATGCACAGATTTCAGCCGGGATCCTTTCATTAAAGCCAGGATGGACACGCATGCAAACCGAATCCTATCGACCGTGCACCACAAGGTAGCTGTTTCCAAACCCTGTTATTGGGGATCCCAGAGTAGAAAGATTTGGCCACCACACTGAAACACCATCACCATTTCAGTCCTGTCCGGAAGGTCTTCGGTCATGGCCTGTAGTGTGGAGCACCCAAAAACTCACCCTGTGTTGACTCTTTGCCCCTTTACTAGGTGTGGCTGGAGGTATAAGGAGGAGCTACAGGAGACCTGGGCTTCCCCTAATGAAATGGTTTGGGTTTCGACAATGAAATGCTCTGAAAAAGCTCACTGCCTTTTTTTTTTTTTCTTCCCAAATGCAAAGAGTCCATGCTTCCTTTCACCTGCACCACCACCTGGCACAGTTAATTTTTCCTCAAGAGAGACCATGCAAGCTCATCTCAGTTTGGGACCCATGGAGGTGGGGAAAGTGGAGGTGACATCCAAGGTAGCGTTTGGGGTATCCAGCCATGTCCATGGATATGTGGTGTTCATGGACTTTCCAAATTAGGGAGAGGGGAGAAGGGATTTTTAAAAAAGATTGTACAGAAGAAGAGAGTGTTAGTAAGGCATGGGCATCCCAAGTGTCCTTGGGCAGTTAACCCTATGGCTTTTATCAAAATCACGTCTCGAAATGCTGGGTTCACTGGTACTGAACAGTGAAGGTGGGACGTTGCCTCAGGTATAGAATAATCCAGGACATCAGAAATACAAATTGAATTTCTGGGGCCAAGGAGGTGTTAAACCCTCAGATCAGTCCAAAGTTCCCTTTATTTATAGCTAGGAACTTAAATGTTGCACCGCAAGCACAGAAAGCCTGGTTCTCCACAAAATGCCCAGTCACCACCACCGCCACCACCACCACTATTCTGGTTTCCTCCATACAAGACAAATCTAACTGGCAAGGTCAGACTGTCACAAACATGTGAGGCTTCCAAAATCGAAAGGGTTTGGACCAAATAATTTCCTTTCAGCCGCACCAGGGGAAGCCAGGATCTTGCTGGTTGAGGAATATATTTATAAATGATGGGGTTAATTCACTGGGAGGAATGCGACTGCCCGCAGCTGCTGGGATGCAGAGTTTTGGGGTGCTCAGGACTCCACAGCACCTTGTGAAAGGCAAACAGTTTGTTCATTAGACCCTTTTATTTACATGTTTATTTATTACAAAAGAGTCCCGCGGGTGTGTTTTATTTGGCCTGAGACATCACTGACCTCTTATATTTCAGGTGGTGGCTTTTTTTCAGACCGCTCCAGGATTTTTACAGTGACCTGACAGCCAGCAAAATATATTTGGTTGGGTGGGTTTTTTGGGTTTTTTTGTTGTTCTTGGCCATAAATATCCTCCATACACGGCTCGTGATATATTGGAGCTGCACATCCAAGCGCTGTTTGCTGAACTAATTTATACATTTGCACCAATTGGAAATGGTGGGCCACGGCAGAGTGGGTGGTGTGGCCGGTGGAAGGGTGCTAGTAGACACCGCGGGTGCTGAGTGCTGCTGGTGGGGTCAGAAAGTGATGGACAACTTCGAGGAAGGCAGCAAAAAAAAAGCCAATTCAGGGCTATTAAATGCGCAAATTTTCATTACAGAGGCTGTAATTTATTTGTTCCCAGTGCGGTCAGTAATAGAAGCTGTACGCACCTGAAAATACGCTGTATAGAACACCTAAAGATGAAAAAACCAGCATGCAATCTGGTCACTGTAAGGTAGACATACACCAGTGATCAGCGAAAACAAAAGTTGTATTGCAGTAAATTAGACCGTAGCTTGGTAGCCAAGGAGTAATCTCTTCGAGTGTCGGATCAAGTGGATCAGAATGGTGCCGGGTGCTGTGTGTATAAATAAAGTGATGCTGTTAATAGTAAACAGCTCCGCTGCTCTTTTAAAAGACATATTTCTTCGACACATGCAGAAAGTTAAAGTTACAACTCTGTGAAATTTCAGTTTGCTCCCTCATCTGTTTATCATTTACTCTTTGGATGCCTGTGCTAAGAATTTAGGCTTTCAGAATAATGTTTATGGTAGGTGGTCCCTTCAAAGCTGGTTTCTTTCACTGAAACATTTTGATTTGCTGAGAGAGACTCATGCAAACTTTTCCTTTAACTGCATCCAACACTGTGATGAACCAGTGCAAGAAAAACTACTGTTGCACTATTTCGCCCTTCAATACAGTCACATACTTTGAAGTGTAATTTTTCATTGGATTTCAGGGCCAGAGAACTTGTTTGGGGCTTCCCCCCCCTTCATTCCTAAGTGAAAAAGAAAATGCATGATGGTGTCTATATATCAATATATATCATTGCTTTCATACACATCCATGCATATTCATTAATGTACTGATAACTGCCCTTTGAGGTTGCTCTGGCCATGGCTCCCTCAGCCGTAAAACAAATACACTTTTGATTTTGGAAAATTATTTTTTTCAAAAGAGATGTACAATGTACAATTATGGCATAGAACGTGGGATATCAACACGAAAATTGGAATGCTTTCAGCAGTGTGCTCACCTAAAGCATCCCATTCTCCTTAATAAGCCACAGGAGCACTTTCCACCAGGACATTTATTAGAGAAAAAAAGGCTGCAAAACAAGAATTTAATCTTTCTCTATAAAGATTAATATCATAAAGCAGCACAGCCATCGAGGCATGTAACAGGACTTCTCTTTCACGTGGGGCCAATGCTGTACATGAGGGTGAAGCTGAGTGCAGGCTGAGTGTATAGCCGCTGCAGAAGTGATGTGCACAAGCACAAAAAATCAGCCAAAAAAATTTAAAGAACTTAATAAATCAGCATGAGGATCCTTTTTGCTAAAAGTAGAATAAAATTAAAAAAAAAAAAAAGGAAGTAGATTGGTGTGGATTCATGTTACACTGCTTTCTAGATAAGAAATGCTCCCTCACAAGTAAAATGCATGTGTGGGACCACTGCATTTATTTAGCTTTTGCTAAATTCTAAAAATCACTGAGACTTCAGGCAGCAAATGCTCAAACCGAGGTTTAAAAAAAAAAATCAAAATATATTTGCCAGTGACCTCACCGCAGCCCTTATCCTTTTCGCATGAGCTATTGCCACCTGCGCTTGACTCAGGCGCAGGGCCGGTACCCACCTGCCTGCGTGGGGCGGAAAAACCCATCGGGGTAGCGCAGGCAGAGAAGGGCGAGGACTGAATCACTGGGAAAGATGGGCAGCAAGGGAAAAACCCAGCTTAAAAAAAAAAAAAAAAAGGAGTTTGGCTTTCTCTTAAGATGCATCGCTCCCAAAGTGGTAACACGTCGCCGAAGAGCAGCATCGGCTCTTGGATATTATAGGTGAAGTATCAAAATTTTTTATCCTTATTTTTAAGAACTATTGTTTTATATTGATTTTGTGATTTTATTATTATTTTTTTTTAATATTGTTTTTTTCTTCTCTATGTCTGCTTATAAAGCCAAAAATCAAGCAGCCTGTTTCCGTAGGGCGGGCGCGCGCTCCTCGCGGCACCGCGCTGCCGGTGCGGCATCCTCATCTGGGCGGCAGCTCCTCGCGGCAGCCCCGCGCCGCCCGACTCGCCGGCCTTGAAAGGCGCTGGCGGGAGAGCTCCGACTTCCTCCGAAAGCCTTTGTGCGCTCCGGCGAGCCCATAAATCAGCCCCGCTCACGCTGCGCGACCTTCTGACATGACCAGCAGACAGGAAGATGGGGAGTGCGAACGACAGCGCCGCTCAGCAGGTGACCGCCGGCGACGGAGCTATAATTTAAGTGCCCGATAAAAAAAATAAAGAAATAAAACAAAACAAAACACAAAACTGAAATGTCAAGACGTTGCACATGGAAAATGAGATGCTGCCCTTCGCGGCGTCCTTGCTGGGCAGGTAAGACAGCACGGGGGATTATTATTATTATTTTTATTATTATAAAAGTTTTAATTTGAGGTAAGACCCCACGCGCCACTCTTGGCAGCATGAGACCAGATGTAATTCACGTTGGTTTTCTTGCCCTCTGGCTGGCAGCGGCTGGGGAATTCATTGGGAGCGACACCCAAAGATTTGCAAAGCTGAGAGCAACCTTGGGTTTGTGTTGCTACTCCAAATATTTGGAATTTTACCTCTTTTCCTTTTAAAACCGTATTGCTTTCACCCCTGGTGCCACCCCCTCCATCTCTCCTCCTGGGCACCCCGACTCACGAGTTTTTTCTCAGCAATTTTGGGCTAGAAGGAAGGCAGAAGAAGAAATTAATGAATTCTTCCTTAAAGAACCATTGCCTGTGGAGAAACTGCTCTACGTCCTGCTGCGTCCCGGTGGGATTGCCTTCAGCCGAACCACATGCCGAAATTACAGTGTTCAAATTGTCCAGAAAAGCAATAGAAAAACAAACCTCAGTTTCTCGGTGGCTCTGTTTACTCTCTGGCTCTACTTCTACTGGGCAACCATGGGTAAAAAAGAAAACTTTTTTTTTTTTTTCCCTCCAAATGGGAAAAAGTCCTGTATTTAAAACCAGTATTGCCCTACCCATGGGCAGACAGTCACTGCACATAGCTGAGGTGCCCAGGTGCACGCAAATGTGTGTGTTCAGCTCCTATTTCCACAGAACCCCTGTGGTAGGATTCATTTTATCCATTGGAAATGACTTCTTGAGGCCAGGCATCTGCCTCTGAGTTTTCCCAGTAAAGCCAGGTCCAGGCAGCAGTGGTTCAGCCCATGCCATGGGCAGCATCCTCCCATCCGTGGAGCAGGACCTGGGCAGTGTCAGACTTCCCTTGCCCCGGGTTTGGGGAATATGCGCTATTTTGGGGTGGATGTCCCCCATAGCCAGCTCCCGGCGGTGCCTGCGGACATCAGCAGCACAGAGGGCTGTCCCCACACTGGTCCCCGTTGCTTACCTTTCCTGCTCGGACGTTAATGGGATAATGCTGGCCAAGTGCTTTGAAGACAAAGAAGAAAGACTAGGCAAACACAGGCAGATAAACAGAGTGCTTCATCTTCTGCGCGGTGCTGGGCGAAGAGTGCTTCCAATTATTTTTCCCAGTGTCTCTACATACTGGAGAAGACAGGTCACAGCTGAGCTCTCCTTCCCCCCCCCAAACCCAAAACATACCATTTGATCCGACCCTGCAGGATGCTGCCGCGAAGCACACACTGATGCATCGGCAGAGCTGCCGGTTAATTCAACAGCCATTAACCTAAGTAAAACTATAACCCGCTGAGTAAACATTTCCCTATTGTTTCTAGAGATTACTGTGCTGGGAAGTCATTAATAACCTGGAAGTACATTCAATTTATCTTTGTTTATTAGCTGCTTTTGTCAGACGTGAGGGTCGTCCTCCCGCTATTGAAGTATCACACTATGACATTAGCCCCCGACTACAGCCTCTGTAAAGTCAACAATCTGATATGGTCATTAATCTCACACTTCAAAAGGGGAGGCAGGAGATTGAGTAGGAAGACCTCAACATCTGCTCTTCCACTTGCCAATTGCCGCGGCCTGACTTCAGATAATGGCTCAGTCTGGCATCCTCCTCGCCTGCTAGACCCCGCCAGGATCCCCAGATTTTCACTTCCAGTCAAAGTGGACCAGCAGATATGATGCAGGACCTGTAGGAGACCTGTAGCCTGAGGAACAGGAGCTGGCGATGTTCCACATAACCCACATAATCTCAAACAACTGAATTTAAGTGACCAAATCCCGTCCTTAGTCTCTAAGTGCAAAGCTGCATGGGTACTCCCATGGATACATCCAGCTCATTTTTGAGCTGAAGCCAGCGCACCTTGCCCCAGATTCTAGTTTGGTGGAACAGGCCCTGCTGGGTCCAGAGCCTACCACTGTGTCTGTGGCTTCAGGGGAAGCTACGGCTCACCGCAGACCTCCCAGGGGCTGAGGGCAAGGGAGGACCTCAGCTGTGAAGGTCCGTCACTGCAAAGGTTAAATGATAAGCATCGCCTCCTCCAACTTAGTATGGAGCTATTCCTTCATCCATTATCCAGCCTTCTGAACAAAACAGAGTTAGAACACTCACTGGGCTTCAGCTGGAGGAACGGTTTGGCATGTTGGAAATGGGTCGGTGTAATTCTTAACCCCCTTACTATTTTGGAAGGAATGACTTAAAACATTGTTAAAATAATATAGTTTTTACTAATAGTAATCTTTTTTTTCACATGCTTTCACTACTCCTAATGCTGCCACACATCCGGGACACAAGTTATTGTATCAAATGGAGCAGGAGAAGTCAGTGTGTAAAGCATCCGCTGTGGTTAAAGCAGTGGCACGTTCAAGCCATCACAGCCAAACCAAACCTAGCATCATTTTTTTCTGGGCAGTGTTTGCTAAACCAGAGAATCACAGAATCATAGAATGGTTTGGGTTGGAAAGGATCATCTAGTTCCACTCCCCTGCCCTGGACAGGGACACCTCCCACCAGTCCAGGTTGCTCCAAGCCCCGTCCAACCTGGCCTTGAACACCTCCAGGGATGGGGCAGCCACAGCTTCTCTGGGCACCCTCCTAATGCTGCCACACATCCGGGACACAAGTTATTGTATCAAATGGAGCAGGAGAAGTCAGTGTGTAAAGCATCCGCTGTGGTTAAAGCAGTGGCACGTTCAAGCCATCACAGCCAAACCAAACCTAGCATCATTTTTTTCTGGGCAGTGTTTGCTAAACCAGAGAATCACAGAATCATAGAATGGTTTGGGTTGGAAAGGATCATCTAGTTCCACTCCTCTGCCCTGGACAGGGACACCTCCCCCCAGCCCAGGTTGCTCCAAGCCCCGTCCAACCTGGCCTTGAACACCTCCAGGGATGGGGCAGCCACAGCTTCTCTGGGCACCCTGCGCCAGGGGCTCACCACCCTCACAAATGTGCTACAAGCATTTGCTTTCTAAATAATTTCTTTCCTACCCAAGGACTTGGCTCATAGCACAAGCCACAGATGATAAAGTTTTGCCCTCTATGTACAGAAACCACCTTTTCACAGTGGGAAAGTCGCTGGCAGCTCTTTCATGGGTAGGAGGAGTTATTTAATAGCATAAAAGAGGAAGTTCATTAAAAATGAAAAGTTCATTAAACTTCATTAAAACTTCATTTAAATCCTGGTTTCACCAGGATATTATTTTTTCTTACTCACGTTTGTGGGTAAAAAGGAAGATGCCAACTCTCTTCTTTGAAAGAATGACACGTATGACCTACAGGAACACTTCTTTTCTCTTTTCTATCCATTTTAAAGAGACGCGTTGTTTTGGTTTTGTGTGTTTGGTTTTGGGTTTTTTTTCTTTTCTTTTCTTTTCTTTTCTTTTCTTTTCTTTTCTTTTCTTTTCTTTCTTTTCTTTTCTTTTCTTTTCTTTTCTTTTCTTTTCTTTTCTTTTCTTTTCTTTTCTTTTCTTTTCTTTTCTTTTCTTTTCTTTTCTTTTCTTTTTTTCTTATTTTATGTATCCCACCCCTCCAGGAGCTGTGATGTGGGACTGGGTGGGTGCGGGGGAGATCTCTCCTCCTCTCTCTCCTCATGCTCTTGCCCAGCTGGCTGGATGCTCTCCTGATGTTGGAGATTAGGTCCTAACCCCTCCAGGCAAGGAGGAACTTCAGTGGGCATCTCCCACGTCCTAAACGGATGCTTTAATCACTAAGATATTGCATAAGGAGAGGGAGGAGGGTGCCTTTGGGAATAAATGACCTTTGGGAATAAACGACCTGTTTTTTGTTGGGAAAAGGTACTAGGGCAAAACCCAGCAGCAGTTTCAAGACCTCCTGGGACTTCCAGAGTGATGAACACTGCCTGAAAAGACATACTGATTTCTTTAAGCCTTAACTATACTTATCTTTTCACCATTTTCTACTAGCTGGCTTACACGCATCTTCATCTGCTCTTCTCCAGGTGCCCCTATTTCAGATCTGGTTGCCTGCTGAGGTGGCTGGTTGAGAGAGATGCAACTCCTCTAGCATCTTCATCATAATGTCAATTCTTTTGACACTTTTTTGATGGTGGGCACCTCTATATAAAACTCGTTACATACATGACTTAAACACCGAGAGCTACAGCATGGCTGATGCCAGTATTCACTTTTACTGCGCACTTTATACGTATGCGAAAGACGTTGTATATAAGGTAGTATTTATCTATAGCTATTGCTCACGCAGATGCATGGTGCTCCACACCATGTCAAAGGAGAAATTAAAACGGTCTTTTGATGTAAAATACCCTCTTTTTTTCTTCTTCAGTGTGCGTGCATTGCACTTTTCAGATCTGTCCACAGAAGACACTGTTTTCACCACACTTGTTCTGGGCTTGGTCTGTCCTGCAGCACAAGACCAGTCAATGGCTTTGCAGGAAAGACCAAGCAATATCCAATATACTTTAAAATCGTGATTGCACACAATGCAATATATTTGTAACCATATGTCTTGGGAGGATTTTACCGCTTTCATCATAAGTTATGTGGGCAATGAAAAAAAAAAAATTAAATCTGTATGTCATCTCCATCCTGTAAGAGAAAAGGTTTCCTCTCCTGGATTATTTCTTTTGGGAAATGACCACTGAGAGGCACCCAGACCTTCACGCCAGTGTGATTTAACCATTTGCTCTGTAACCGGGGGAAGAGTTGCGTGGGCCGGAGAGGGCTCGGTGTCTAAACCCTGCCAGTAGGTAACGGCAGAAAGAAAGGAAAGCCAAATCTTTGATCTCGGTGAGGTGCTAATTTGTAAGGTTTGGGGGTTGTTAGGGCCTTAGGAAGCGGAGGGCCAGCACATACAGCAGGGTGCTTATCTGGCAGGGGATTAATGACGCATTACTATCTCCACACTCAGCCATTTACTGAGCGTTTGAAGACAAGCCTACGTGTCAATGAAGGCATTAGAGCGGACACCTTGAGCCCATCGGGTTTATCTGGCCGCTGCTGACAGGAACAGTAGGTGACACCGAGCCAGGCAGCAAACTTCAAAGTTTCAGGGGCTGAAGTCTTGCACCAAAGACAAACAACCTTTGCTGCTGGGGCCGGGACAAACAGCCGGGTGGGGAGGGCAGCTGGGAGATGAAAGGCTCGTCCACTCGGCACGTTGGCGGCCGCGCCGCCTGAGCTGGCCTTCATTCAGTGGTGGTGGTGGGGCTCTTTTTAATGGAAACTTTCATCTTGGTCCTACTGAAAGCCACGGTGTTTTAAAAGGAGGAACGAGAGGATTTGAAGCGGCTGAAGACTGGAGAAGTCACCTGCTGCTTGGGCAAACACAACACCCAAGAGCAGGGACCATCCCTTGATGTTGTTGTTGAGGGATAAAATACAGCATTTATTTCCAAAGGATGAGGCGCTCTATACAGTGAGGCCATGGGAAGGGAATAAGGGAAGGAAAAGAAAAATATGAGAAGGAGAGGCAATTTGCCCAACACTTCTTCTCTATTTTTCCAAATCTCAAGTTTCTCTCATAGATGCTATTGCCTCTGCTAAAAACCTCACCCCTTCTACCCTTGTGGACCTCTGCGGTTACAACCACAGCGTGAAAATGCCCCTGAACCTAAAAACTGTATGACAGTTTTCAAAAATTTCACATTTAAATAAATGAGATGTTTGTTTAAAAGGTAGCCAGGTATTGTTTTCATGGTGAGGTAAAGCACTGATCCTCGAGGCTAGGATTAATGTTTGAACCAGTGAGCTTAACACCTTATGGTTTGTCTTCCTGATGTGATTTTAACTAATAGGCAGTTAAGTGAAAAAGATTACATGAAAATCTTTTAAAAATAAGTGTAACCCCTATGGCACCTTTATCTGTACTGTATGATATTGAGGGCGAATACATAAGGACCAACAGAGTCGCTCCTGGTTGCACATTTTAAATGTCTGAACAATATCTGAATAAATCTCTTGGTAACATCCTCAGACATGGGACTACTTTTCAGCAGTCACCATCAAAGAGCTGACATCCTACTCATGAAAATACGGAGCCGTGCAGTTAACCAGTATGGTTGCAACCCAAAGATTTCTCCAGCTAAACCCCAAGTGTTTTCTCTTCAGTGACAGTCATTTTAACTGCCCATGCCATTCAATTGCGACACGCTGGGAGTGGGAGAAGCAACATGATGAATGTCACACTTTACTAAGGTGTCAGATAAGGTGCTGGGAGGGCTGCAGAGTTGGTGGCAGGTAGTGGTGGTTCCTGAAGCCACCTCAATGCCAAGTTGGTTTGGAAGGAGCACCTCTGCCCTCTTCTGGGATAGCCACAGCCTGACTTGACCTCCACAAGAATTTAAAGCCCCTTGGATATCATAGAATGGTTTAGGTTGGAAAGGACCTTGGAGATCATCTAGTTCCAACCTCCCTGGGCAGTGACACCTCCCACCAGCCCAGGTTGCTCCAAGCCCCGTCCAACCTGGCCTTGGACACCTCCAGGGATGGGGCAGCCACAGCTTCTCTGGGCAACCTGCCCCAGGGGCTCACCACGCTCAGAGTGAAAAATTGTTTCCTAATATCTTATCTAAATCTCCCCTCTTCCAGTTTGAAGCCATTCCCCCTTGTCCTATCACTACATGCCATTTACAACATCACTTGTGATGGTTTGAGGACAGCAGCTATGAAGCTATGATGCATACGTTAGAGCTTGCAGGTCCTGCACAAAACCTGTGCATTTAAATCTCGCCTGGGCTCTGGCACTCGGCACCTTTATCGGGGGACTTGTGGTGAATGCTGAGAAGGGGTACACCACAATCTGGCAGTCCCTCTGAACCAAGCGCATCCTTCCCTGTGGCGATCGGCGGACACAAAACTCATCCACGCTTCAGTGCACATCTCGATCTCGCTCACTTGTGGTCCAGGCTTGCTGCTTTTTTTTTTTTTTTTTTTTTTTTTTTAGGCTGCCTTTAATTTGTGGCCATTCAGTAACCGCTAGTTGCAGGCCTGCTGGGCTCAGCCCCCTTTACAGAAGCTGTTCTCTGCAACCACAACCATTTTAGAAAAATCAGGATGTGATGGAATATTTACTCTTTGATTGTTTAACAACATCTGAGAATTCGAGCAATTCCCATAAGACCCCGAGGAATGTGGAGCCAGAGGAGGGAAAGCCGTGCCAGAACCAACTCCTTTTCATTTCTTTTGGACTGCGGAAACTGGAGCCGAAGAAAAGCTGGGATAACGAAGTGTACGGTGGTTTTAATTAGCTGCAAGCTGGCGCATTTCTGGAATGTGGGGGTTGATTGAATTTGTTTAATGATGAATAAATATGAAACGGTGTGGGTGAGTGTAGAAGATAATGCATAATGCCACAATGCATAGGGAATAGAAGGAATGTCGCTGCAATATCACAGTGTGGTCACCACAGCCCATGGAGCGGCAGAGCTGTGCTCTTCCCAAGGGAAATCTCTTTGCAGAGTATTTGGGGAAGGCTCCTTGGGTTTCTTTCAAATGCACCAGGGAAGGAGCCCTTTTGGAAGACAGTATGGCCCATCGTCGTGCACTTGCAGGAGAGACCAGCACAGGGCTGGATGTCTCACCTGGAGCATTAACCAAGTGGTTTGCCTGGTGAGATGCTGCGCAGAGCTCCTGGGATGCCGCAGGGTGTTGGCACTCTCTGTGTTTTCCGCTGTTACAGCATGCAGATGGCAGTGTACCGCTTCCAGGGCCGAGGCAGAAGTATTCACCAGCACGTTTACAGAAGTAGAGGACCATCAGCATGAGACCAACATCCCTCATGGTCAAAAGCCATCAAGCAAAGGAATTGGTCCAGGGAACACCTGCCCTCCACATGCCCAAACACTCTCTGCTGGTCAGTATAAGGCTTTTAGTATAAAAGACCAAAAGTCATGGAATTTTCGTAGGGTTTTGATCCCCAAAGTAGTGTGAGCAGGACAGAGCCGTTGGGCCACGCACCTTGCCAAAGCCTGTCTCTTGCTGTGGCTACAGAGGAGGGCAAAACCCCAAGAAATGGAGCTAAGAAGTAAAGGATGGGAAAAACTCCTAGTCTTTGCAGAGAGTGGTAGACATCTGGGATTAATACAGTGTGCGTATACATATATATACGACTATACATGGCATAAGGAACAATAATCAGATGGTCTTTGGAACGTACTGGGGGACAGTACACACCAAGCCACACACCCCAAGAGACAAGCTTTAACGTTGATCTGCCGACTCACCCTCCCTCCAGCCACACGTCTCTCCTATCAAGCGGGGGTTGGGAACGGGCTACGTTCCTTGCCCCCAGAGCCACTGCAGAAGACCAGCAGAAAGGTTTCCTAATTGCTTTGTTTAATGAAATTTTACAGCTGTGATTATGCTGGATTGTATTTCTAGGTTATATCGGTGACGGTAGCTGCTTTCTGTATGATTCTGCTTGATTTAATAGGCAGATTTGGTCAAGAGGTGAAG
>NW_009646433.1:608319-612237 GCF_000708025.1 Charadrius vociferus | reverse complement strand
GTAGCTTCTGCTGTCCTCTCTGCCCCATTGCTTTTGCCTTGCGAGACCTGCCTGAATCATCTGGAAACCCCCTGGACGCATCAGTAGGGAGGTAGGGCTTTGTATGCCTTCCTTGCCAGCCACCTCTGAAGCATTCTCGGTACAATAATCACAACTCTGAAGCATACAGGCATGAGAGAGGGTCACGAAAATATGCTGGAAAACGTGTTGTGTTGAAACTGAAATGCAAAACCACTTTTGAACTGTAATACAAAGCCTTTCAGACACAAAGGCACACCAGATTTAAGGCGGGTTTCTAAAGATTGGTTACTGATGCGACGTTCTTTTACTCTCCATAGCTATAGTTTGCATAAAATAGATTAGACCTAAAATCTTGACCTCCCTCTTCCCATCCCAGCCTGTTTTATCCTGAAACCCATGGCAAAGCCCATCTCCAGCAGCGCGTTCGAGTAGAGAAACTGTGAACAGGAATGGTACACGCTCCCCGCTAGCGCTTGCCGCTGTCATCAGCACATAAGATTGCAGGCTGGAACACTAGACAGGCCCTGTAAACTGCAAACCACCACCGCGCCTCAGCCTTGCAATGAGGTAACCCCAACGGATTTCGGTCATCGTCGCAGCACGAGGAGGTCACAGCAGCCCAAGGTCCCACCTTGCTTGAAGATGCGACAATTGGCCTAGTACCTTCAGCGTCATTTCCCTCTCTGGCCACGCCGCTTTTAAATTATATAAAGAAATTCTCGGCTTGCAGCCCCTGCCGTGGCGAGCGGGTCCTTTATTATCCTTTTCCTTTCTGGTGCAGCAGCCAAGAACAAGACAGAGGCAAGCCCACTGTTATCGGTCTCTCTGGAAACTCCAGCATCTGGCGTTGCATCTCGTGGCATCCTTTCAAAAGAGCAGCCAGGCAGCTGCTGAGCACATGTGCAGAGGGAAAGCGCTGCCTCTTCGTTAAAGCGATGCTATAATAAGAGCATTCACTCTCGGCAGCACCGGCATCGCTGGGGGCGGCTTCCTGGACCCTCCGAGCTCTGGCAATTTCAGTGCGCTATAAAGCTGCTCCCACACCAATGGTGAGCGTCAGGCTGAGTATGGGGGGGATCATTTTATTCCTGCTAATGAAAGTTTCAAAAGTCCCTGCGAGATGGAGATGCTCAGATTTGTGGGTTGTGCTCTGAAGTGTTCGAAGCATCAAGATGTTGCATTGCCAGCCCATAGGTCTCCATTTTGGGGTAGAGAAGCCAGAAGGGTGTGACAGAGCTTCGGTTTGGCACTGCCTTTATAAAAAAAGGATGCCTTGGAAGCTCCTGAGTTGCACTAATGTCTGGGCAAACAGTTACTTGGAGGGTGTGGGCAATGCCTGGCATAGCGAGTCCACGTAGGAGCACGCCAGGAAGCACAGCACCGTGGTGGGCATCGCCTCCCGCCAGTCACAGAAGAAGGACCTTTTCCTCTCACTGGGCGCAGCGCTGAATGTTGGTAGATGGCCCCAAAACATCAGGACTGAGCCGTCGTAGCAGAGGTGCCACCCTGAGCTTCTTAGGCAATGGCTTAACAGCTTCTAACGTTAGGTTGCAAGGTGGGACTTCTGGGCCAGGGAAGCCCAGATTCCCCCCGGGGCACCCCCACTAAGCCCCCCATTTGCTAGGTGGGTGCAAAAGCTTCTTTTAGTCACCTCTTGCATCTTCTCCTTCTGGCACGGGACACTTTTGGCACACAAATATCCAGTTTTGGTCCCAGAAAAACGTTGAGATCTTCCTGGACATGAAATTATGATGCTGCATAAAAATTATCTCCTCCTACCGCTACTGCAGGTGGCTGATTTTGGGCAGGAGGTGGAGATCATCCCTGCCTCCCAAAACAGTCCAGAGCATCAGAGGTCCATTACATCCCCCACTCGCTCTGTCCCACACCTGCCCACCCGCTCTGGCCGGGACCGAGGTGACCGCATGCCTACAGCATCCTCACCCTTGTATCCCTGCGAGCGGGCTGATGCTGGGACACACAACATCACAAACACAGAGCGGTTGCGTTCTAGGGGAAAGCTAAATAATACAGCTGTGGAAGCTAAGTTAGGTACCAAAGCGATGTCGGGCAGAAACAACCTGAATGTGCAGGAGGATTTTGGATGTACAAAGGCAGAACACATCTGTAATAATCCCAAGCTCAATTAGTCAGCTCATAGGTCTAAATTCAGCATGTGTCTCGGGAAGGCTGGTGGTAAGGCAAGGTATGCTTCAGGGAGAGGCTTATATGTGCTGAGAGCTTGAGCTCTGCACCTCGACCAGGGCTGGGAACACGTCAATGTGCATCACGCTCCCTTTCCCGGGTCACTTTTCCCCGATTGCCCACTTTCCCTATTCCCCAGCCCTGGAAGAACAGAGCGCACCCGGTGCGTACAGCAGCCAGGAGGGAGGTGGAGCGTGCAGGAGGCAAACAGCTGCCCACAAGGAGAAGACCTCTCTCTCCCTCCACACGTGCCCATGTGCATCGGTCACTCGGAGGAGTTTATACCCGACTTCCAGCTCCGCAGAAGGACGAGATGGCCCAGCTTTCTCCGGGGTGAGGGAGAAAGCGCTGCCTTTGCCTCTCCAACCTGCAAAGGGTTAGATGGAGGCGAAACTGCATTTTCGGCGGGGGCAGCGGTGCGACGCGCAGAATACCCCGTTAAGAGCGTGCTTCAGCCACTGCAGGATGTGGGCTTCTCATTACCAAAAAAAATAAAAGGAAAAAAAAAAAAAGGAAGAGAGAAAGACTGAAGTCTGCTCTCACTTTCGCTGACTTAATTCTGACGGCACTAATTTCAGCGACACCAGCCCTGCTTGGCAGAGCGGAGCAGGCTCCTGCCTCGCAATTCCCCTGAACCCAGGATCTTGGCGATGGGCAGACAACACACCGTCCCCCTGTCCTTTCAGCTTCCTTCAGCAGGGGGAAAAAACGCTACCAGTTCGCAAACGCTTAGCACCCCGACCCAGCGGAGTTTAGGATAAGTGCTAGAACTAATGTAAACAGAGAATTACACTATTACAGCTGCATGTGGTGTTATAATTACACAAGAATGCAGCTCAGCCGCTGGTGCATCATATGCGCCACACTGTCGCCAAATTTGCAGATGTTCAGTCTTACTTTTATTAAGCATGACAATGCCCAGCAGGATCTATTTTCTCTGATTATACTCAAATGGAGAGGAATATTAAAAGGCAGGATAATTAAAAATATATGCCTAAACAAAGGATGTGTCTACAATTCTTTTTCATAGCGCTTTGAAATAGTTCAAATTTCTCGGCTGGCTTGTGTATACAGGGAACCAAAAGGATGTCTTAAATTCAGACATATGTCTTCATTCTGTTTAATGTGCCAGAACAAAAACATAGCTCGAGACCACCATGAATTGATTTTTAAGCGACGGCTCCTCGTTCCACTCTGCCAGACTCCAGGGCAGATTTTGCAGCTAGGATATAATAGTTTCCTACAAGGAAAAAAAAAAGAGATAGAGCCTATCTGCTGAATTTTATGGGGGGGATGTTGCATGGGGAGTGTGACCTCAGTTCAGGTATTAATTCTGTATTATTAAACATCAGTTTTTAAAGCAGACGCGCAGAGAGGCACACATGCAGGGTTGCTAAGCAGAAAGTCTTTGTGAGCGGCAGTTCACTAAATTGTCTCCGACACTTATGGCAGGCCCTGAAATAATGGTCGTGCTCCCAGTTTTTATGAAGGATGAGGACTTGAGGAAAGCAAACGACCTGATTCAGGGGACAGCCCACCAGTCGGCCGCAGGTCAGGGGGTGGGAAAAGTGAAGGCACCGATTTAGCACAATTGGGAGCTGGATAATTCTGAAACAGTGCATTAGAAACGGGGAAGAGGAAACTCAGGGCGGGAAATATGTATTATGTGAAAGCACAAAAAAAAAAGGGGGG
>NW_009646433.1:568893-608215 GCF_000708025.1 Charadrius vociferus | reverse complement strand
GGGGGGGGGGCTCAAGGGCTCAAGTTAACCTTTCGGGATTCAGTAAAGAGAGATGCAGAGCGACCGGGTGGTGGGCAGGAGCAGTGCTGCTGCCTTCAGAGCACGGGACAGTGGCCAGGACGGCTGGAAGGACGAGGTGAGGTGCCGGAGGATGGGATTTCAGATAGCTGTGGCTCGGTGGGTGGTGCTGGATGCTGCCTGTGGAGGGAGAGGGAAGGCTCTGACTAGTGTGAATCCGCCTCCGCCCCGAGAACCAGCCACCCCAAACCAAAACCAAAACCAAATAATTCAATTTCCAGTCTATCTATACACATTCCCCAATGTCTTGCCAAATTAAAAGGAAGCCACAGCTGCCAGTCTGCTTGGACATTTGGGGTAAGGAGGGAAGAGAAGTTGCCAGAATGAAGGGAAAAAAACCCAAAACCCCAACCCATCATAACTCCCCTCGATTCAGCACAGCGTTGCAGGGGCTGCGGGTGCCTGGCAGCATCCCGAAGGTCAGGGTGGAAAGAGAAAGGCAGAGTCGAGCCAGCTGCAGGGAAGGCTCGGTCGTCATTCGCTGGGCTGTACTATAGGATATAAAGGCTGCTCAGCACTGAAAATATCAAAACTGATTTTATTTTTTCCGTCAAATGCAGCGTCCCCATTGCTCTGCAAAACCAGCCTAAGATTTCCAAATCCTTGTTCAAGTCTTGGCCTCTGCTTTTAGCAAACCTCGAGCAGGTAAACCCGCATGTCCCCTGGTGCCTCCACCCTGGAGAAGCCACCAGGACACTTTAGCCGTCAAAAAGTTAAAACCAGCTTGAAAATGGGTCTCAGTGCCTAAAGCAGAACTTACATGCTTCATTCACATGCTTAAACCCCAAACTCTGACCTCAAAAATCCCCAGCCTCCTGCCTTATCCAAGGGGACCTAAACGCTGCAGATACTTCAGCTCTGATCCGAACCCCCCGCAGACACCCCGGGCTCAGGCGAGGGCTCTGTATTTCATCCAGAGCCTCTTCGGTGTCAAACACACTAGGAGCCCTTGGAGTGGGAGCCAGGATGCTCCTCTCCCCCAAAGCTAGCCCAAAATAGCCCAGTTTAGCAACAGTCGCTGTGCTTTCAGCTCTTGTCTGCAAAATAGATTTTATACAGTTTCCCATGGGGCCAAAATTTAGGCATGTGGTCATTAGGCTTGGCGGCAGAGCCTCAAAAGCTAGTTTTGCCTTTTGGAATTGCCTTGTGCTGTCATCCCCGGAGGGCACCAGTGTTCGTGGACCATGTTTCGTTACTGTGATTTAACCTGGAACAGCGCAGCAGATTCCTGCAGTCGCCTCACATTAATGGGGTTGCCTTATCCTGCAGCAAGCCCTGTATTAACCTAAGTTTGGGTTTCCCGATGTTTTCAATACATAAGAGTCCCACAAGCATCCCAGCAGCGATGCTCGGCTTAATGACTTTACACTGGCTGGGAATGGCCTCACTCCTGCAGACTCTTTGGGCCATGGATGTCCAGAACCGGATTTAGAAACGCCCTCCATTATTTGTTTTCTCACTTCTTCCCGTACAGAAATTGCTCAGCATTACCGATGTTTGAGGGGAAGACTGTACTATGCAATTGGAGGATCCAACAAGAGCAGCGGGGGAGCTGTGACATGGCTGGGAAGGTGAGGCTGCCCCGGCTCCCAAGCGGAGCGGGAAGGCGGTCTGATAATCCAGCAGCAACAGCTGGAACTGCTCTTGCCTCTCGGATGGCAGAGCTGTGTAGGATGCTGAGGGCTCCCCCCCGCCCGAGGAACAAAAGAAGCGAGGAGAACAACAGCCAGCGAAAAATAGGTTATGCCAGGAGGAAGTCTGGATTAAGCATCCAGATTTCCTCTACATAAATCTCGCTGTGAAATGACTCATTAAAACACAAGCGCTTTCCCCTCGCTTCCAAACACATCTCTCACTCAGACCGGTTCCTCAGGACGGTAACGAGCTTCTCCAAAAAGTTCACAGGTCCTTCTGGACTGAGCTGCTGGGGTTGGGGGAAGGGTCCCTGCCCTCACCCGGCTCAACCTGGTGGTCTAGCCCCGGGAGTGAAGTGGTGGGTCCATGTTCTCAATTTGCAAGTGGTCCTCAACCTTCTGGGACACCTCGCTTTCAAAGGCAGGACCCATCCCCTGAAGGACCAGCCAAACACACAGCACCCTTTGCAAAGCCCAGGTCAAAACCGTAAGACCTCATGTGGTTCCTGCTCCTCAATTTTCAAATCTCCTTTCAGGACCTCTAGCACCTCATTACAAAGGTTTGGGGGTTATTTTTCCCCGCCCCCCTCCCTTGTGCTTCTTGCAACCAGCCTGGAAATAATTTGGGTAAAATGGGTTCATTGTGACCATCCCGAAGCGAAGCAAAGTTGTGTCTCCTGGTGTTGCAGAACACGCTTCTCGTGGGGTCAACTTCCTCCCTCCATCCTCACAGGACCCAGCTATTATCATGGACCAGTAACTATCTTGGCACGCATACATATATATGGATTTCCTATACTTTTTTTAGACCGTATCTGTTCGTACACACTCAATATCTGAGATCAAGGAGAGGAAAAAAAAAAAAAAACACACACCCACCAAACCAAACACAGCCCTTCATGCTTTGTTTTCTCCCACAATCGTTAAGTGTTAAACCAACATCTGGATGCTCTATAAATGTGTTATTTAAGGAGAGAGAGTTCCCCAGAAGTGTTTATTTGCAATGTCTTCGTCCCTGTGGCAGAGTGGCTTTTTGACGTGAGGCTCATTGGCAGCTCATTGCATTGAAGTGACTCTTTTGTAGTCTCAGTGTCTGTACAATTGCCAGAGCCAGAAGATTACCACATTAAAAATACACGTCAGTCTCATTAAGGAGTGGTGTCTAGCAACATCCGGCAGGGAGCTTGCTGGTGGAAGCCTTGATTTAAAGGCAGGATTCACTCACTCAGACGGGGAGGGAGCTTGTGGGGTCGCTAGCAGAGTTATCCCTCTCCCTTTTTGTTCTGCAGCCGGTATGGGTTGGCTCCAGGAGGGGGGAGGGATGCTTAAGGCGTCTTGAGCTCCACTGCTTGCTCTGGTCCCCAGGGTCTGGCACGACTCGCTCTGCACAGGTGTCCCTTCTCCTGCGAGGTGATGGTGGAAGCAGAACGCTGTGGCTGCTTGGAAAGCAGTCAGCACGCTGCAGGTTTCTGCTTCAGGCCCTCTGTCACCTTAAAAAAGTGACCCCAGAGGCATGTCTCCAGGGAGAGATGGAGAGCAGGGTACCACCATACCTCACCACATTCATGACTTCGAGGGGTGGATGCATGGTGAGGTGCAGGGTATGGCCCTACAGGAGGGATGCAGCTGCTTATGTCCAGTACAAAGATCTGGAAAAATCTGTGGAGTAGCTCTGGTTGGTGCCTACTACTTGTCAGACCCATCTCGGGGTCAAAGCCTCAAATTCCCATGGAGGCTTTGAACGGTCTCGAAGGACCTCCAAGCCCAAGGCTGAACAATAGCCTCCAACTGAGACACTATATCAATTGTAGTGAAAGAGCACAAAGAGGAGCCTGTCCTTCCACATCCTCCTCCACTTCACCATCTTATGGTGGAGGAAAACTGCAATGATGTGCTCCACAAACCTGGGAAATGACTTTGGGGTGCATAAACTGCCATGAGCATGGCAGGAGTTTAAAAATGAAGCAGCAGCGACTTGCAAGGCAATAATTCCCCTGGACATCATATAAAACAAATCAACGAGCTAAAGAAAATAGTGTAAATGTGTTGCACTTCTCCTGGTGCATCAGAGCAATGTTGGACTTCAAGGAACGGCGGGACAGACATCTGGGAAAAAAGGAAACGAGTTGCGTGGAAGAAACCAAACCCCATCATGTTGCTGTGAACATGGTTCCAGCTAAAATTTACACATAACTTGAAATATATGATTATATTTTCTAATGCGGAGTTTAAAAGTAATTGAAAACATGTCAGCTTCATTAAACTGAAGCTGGGTGGCAAGGAAAAATATGACATGCTGGATGCAAACACTGCTGTTAAGCACGGCTGTTTACAGGAGATGAGATGCTGCCGTCCTCGGTCGGTGATATTTTGTTGAAAACCCAATGGGGGATGGAAGCAAAGCGATTAGCAAACTGCAGACCTTCATAAAAGAGTTTTAAAATAAGCGCGAGTGTCCTGTTTCCCCCAGTGCTCAACACGTTGATGGATTTTGGTCTGCTTGTCCTTACTGTGTGCCGGGATGGGGTGAGAGCCGCTACTGGGTTGTTGCATTGTAGGAAGATCTGCTCTCTGCCGTTCGGTGCCATCAATACAAGAGGAGGAAAGAGCTTGTGAGTCCGCTCCGGCTTTTCAGGAAAAGGTGCCGTTTGTACAACAGGTGTGGTTTGTCCTGTAAATAATCATAATAATAATATAAATAACGTAAAATAATAATAATAATAATAAAAAATAACCCCTCATTAATTAGTCTTAGGCCAAGAAGTCGCATGGCTCATGCAAAGCATGCTTTTAATTATCTCCCATGCAGACCATCTCCATGCTCTGGAGAGAAATTAAGAAAGGAAGGAATTTTGTGTGATTGTATTTTATTTTGTTTGTTTGCTTCTTCCCCCCCCCGCCCCCCCCCAACATATGGGAAAGCACGTCATTTTGCAATGCCACTATAATATATTATAAAGCAGCCCAGCTACAACCAGATGTGCTACAGGGAAAGGATTTCTGTCATCTCCTCTTCTCTCTTGGCGTTGACTCTAGAGGGAACCTGAGAAATTCAGCCTCATAGAGCCAATGCCAGACTTTCTGAGTACCCATTGCTCTCTCCTGATGAACCTTCTTCATAAAGCAACTTTCCTACAGCCTTTCAAGGGTATTTGGTATGGCCACGCTCACCATGTATTGCGTTAGCTGTGCTGGATGTAGTGCCCAAACTGTAGAGGCTTTATATACAAAAAATTGTCGAGCATTTGAGAACACATGTACCCCACCTCAGAGCTCAGGGTGCAAAGCTTTGCTTCTTTTCTACTCTTGGTAGTGCCTTTGGAAAGCATTTGACTGGAAAAAGGCTATACTAAGTTGGCAACAGATGCAGCTCCAGCAGTAACGTTGGTGGCACTCTTCGCAGGTTTAATATGTTTTTGATTGGGTTAAATCTGTGCTGTTCACACAGGAGCAAAATTCTGTCCTTTCTGCTGAGAACGTTGGAAGCTAGTTAGAAGCGGATGAGCTGAAAGTTTCCTATTTGATCAACGTCTTTATTCTGTTTTGAGATTTAAGCAAAAACAAATGAGAATTAATAATATGCTTCTGCTTCTCCCCTTTTTTGTTGGTTTTAAACGCCACACCATGTAAGTTGTGTTTGTGCAATTGTGACAGGAAAGCCCTCAGCAGAATTTAGCAAAAGCGTATTTTTTTTTTAATGGGAGACATTGCTTTCCTTCAGGATTTCTAACCATCTCTAACGATCCCATTTAAGTACAGGAAGGAGAATTTCATTCTCCTAATGACTTCCCACTAAAACATTTCTAGCATAGTTAGCTATCCCAAACCCCCTGGATATTCTGGCATTTATTAAAACTGCATCCAGCTGTAGATGGAAAAGCAGGCTGCTCTCCATCTCTCCTACAAAGTCATCTGATAAATTTTCTGATGTGCTCCCCATTTCGCTTTCGTACTCAACAGGATAATATGTGTATGTCAAAGCTGTATATTACTAGGAAAAAATAACACATTCCCTTGCTCTAGGTGTGATACCTCTATTTAATTCCTGAAAGCAGCTTGTTTCTTTTTTCTCTTTGAAATAGTGATGAAAAAAAAAAAAAAAAAAAGAAATTCAGCTCGGGCCACTGCTTTACCTTTATTACTGGTGATAAAAGAAGTCAATGAGCCTGTAACTGCAGAGTATTTCTTTCACTGCTGCAAGAAATAACTTGCCAAATAATGGAGTCACATGTATTAAATTCCTCCTGTGCTCATTCACATTGAGTGTTATATCACACTACTTCTCCCTCCGCCACAGCGGCTGTATTCAACAAAGACGTGAGCCATCGTTCTGCCAATTAACTCCCCAAACTGGCAAGTTACACTAGTTCGTGGCTCTTTGCACTCAGAAGGGGAAAGCTGGAGAGATAGAAGAAAAGTCCTCCAGGTGGTCCCTGATCCTCTGTCCTTTAGTGCCGTGGCATCATTTCAACAGTCCCACGTCTTTGATGACTCTTTCTCCTACGTGCATCCCATTTTGCATTTTGCATTATTGGCATAAGCATAAACACGGCCGGGGTTTCAAGTGCTGGGATTTTCCAGCTCAGCAATCAAATGGTTTAAATGGGGACAAGATCCAACTACTGGTAACAGTTTGAAAAACACGTGATTTGTGAGAGGGGACACAACACGCAATACGTGGGAAAATGACAACTTTTTTGCCCTGACTTCCTTTTCCATTACCTATCATGATTAAACTGGTATTTATAAGTATACATTTTCTTGATGTTAACATTGAAGCAGATTTTTAAGCATCCATGGTCTACCAGGCTTTGGAAAGGATTTGAAAGCAAACAGCTTTCTGGTAAAATTACATTTGTATGCACGGTGAGTGGTTTAAGAAACCCTTCAAAGTCTGGCTCAGCCCTTGCACCTCTTTGGGGCACCATTCCTTGAATTTCATGGCTTTGCTGCAACAATTTATTTATTCTAAATTGTATCTTTGACCAAGTTTTAAATGAAGATAACAGATTAGCTGCTGCCAAACTCTCAGACCTCTTCTACCTGCATTTCCCTGCTGCCAAAAGCTTGGTCTCTTGTCCAGTGAATGTGCAGTGACTTTGTGAGGATATTATAAAGAGCAACTTTAAATAGCGAGTCCTGGGATAGACTTCACAGTAATAGTCAACATGTTTTCAAACAGCCCAAAAGAAGCCCCTCATTTCTTCCAGACCCTCAATCCAGCTCCTTCTAGCCATGTAAAGTAAGACCTGTCTGTGATTAGCAAATTTTTTCCGGTCCATTTTGCTATTCCTCCAGTGAAATAAAGGGAGAAACGACGCTTCTGTTGACTTCCATCAATGAATTCACAGAAGATCAAAAAGCACCTCACTGTCCCATGCGAAAAGCAAGAAAGCCTACGTGGAAAAATGCCCGCTAGAGAGGGTACACCACCTCTAGCTTGCAGTTGTGCCTACAAAAGCACGCAGCAGCTGTGAGCGCAGAGGAACGCTCCCAGGGGGGTGTTATTTCCCTCTCTCTCGCATCAAGTGTGACTGTACCGTCGCTGAAGACAGGAGGTAGTAACTTTAGAGTTACAACTATCTGCAGTGTCTTTAATTTGCTGTCAGCTTGGTTCATGGCTTGCTGGATTTTACAGGTGTACCGCTACGGTTGTGATTTCCTTAAGCCCGCGCCAGGTGTTTTATAGCACTGAACTTGAACTTTTAATGTTTAATCATGATAGGTAATGGCAAGTTTATAGCACTTAAACTTAAGGGGCTTCTAGGATTTTCATGCTTTCGGAGCCTGCAAACTCGGCCAAATCTCTGTCGACAGGCTCCAACAGCATTTCTTATGGATTTTTTTCTTTTGAAACTACATAGCTAATGGAGGATACCAAAAGTTTCCACTAATTCTTTCATATATTCAGTAAATATTCATCTTTCTAATACGCTCCCCAGATCTCGCACTTACGCTGCACCATTCAAAGAGCCCCTTCACATGGTGCTGGAGCTCAAGTTAGAGATGGGCAAACTTTGCGGTGTTTGAGGTTTTGTGAATTTGGCAAAGAGTGTTTCAGGTTCACAGAGTTTGCCTGCTAATTTAGGGTAGAAAAGTGCATTTCACCACCATTTCAAATCATATTGTTTTTGTCCAAGGTACACAGTTTACAAAAAAACAAACTTATTTTTCTACCTCGGGGAGAGCAGAACACCTCTCAAAGTGCAGAGCAGCACAAACAGGCGCTCTATTTATTGACCTATGTATATATAGTTCCTCCCCACACTTTCTAAAGTGCATGTTTTTCACTTCACCCATTCTCTAGGTTTTTTTCCTTACTTTCCCCCCACCCTCTTGTTTTTCAGAATGTAAGTAAAACACAAAGTGAACTGCGTTTTGATTTCAGTGACTAGATAAGACTGAGCAGATTGTCGCTATGGGGTACATCCACTATCCTGTTTCACTCCCCAAATATTCCAACTAAGTTAAATGAAGATGAGCTCAAGTACCTGGGAGTTGCATCTCACGAAGAAAAATGGAGAAAACAAATATGCATCCCTTTAGGATTTTTTTTTTAACTCAATGTATCCACGGAAAAAGTAAAGAGCATCAGGTTCCCCTGGTAAAGTCAGGGCTGGCTCAGTTAACCTCATGGTTTATCCTTCAGGTGTTTCTTGTGGCTTGAGATCCCACACCACAAGCCCTGCAGGCAACTGGAGTGACTCTAAAACCTATCCCTACTCACACCACCAGCGGCACTTCTATTCAGCATCAACCGTTAATCAAGGAAAATGTCACATGCCTTTATTTTCCACTCAGAAAATTATCAGTCATTTCAGGATCTGGGAGACACCAGAGACAGACCGAGGAACAAGACATTTTTTCCCTCTAATTCGATGGTGGAGATGGTCCCATCCTGCACCACTGCAAAGGAGCAGGCACCCCAATGGGGTTGGGGGGGGACAGGTACCCACTTACCTAAAGTCTGTCCAAAGAGTTCCCAGGCCCGACATACTCATTTGCAATGTTCGCAATCAAAGAATTTGCCACATTTTTTCAGAAGGGAAGCTACTCCAGTGGAAGTGGTATGAGACGGGGGGATGATTCACAGCTTTGTTTAGGCGCCGTTGTTTTCACAGGCAGCTCTGCAAGCAATATATCATCTCTTGGCTTAGATGGGGCTGTGTCCTCCTCTCACATGAAGCGTCTCCATTTGCCTCGCCTCGTGTTTTGCCTGCCAAACCCGGGCCTGTCGATCGGAGCAGAAAGTAATTAAGCCAGAGGGTCGGAGCATGGTGTTGGTTTTCCTCTTCAAGCCAATTTGTCTTTCTGAACTGACCAGTTACATCATGCGCTGTGATCTCAGTGCTGATATGAGCTCAAGTTGCTTGCAGAAACCTGTGTGCCCTTTCTTCAGAAGATAATAAGTACCAGACCCCTGAGCATCTGCTAAAAGGAGGAGAAAAGCTGCTGTCTGCTCCCCCATACCCTCGGGTGCCTGTGCGATCGTTGGAGAGCAGATGGACCACGTGCACCGGTCCACGCTGCACCATGGCACACGCTGTGTCGAGAGAGGCAACATCACAGCAGCTCCCGAAGGGCTGAAATCTCTGCTAGAGCCAGGCACTGTGGTTCGAGCCGGGGGGCGGGGAACAACAAGTAAATGCATCCAATTAGCCATTTGGGTCATTAGTTAAACTGAGTGCAGCTATACTCTCTTTAATTTTAATTTCTGCTTTAGTGGTTATGGATATAACAAGCTTATACCTAAGCCTTACCAGCACGTGACTGTGATTTCAGTACTGGCTCTGCAGATGCAGAGCAAAGAGCTGCTGTTAAAGGAGATGAGGGGTGCAACGCTTGCCAGTCAAGATTATGACTTGTCCTTGGAGCCGACATCAGATAGGAAAGGCCTTTTGGATCAAAAAGTGAAGCATTAAAAAAATTGTGAAAGTGGGGGGGGGACACCACCCCCTCCCACTCCCACCAATTATTCTGGCTTTTTCAATCGCCACAAATTGTTTGGATAAACTCAAAAATACATTTTGGATGGGGAAAAAAGGTTCTGACCACAATATTTGTGGGTTTTTTAGGTTTCTAGTAATGTTTTCACCCATACTCTACCACTCCAGCTTTTGCAAATGTCTGCGATTGAGCCAATGTCTCGGAAAACACAAAATGTCCTTTTTCCTATGTTCAGAATTAACCTGGTGAAGGAAAGAAAGGCAAAGGAATCATGTATTGTAGAAAACATGATGAGCCTACTGCTTGCAGAAAATGTGATAAGCCTCTTGCTTAATGCCTCCACACTCCTTTGTGCATCCTGACCTGCACCCTACAGACCCCTTCGTGTCTGCATGCAGAAGAGGGCAGGATTTTGGGCTGTGGACATGACATCTTTCCTAAGCCAGCCTTCAAGTATACTGATAAAACACCAGTGGTGTTGTTGTACCATTCTTTCAAATCATTGGGGAATGTTTACAATTGTCTAAAAAGATATATATTCCTAGTTCCAAAATAATTACACTTACAGGAAAATGGAATTATGACTGTAGTGTTTCACAGACAAATACCCATTTTAGCTTCCAACAAGAGAATGTGTTTTCTCCCTAGAACTGTTTTGTGTATCTTCCAATACTACAGCAAAATTTCTCAGTAGAAAGAGATGAAAGATATGTTGTTTAAGGGCAAGTGTAGGGTACTGCACCTGGGGAGAAAGAATCCCATACACCAGTACAGGTTAGGGGCTGACCTGCTGGAGAGCAGCTCTGCAGAGAGGGACCTGGGACCCCTGGTGGACAACAAGCTGCTCATGAGCCAGCAATATGCCCTGGTGGCCAAGAAGGCCAATGGTCTCCTGGGGTGCATTAAAAAGACTGTGGCCAGCAGGTTGAGGGAAGTCATCCTCCCCCTCTGCTCTGACCTGGTGAGGCCACATCTGGAGCACTCTGTCCAGTTCTGGGCTCCCCAGTTCAAGAAAGACAGGCAACTACTGGAGAGAGTCCAGTGGAAAGCTACGAAGATGACCAGAGGACTGGAGCATCTTTCTGCTGAGGAAAGGCTGAGAGCCCTGGGGCTGTTTAGCCTGGAGAAGAGAAGACTGAGAGAGGATCTCATCAATGCCTATAAATATCTAAAGGGTCGGTTTCAAGAGGATGGGGTCAGACTATTTTCAGTGGTGCCCAGTGACACAAAAGGGGCAATGGGCATAAACTGGAACATGGGAAGTTCTGTTTCAACATGACGAAAAACTTCTTTACTGTGAGGGTGGCAGAGCACTGGCACAGGCTGCCCAGAGAGGTCGTGGGGTTTCCTTCTCTGGAGACATTAAAAACCTGCCTGGATGCGTTCCTGTGCAACCTGCTCTAGGTGACCCTGCTTTGGCAGGGGATTGGACTAGATGGTCTCTGACGGTCCCTTCCAATCCCCACCATTATGTGATTCTGTGTTTGGTGAGACTTTCTCACCTAGTCTAAACATAAAGCCAAATTTTCTGCTGTTTTCCATCAGTAACTTTCTTCTCCAGTGACTCCATTACATCTGTGTTGGAGACCGGGGCCCTCTCTCAACAGTACGCTCTTTTGCCATTTCCCGAAAATGTTTCTGAAGGTTGACAAGTTTTGGCTCTTACAGTGATGCCTAATCAGACAACAACATTTGGTCAGATCAGAGTTGGTACTGCAGTAAATGTGTGCTGGAGAAGATAGGAAGAAGATGCCCTCCATTTGAAGGCACACAAAATTCTAACCGACTTCAACAAGAATAAAACCAGACATTGATTTTGCTGCTGCAGTAGAATTTGAAGTTTGTCTTATAATCCAAGGCTCCCTCTCCCACAACTATAATTACTTGATTCGTGGTTCATTAATAGCTCTGCCCGATACATGATGCAAGTAACATAATTACAGCTCGAGACCTCATCCTGTATCATTAGCAGGAGCTTTTGCATTTAATGCTGAGACTGATTCAAGTGAAGAATTGCTTTCTGTGACCTGTCATAAATAAGGGACCATTATAATCAAAACCCCAGCCTTGATTTATACAGGCTGTTTGCTCAGGCTGCCAGGATTGAGCCTCTTAATACCTATTGTTGCCAAGGGATTTTTGTGGAAGTTGATCTAGTTTAATCAAAGACTTGCTGCTTCTAATAAGCTTTAGAAAAGCAGCAAGAAACAAAAACAATCCTGTCTGAGTGGATTTCTCCTATTCTTCATATTTGCTCCAGTCTCGGATTATTAATTGCTATGACTGTGATACGCTTTGATTTATTTAAATCAAAGCATGCTTCCTTGGCTTCGGTTGCTCTCAGTTTAACTTTAAATAGACATTGATACAAGACATAGTGATATAAAGGACATCTGTTTTTGATAAATGACATCCGGAGATGCATGGGACTACTGAATGCAGAAACTCCCAAAATAACTGCAGGTTACTTTGCATCATAATACACACATTTATTTTGCTTACAATACCAATATCAAAACAAAAGAATTTACGAAAATTTCCACATGAGCACCTGGACATCATAAGAAACTAAAATGGTCTCTTATAAAAGTTCATTAAACAAAGACTGAGAGGCTGAGTTCACACATATGAAGTTCCCACATACTACTCTGACCCTGCAAAGGATACTAAAGTACACATAATTACGGCTATATTGAAAAGGAACACAATTGTTGATACTTCCTCCTCAACTGGTTACAGTGAAATGCAAAGTCCAAACCCACAAAATTACCTAAAATACACTAAAAAATTACTCTCCCTAAGCAGGAACCCTGGGCAGCATTTTTCTTTGCTGACTCTGAAGGTCTGGTGCAGCTCTAGGGACAGGACACGTTCCCTATAACGTGTCCCTGCTAAACACAGCAAACTGGGCTGCTCCGAGCAGCTGAGAGGACGCGCTTTTTATCTTCTAAGTATCAAAGAATAGGACCCTACTATTAAAATGGCTACAGACTGAGACAGAGGGCTCATGGCCAGGTATCTCACACACTTCAGTGATCCCTCACGTGCTGCAGTGTGCCTTCAGCTTCCCCAACGCACACTGGAGCGCTGCACTGTTGAGCTAAGCCAAAAGAGCCTCAGGATATCTTGTCAGCTCCAGAGTTATGGCCGTATTTCCAGGGGTGGGAAGCGTGACTGGCAGTGGGAGGCAGGATTTGCTAACGATATTGGAGGAGAGTCTGGGCTAAACGTGATCTTATGGCCATACAATTCTGGCTTTGGTTCCACCTTTAATGTATTTTTTCTTATATTTGTATGTTGCAAAATGCTAACCAGACACACAAAAATTTGGTGAAATAAAGATCTATTTGATACACCTGACATTGCTCTCAACCCCATCAGTTATTTTCTTTGCTTTATACCAAGCAATTGGCTTAGAGGAAAATCTATCAAAGAGCCTAAATTGTCAGTGTTTCCTTGATTTTAGAAGTCAAAGGGTTAAGTTGTGAAAGGTTATTGGGGTGGAATTTCTAATCCACAGCATTATTTCCTTGTTTCAGGGTCTCCTGGGTCCAGGGGCTAGTCACTGTGATAACGTAACTCAAATACCTTCCTGCTGTCAAAGGCAGAGGAGAAATGCAGAAAGCGGGACATTCTGCAGAAGCACTCCCATATGGCACTGGCCAAGAATTAATTTTTTTTTGCTAAACAGAAACAACTCCTTTAATCTGCAGGACACAATCAATAACTGATAAGGATCCCAACAGCAGGACAGGAAAGTCCTGTAAGATAACTCTGGCAGTTCACAAAGGCAAAGGCTGCAAGGAGAATTAAAACGTGCCGTAGGGTTCACTGCCCATCACCCGACCCTCTCTGAAGTCATGGAGCCTCCGTATAATCAGTTGACCAGATCATCTCCTGGAGAGCTATTCTTGTTTTGATGAAGGCATTGGTTTCTCTGCTGATTGTTTAGTCTCTGAACTAATTAGCCTCCTTTATAAAGTTATTATTGCTATAAGCAAGAGGAGCTAAATTAAGAGCTGGACAAGCTAGAAATAGTTTTGCTGAAATCCATGGCAATATATTAACTTCTTCCAGATCTGAATATGTTTTGCAATTTGCAGATAAGGTCAAGTCCAAAAAATAATGCTTGGCTGTTTAGAGACATACAGGACACTGAGAATTTGTCTAACATGCAGCCCTGGGATACAGGTAAGTGCGATACCCATGGTTTGCCAATACCCAAGATCTGCTGCTTAACTCAAACAGCTGCCAGTTGTCCTTGGTACGGAGCTGTCATCCTGACCAGGCTGTGAGCTGTTCCCTGTCGTCCTGAGTCTGGAGCCTCCCCTCTGATGCTGGAACAATTTCAGAAACACACCTGAGGACCTGAATTAAAAATGCAATTAATAAATAAAAGGGAATCAGATAATGAAAGCACAGAACAATGTATTTCTGCTCAGATGCTTTTACAGTGTCTTTTACAACATTGCAAATAAAAAAGACTACATTGTATAAGAAGTTGAGTACGCCTACCTACCCATAACTAAACAAATTCAGCATCCTCGGCTTAGCACTAGAGTTCATCGTTTAAGAACAGACAAGGGACTGGAGTGCTTTATTGATTCTGTCCAACTTACAGCATGTTCTCAAGTATTTGATACCTGTTGTCACATAAAAATGTTTCAGGACATAAAAATGTGTTAAAAGCGTCAGGTCACATGACTTTACATATGTTTGGCCAAGAACATTACAAGGAGTTGGTTTTGTACTTTCAAACCATTAAGAAACCACCACGCCATACACTTATTTTTGAAAATAAAGAGGGAGGGATCCATCTTTATTGAAGAGTGACTGAAATTGCTGCCAAGGTGAGGGACTCGGGAAAGGGTGCTACAAAGGTGATGAGAACGGTGTCGGGTTATGATCATAGTGGACGGATTTGTGGTGGGACTGTCCAGAGACAAGGAGGCTTCAGGTCAGTAGGATACACCGTCTGTAAGACCCTGAAGCCCAGGAATTGCCCAGCAGAGGTGGGCGACTGCAGACGTTGAGAACAAGCTGATCTTGCGTGGGGGTAGCTCCAGACTGGATAACTTTCTTGGGTCCCATGTACCCAAGTCTGGGGCAGACAACATTCACCAGCAATGGAAGGAGGATTCTCATTATCTTGTATGTTGGGGGGAACAAAATCCTTCCCTGACTTTGAAGATGGGCCTGTGATCGTGGCTATTTGCACATTTTTCTAGATGTACATATTCAAAGGGTTTTATCCAGCACAGATACTTATTTATATTTATTTTAGCACAGATGCTGCATCCCAAAGACTAAGACTAGCTTATCTCATCTCAAACCTTTCAACCTATTCCCATTATTTCATTGTTCAGAAGTATTTATAAATCTGGGTACAGAGTCACACCGGGAAAAGCTTAAGTGAAATCACTTAAGACTCTTCCTGCAAATGGCAATGGAGGTTATATCCTGTGAACCCTGGCTTATTTCCTTTGCTAGGGGCTTGTTTGGGTAGGTAGGGATTGTTCAGGATAACCAAACTAGCTAAGTGCATGCTTACTTAAGTGCTTTGCTCAGTCAGAGACTTAATGGACTCAACAGCCCTAATGCTATTTAACCCTTAGTATACTAAAACAAAGGTCGTGAACTGCACCAGCCAGGGATAAGATAGTGGCAGCGAATGATCAGATGTCACCGCCTGCTGGGCTGAGGCCCCAAGAAACGGGCCACAGTCTGGATGAGCAACTAATTGAGTTTGTGTGGCAGTCCTGCAGATCATTAATTATCTGTGCACTAGTCACCGAAGGGCACACTCTGAGTTAGAAACCGATGCTACCAATCTGCTTAGAGAGCTGGGAGATGCACTTTAAAAATTGCAGTTGCAGTCTCTTTCCAAAAGATTTGGAAGTGGTCCTGAGAATTGTACGTGTGATTCTGAAAGAAGCTGCGAGCCAGTCCCATCACAACCTCCTCATGAAAGCACTGTCAGCGGTCTTCTCTCACCATCACCATGAGCTGTTTCTCTGCTGGTGCTTTCAGGAACGTGTTAGCCCTGTAGGAAGCCAGGCTACCACAACACTCAACACTGCAACAATATAATATTTAAGTAGGACTGCAGTGAACTCATATATGTATTTTACCAAAATGTGAATGGTTGTGAAGCCAATAAATGCTTTATTCTTTCCAAGAGTAGGGAAAAAAGGAGGAAGAGATGGTGAAATTGCCTATACCTATAAGTGATGATGAGCAAAAAAAGTGACCATTGCAATCTGCTTACGCAAAAAAGGCACCTTAACCTGTTTCCCCAGACCTGAGGAGGATGTTTGACCATTGGGAGGACTACCTTGTCCACTGGCCATCTTTTAAGATGAAGCAGAGCTCAGGAGAGCATTTTCTGCCAGCTGTAGTTGCCAGATGTCTCTGAGTACAGCACTGGACAGTTGTGGTTTAACCCAGGTTGGCGGCTAAGGCGCACACAGCTGCTCCCCTCCAGTGGGATGAGGGAGAAAATAAGAAAGGTGAAAAGTCAGTAAACACGTAGGTTGAGATAAAGACAGTTTAATAGGTAAACCAAAAGCTGCACGTGCAAGCAAAGCAAAAGAAGGAATTCATTCACTACTTCCCATTGGCAGGCAGACATCCAGCCACCCCTGCAAAACCTCCATAAAACGTCCATAAAACCTCCTTTGAGTTCACTTAGACCATGACTTCAGTGTTAGGGTGGTCTCCCAGGACAGAAGGAAAGGTGTGTTACGTGGTGTTATTGGGCACCAAAGCCAGCTCAGGCTGGTCACTGCGGGATTTGCACAACTTCTTGTGACACTTGCTCTCCATTGGTTCAAGTGGTTCCTGCTATAGTGCTTCCCATACCATGGAACTCCGATCATGGGTTACAACAGTGTAATGATATATCCATTACAATTTCCACCCTTTGTCCCTTTGGATGAGGCCACAGTCCCTTCAGGGTGTACCTGCTCCAGTGTGGGCTTATCCATGGGCCACAGTCCCTTCAGGTATGGACTCATCCAGAGGTCACATTCTCTGTGACTTGGTTTCATACTGGAGTTCCAGCCTGTCCAGTACAGCAGCAGAGGAATACCCGCAATGCCCTGGCCCCGGCGCATTCTTAGGCACAGCAGGGAAAGATGATAAGCAGTACAGCAAAAGCCAAAAGCAGCCACTAACATAGAACGGTTTAGGTTGGCACAGACCTTGAAGATCACCCAGTTCCAACCCCCCTGTCATGGGCAGGGACACCTTCCTCTAGACCAGGTTGCTCAAAGCGCCATTCAACCTGGCCTTGAACACCTCCAGGGATGGGGCAGCCACAACTGTGGGCAACCTGTTCCAGTGTCTCACCACTCTCAGAGTGAAAAATTTCTTCCTGATAGCTAATCTACATCTCCCCTCTTCCAGTTTGAAGCCATTCCCCCTCGTCCTATCACTATATGCTCTTGTAAAAAGTCCCTCTCCAGCCTTCTTGTAGGCCCTCTTCAGATACTGGAAGTCCGCTATAAGGTCTCCCCAGAGTTTTCTCTTCTCTAGGCTGAACAACCCCAACTCTCAGCCTGTCCTCACAGTAGAGGTGCTCCAGCCCTCAGATCATCTTCGTGGCCATCCTCTGGAGCCACTCCAACAGGTCCATGTCCTTCTTAAGTTGAGGGCTCCAGAGCTGGACACTATTCCAGGTGGGGTCTCACAAGAGCGAAGTAGAGGGGCAGAATCCCCTCCCTCGCCCTGCTGGCCGTGCTGCTTTTGACCAAGCCCAGGATATGGTTGGCATTCTGGGCTGTGAGTGCATATTGCCAGCTCATGTTGAGTTTCTCATCAACCAACACCCCCAAGTCCTTCTCCTCAGGGCTGCTCTCCATCCTTTCTCTGCCCAGCCTGGATTTGTGCTTTGGATTGCCCTGGCCCATGTGGAGGACCTTGTACTTGGCCTGGTTGAACTTCATGAGGTTTGCACAGGCCCACCTCTCAAGCCTGTCCAGGTCCCCCTGGATGCCATCCCTCCCCTCCAGCGCGTCGACTGCTCCACACAGCTTGGGGTCGTCGGCAAACTTGCTGAGGGTGCATTCCATTTCAGCATCCATGTCACCAACAAAGATATTAAACAGCGCTGGTTAAACAAGCACTAAACTAATACACAGTAAGGCAAGCAAGACCCCTGGTAAGCGCAGGAACCTGCCAATTGGTAGCCGAACAGCTATACATTTGGTCTAGCACACTCCAATCAAATCTGTTGTTGTAGCAAACCCTTTAAGCCCCATGATAGGTTCCAAAAAGACTGTTGTGGGTTAACTCTGGCTGGCAGCTAAGTGCCACCCAGCTCGCTCGCTTGCTCCCCGCTCCAGTGGCACGGGGAGAGAATCAGATGGGTAAAAGTGAGAAAACTCCTGGGTTGAGATAAAGACAGTTTAATAAGTAAAGCAGAAGCTGCACATGCAAGCAAAGCAAAATAAGGAATTCATTCACTCTTTCTATTGGCAGGGAGCTGTTCAGCCATTTCTGGGAAAGCGGTGCTTCATAACGCCTGTCAGTTACTTGGGAAGACAAATGTCATAACTCTGAACTTCCCCCACCCTTCCTCCTTCTTTCTCCCAACTTTAATTGCTGAGCACAACGTCCTATGATATGGAATATCCCTT
The DNA here is from genome assembly GCF_000708025.1 of Charadrius vociferus. Lineage (NCBI taxonomy): Eukaryota > Metazoa > Chordata > Aves > Charadriiformes > Charadriidae > Charadrius > Charadrius vociferus. The sequence goes on along the minus strand of NW_009646433.1, from coordinate 589,917 downwards.
TTCACCAGTTTGAGTCAGCTGTTCCAGCTGTGTCCCCTCCCAGCTTCTTGTGCATCGCTGCCCCTGGCCTACCTGCTGGCAGGGCAGCATGAGAAACAGAGGTGTTGATGCTGTGTAAGAACTGCTCAGCAACTGCTGAAACTGTATGTTATCATCAACAGTGTAAACAGTCAATACAGCTCACCCAAAGGGATATCCCACACCACAGGACATTGTGCTCAGCAATAAAAGCTGGAATCACACCTCCCTTGACTCCTCTGGAGGTGGATGGCTTTTTGCACAGGTTCTGGCACATCCTCACATAAACTGATCCTGTTATCACCATGGATCAGACAGGGACCCACACACCGTCACTTCTGCAGTCAAAAAGAAACACTGCATGCTGTGTTCAACGGATCTGTAGCATTGATTACTGAGGGAGGAGGAGGAGGAGGAAGAGGAAGAAGGGTTTGTTCAGGAAGCTGCTCCATCAGCAAAAAAGCAAGAGGAAGTGAGGAAAATCACCCAAGAGGTGGAAACTACTGTGGGATAATTACTGGAGGTGACTTAGAAATTAAGTTATATTCACATTTTGAAGAAAATTACAGCATCGATGAAACTTCCAGGGACAGAGTGCAGCCGGTGTGCAAAGGATACACTTCACAAAGGTTCCCCAGGCAACCTTAGATGTTAACGACACTGGGGGAGTCCGGTGCGCTAGCTCTAAAAGAAACAGTGCAGAGGATGGAGCGGAGTGGAGACACCATGGCCAGACTCTGTGATAAAAGGGGAACTTGAGGGTCAAATGGAACCCTTGGAGGTCTTATGGAACTGATAAGCTGCCTAATTGTTACCCTGAGCCAATGATCTGTCATTTTTTGACAAAATGCTGTCCTTTGGGTGAACTTTGCTCATTATAATGTCATTAGAATACCAAAACACAGCTCCATCCCAAAAGCTACCTGCCTCCAAGGTGCGACCACTCCTCACAGAGTCTGTGCTCTGAATTTTTCGTAGTCTATACCTTTAAAAGCCAAGCGAGAGAATTTCACACCAATCATAACAGAAGTATGTATGACCAGAGTCCCTCAAGCTCCACCTGAAAGGTAAAAAATAGTATAAAAATAGCTTAAGAGAGGAGGGATGTCAGGGAAGATACCAACACGATCAGGGAAATACCATCGCTGACCACCTCTGACTTCTGGGATCAGTGGATGGGCTGAGTCTCTCTTCCCCCCCATAAGGACGCTCGTGGGTAAGATTTAAACACTTGGCCATACCAAGTGCTTCCCTGGGAAACTTAGAAATCTCTACAGAGTTGTTTTATAACAGCGCATTTGTAGCCAGGCTGTATTACTAACATCTTTAGTATTTGCACGCGCTTTGCAGACAGTTACTATCAATCAACCACAATCCAAAAGAAGTTATGCATCTCTTGCTTCAATAAACTACACTTTTCACCAATCTAGCTGTGAGAGTTCATAGTGAACGCGACTCAAATCCTTACATATAGCTGTGCTAGTCCATGGAACACCGCTAGATTGAATTGTGTATGGTGTTATTAGTGCATCTGTAATCGTGATAGTTCAATACGTATATTGAACGCGACCGGACTTTTAACACTGCATTGGGCACCACTCAGAATCTAAGCCCAGCTGCCCCCAGCCTCTCTGATGATACAGGCTGGAACGCAAAGGGGTTTATTTTCTGCCAAAGTACTTTGCCCTTTAACGCAACTACTACCCAGTCCCTAACCCTGTGTGAATTTCAAGTTCACACAGAAAGATTACAACCGCCAGCCAGGGGAGCACATTCCTGCCTGGTTCCTCTGATGCTGTGATAGTGGGGACAACAGTCAGGAATTAGAGGGTAAGGAGGCCCAGCTGCTGCATGGTGACAAAGAAATTGGAAAACAGGTAACAATCCACAGCCTCTGGAGGCAGCTCCTGTCAAATGTGAAGGCAAGATATCCCCTCAAAGATGACGTTGCAAATTACTGAGGCAAGTAGACCATCATGAAGGAAGGTACCCAATAACTGAGAGAATTAGTGGTGCTGGAAGTTATCTACAGGTGACCTGGATGATAACCAGATCTCCAAAGATCCAGATGACGTTCAGTGTACATGGACCATGTGGATGAGGCTGGTCTGCGATGCACCAGTGTCATATTCCAACACCCTGGCAATGACGGACTGGCCAGGCTTTGATGCACCCACTGTGGAGAGACTGCCCTGCTTGCTCTGACATTTTGAAAAGACTCCCTCTCCTTCCGTGTCCCCACAGGCCAGTGTCTTGGCTATCGGAGTGCCCCATGGAGACAGCTTGCCTTGGTCCCTGGGCACCTGCTGGTTCCTCTTCTGTGACCAAGAGGAGAAGTGGCAGAACCCATTTGGATTTCTGGGATGACAGAGGCATCCCAATAGTTGTCTGTGTTGGAGGCTGAGATGAGCCCAACAGAGGACAAGTGGAAGAAGCATCCTACTGTGACCAGCCCAGAGACCCCATGTGTTCTTGGCCTAGACTACCTCAGGCCACGGGGGTACGTCCAGGACACACAAGGGTACTGGTGAGGCTTTGGTGAAGCCGTCATGGATATAGAGAAGATGAAATAGCTGCCTACCTTGCCCAGCCTCTCAGAGGATCCCCCTATTGAGGGGGTTCTAGCATGCTGAAGAACAGCATGTGCCAACTGCTACCATGACAGAGCACCAACAACATCATCACAACAACTAAGACTCCCTGGTTCCCATCCATGAGCTAATTTGTCAACTCAAGACCCAAGGATCAATCAGCAAGACTTGATCACCCTTTAATAGTCCCATATGGCCAGTGCAAAAGTCTGCAGAGCGCCTTCACCAGGCTTTAATAGGGTCCGGGCAGGGCTCCTGGTGCCCTCCAGAGTGCAAAGCCATGCAAAACATGCTCCTTACTACATCCAGGAGCATGGCCTCACCTGGAGCCTCTGGCAGAAAACACCTGGAGAAGCCCAAGGTTGACCTCTAGGGTTTTGGAACTGGGTTATTGAGAATCTGAAGCGCACTACGCCCTGACTGAAAAAAGATACTAGCAGTGTGTGACAACAGTTTGAGACACTTCAGAAGTTGTTGGTACAGAAGCACAGCTCTTGGCACCATGATTGCCTGTGCTGCACTGGCTCTCCATGATCCCCTCAACACATCATGCAACCAACGCTACATGGAGTAAGTGACTAGTGTTCATCACACAATGTGTTCAAATGGTGAACCTCAACTGCCCAGGAAACCTGGAAGAGCTCATGGACTGGCTGGAAGGCAGGGATTTCAGAGCATTGCCTGAGGAGGTGACTCATGCCCAAGAGGCTCCACCATACAATGAGTTATCAGGTGAAAGGCAATGTGCTCTGTTTACTGACAAATCCAGTCTTGTTATAGGAAACCATCAGAAGTGGAAAATTGCTGCGTGAAGTCCACACCATCAAAGCCATCAAAGCTGCCAAAGAAGGCAGTGAGTTCATAGAATCATCTAGGTTGGAATCACATAATCACAGAATCACAGAATGGTCAGGGTTGGAAAGGACCTCTGGATATCATCTAGTCCAACCCCCCTGCCAGAGCAGGGTCATCTCCAGCAGTTGCACAGGACGGCGTCCAGGCAGGTTTGGAATGGCTCCAGTGTGGGAGACTCCCCCACCTTTCTGGGCAGCCTGTGCCACTGCTCTGCCACCCTCACAGCAGAGAAGTTCCTCCTCAGGTTTAGATGGAACTTCCTATGCTCAAGTTTGTGCCCGTTCCCTCTTGTCCTGTCACTGGGCACCACTGAAAAAAGACTGTTCCCATCTCCATGGCACCCTCCCTTTGAGGATTTGTGAGCACTTATAAGATCCTCCCTCAGTCTTCTTTTCTCCAGACTAAAAAGCCCCAAGACCCTCAGCCTTCCCTCATAAGAAAGATGCTCCAATCCCCTAATCATCTTTGTAGCCCTTTGCTGGAACTCCTCCAGACTAAAAAGCCCCAAGTCCCTCAGCCTTCTCTCATAAGAAAGATGCTCCAGTCCCCTAATCATCTTCCAGCCCTTTGCTGGACCCTCTCCAGCAGTTCCCTGTTCTTCTTGACCCAGGGAGCCCACAACTGGATACAATACTCCAGATGTGGCCTCACCAGGGCAGAGTAGAGGGGGAGGATGACCTCCCTCGACCTGCTGGCCACATTCTGCTTGATATCCCCCAGGACTCCCAGGCCCCTTTCCATAGAGCTGCTCTCCAGGAGGTCAGCCCCCAACCTGTACTGGTGCACGGGGTTATTCCTCTCCAGATGCACTACCCTACACTTGCCCTTGTTGAATTTCATTAGGTTCTTCTCTGCCCACCTCTCCAGCCTGTCCTGGTCATGCTGTATGGCGGCAAAGCCTTCCGGTGTGTCAGCCACCCCTCCCAGTTTTGTGTCAGCAGCAAACCTGCCGATGGTATACTCTATCTCTTTACGGGCCTTTAAGATCATCGAGTCCAACCATCAACCTAACACTGCCAAAACCACCACTAAACCATGTCCCTAAGCACCAGATCTACTCATCTTTTAAATGCCTCCAAGGACAGTGGGTCCACCACTTGCCTGGGTAGCCTGCTCCAATGCTTGATAATCCTTTTGGTGAAGAAATTTTTCCTGATATTCAATCTAAACCTCCCCTCGTGCAACTCAAGGCCATTTCCTCCTGTCCTAGTAAATGCCATCCAGACGGCCTCGAGATTGCTGAATGAGAAAAGTGGCCAGTACTCTTTCTCTGTATTGACTCATGAATGCTGACAAATGTCCTGTGGGGGCAACTACAGCAATGGAAACAGATCAACTGGTAATGCAGAAGTAAAACCATATGAGCTGCTGAATTGTGGCAGGACCTGGCCTGGGTAGAAAACATTTCTGTAAAGATAGGTCACATAGATACTCATATGCAAAAAAACCTGCACTACCAAAGAACAGCAAAACAACGAGCAAGCAGACCAGGTTACCAGAATTGAAGTGGGTCAGGTGGACCTGGACTGGGAATGTACGGGTGAGTCATTGGTAGCTCTGTGGGCCCATGAATCACTGGGACATCTCAAGAGATGTGAAACACACAGATGGGCTCACGATCAAGGGATGGATCTGACCACTAAAGTCATCACACAGGTCACCCATGAATGCGAAACATGTTCCATAATCAAGTGATCCATATGAATAAACTCTCCCTGGAATAGAGGGTGGTGGCTGGGATATCAACGTGGTGAGGCCTGCCAAATTGACTGCCACAAACCTGCCAAGGCAACTACTATGTGCTTACCGTGGTGGAAGTGACTACCTGGTGGCTGGAAACAAGTAAACCACACCACCGCTTGAAACATCACTCTAGGCCTTGAAAGGCAAGTTCTGGGGTGACACAGCACCCCAGAAAGAATTGAGTCAGGTGATGGGACTCATTTCCAAAATAACCTCATAGACTCCTGTGCCAAGAAACACAGCAATGATTGGGGGTATCACATCGCCTGTAAGTATCAGAGGATACTCAGATGTACAGCTAATGTGGGATCTGAGCATGAGGCAAAGGGTATGGGGTAAGGGGTAGAGACTGTCCTGGGTCTGAATGGGATGGAGTTACGACGTTAACTTCCTTCATAGCAGCCCCTACAGAGCCCTCCTTTGCATTTGAGGCTAAAACAGCGTGGGTAACACAACAGCATTTTGGCTCCTGCTAAATAGGGCTTTCACAGTGTCAAGGCCTCTCTTCTCCCCACTCCAAAGTCAGTAGGGTGTGGGCAAAAGCTTGGGAGGGGACACAGCTGGGACAACTGACACAAATTGGCCAAAGGGATATATCATAACATATGACATTGTTCTGAGCAGTAAAAGCTCATGGGAAGAAGGAGAAAGGGGTGGGACACATTCATGGTTATGGCATCTGTCTTCCCAAGCAACCACTACATGTGCTGAGGCCTTGCCTCCCCGGAAGTGGCTGAAAATCTGCCTGCTGATGGGAAAGAGGGAATGAGTCTTTCTTCCCTCCATTTTCCTCCCCATACCCTGGTATGGGAGAGTGGTGTTTGGTTGCTGGCCAGGGTCAACCTGCCACCCTGGCAATGGACCCACTGATCTGCATCCTGACCGTGACCTGCCTGTGCCTGGCCTCAGCCCGTCCCCGCAGAGGAGCCTGATGTCCCCGGGCCGGGGCTGTCCCCAGCCGCGCTGTCCCCCATTGGCTCTACTTCAGTGAGTCCCTGGGTTTGTCACAGGTTGGAATAGGGATGGGGAGTCTCCAGGCACAAATGAGACCAGGCAGAGAAACGACAACTGCGTTGGTTACCTCACATCAGCTCTGTTCAACATGTTTAGTTGCACAAATTATACCTGCTTAGCTCTAAATATTTGGGGTAAGGCATCTGTGTTCACTCAATCTATATAATACCCAGCAGTGTTGAGTGATGGAGCTGCTGCCCAAAGCTGTACAGTTGTTAAACAAAACTACGGCAGCTGTATTTGCAAAATGAAGATTCACTTATGGCGCTTCTAGAACAAAATAGGCTGAGATGGGTGGACCTTAACAGAGACAGTATTTTGTTTCTACATTTTATTTGATCTTTCTCTTGATTTTCTTTTAGCATGACATCTTTGTAGGAGCTATTTTTTTTTCCTAGTGAATTTTAAGGCTCTGGTCTATCACTCTGACCAGGTGTCAAGCAGGTGCTGTTCAACTTCACAACAGGTTTGCAGTCCTGACACACTACAGCTCAATCTTAGTACAGTATATATAACCTATATAAATACATACAGTTCACAGACAAGGAAATTCAGGAAAAAGGTGGGGACTAGCACCTGTGTCTGTATTGATTAGCCTAAGGCATTGTGTATTATCAGCCAAGCAAGTGTCTGAAAGATGCTAAGCAAGCTGAGGAGAGTTTGACAGTTTCTGTAGCCTCATCTGCTCTTTTCAAGACGATATGAAAGCCATGTGATGAAGACAGATCTATGTCAGAGAAGACAGGCATGTGTATAAGTCAACTCTGCCTACCCTTTGTTCTCAGCAATGCTGGCCTCAGCGGCTTGGAGGTGCGATGTGTGCACAGGCATCATAAAATTGATGGTCACCTCTTCAGCCTGTGACGCAAACCCAAGGTCACAGAGGCATTGCCGTGAAGTGCTTGTTGGGCTGTACATTTATTAAAAGATGTTACAAAATATTTTCGCTCATCATATGGCATCATCCAGCTGGCACAACTATTAGGATCCAGCAGACATCAGGTGAATTTGATAGCTGATGGATCGTAACTCTGAAGTTTGTCAGAGTAGCAGTTCATGTGGCTGCCCAGCAGCTGCTGATAAAATATTGGCTGGGCTGATGTGCAGGGAATGAATGAGGATGTTAGTGCGTCATCACGACTGCTGGTGTGGGCTGTGCCTGTTCACGTGCCACATGCAGCAGACTGCGAAAGGAGAGTGCGCTCTAGGGTCCCCGGTGTTGAAAACAGAAGAAGTTTTCATAGATTGACTTCACAAAGAACACCACCACAGCACCTTTTATGCCGGGCACGCAGACAGATGCACAGCCGAACGAGTACACAGGGGTAAAACAAGGGTCAGCAAAGACAGGGTGTAGGTAAATGAGCGCCGGTAACGCAGTTTTGCCCAGGAAAGGCAGGCAAGGGAGGAGGGCTGCCTCCTTCAGGTGAATAATGTTGGGAGCCTCTGTGATCATCGAGGGTGGCTGTGGATACAGGCAAGGTGGGCATGAGGGGCTGGCAAGGGCCAGCTGAATTTGCTAATTAGGGAGTGGAGACTGGAGGCTATTATGTGATGATTTAATCCTGCCAATGGGGGAGGGACTGCCTCCAAAACAGGAGAGAATAAAAGGGTGGTATCTCCCTAACCTGAAGTTCTTTGCATGAGTTTGGCTTGAGGAGCAGCCCTGGTGAGTAGATACACCCTGTAGGAAAGCACGTGTCTCTCAGGTCAGCTTATTTCTTTCCATGTACTTGCTTATGGGTTTGTACGAGCAAAGCCGTATGTTGTTTGTTGCTACTGTAGTAAGTCTAGAGCAAGAAGGATCAGATGCCTTAATCCCCTTCTCAAAGGGGAAATTGAATTAATCTGAACCTTTAAAAATTAAAAACTGATCGGAGCTCAGAACAAAGGTATCAGTCCAGAGTGGGAAGCCCCTGGGTTCTTGCACAGAGCTCTGTGCATGGTGACCAGTTGAGACTTGGGGGATGAGGTGCTCTGGGCCCTGAGGATGGGGCTGTTACCCTGGGACCAGGGTGCTTGGGCAGCTGCAGACCAGATGGTCATCAGCCTCCCTTGCTGTGGCCTTGGTGGCTGGTGTGGGGCAGTCCCAGCCCTGCATGGCCCCTGCTATGCTGAGGACGGGGGGGCCTGGGGCCAGAAGGTGGCTGTGCTGGTGAAGAGGGAGGACCGTGTTTTTCCCTTGAAAGCAATACCCTTCTCCTGCACTGAAGGGACCTTTGGGGTCAGGATGGGGCATGAGTGATGCAGGAGGGCTGGTTGGTGGCCCCAGGAGAGCAGGTGGTAATGCCTGATACAGCAGAGGGTTGTGTTTCGCAGAGCTGGGGACCCTGTGGATACTGATGGTATGGTGGGGAGCAGAGATATGCTGGTGGTTCAGTGCTGGCTGCCAGGCAGGAGCCCTGTGGTTGCCACTATCCCTCAATCACTGTCTGTCCCTGCCATGAGGCCCAAGGGGCAGCAAGCACTGGAGCTTGGTGCTCGGCTGAGGAGCTGGGCAGAGAGGACAGCTGAGAGCCTTTGGGACAGGGAGACTCTGTGCATGGGGAATGGGCCGTGCTGTAAGTGCCCCAGGACTGGGTGCTGGCACTGGGGATGGCTGTGGACAAGCATCTTGGTGAAAAGCCAAGGAAAAGCTGGCAGGCTCAGGGGAGCTCCTGGTTTGGGCTGTCAAGAAAGATGTTTCTGATGTTCAGTGTGCCCCTGAAAGGCTGAGATAGGTATGAGCCGCACAACTGCAATAAATGGATGATAAATCAGACTGCCTGCGGTACCAGGGCAGTAGGACATGGAGCATTAAGGGAAGGGGTGAAGGCAGACCTTACCAGTGCAAGGAGCCCGACAGAAAAGATGGGGGAACTGCAATACCTGATGTGAGATGACGGCCCTGGTACAGTCGGGCTCTTGGACCTCGTGGAGGGAGGACAGTCAGTGGAAAAAAATGTTGTTGGGCTGATGAGTGTCCAGGAGTAGAGGCATGCTGTATGGAAGAGTGTGCAGCCATGTGTCTGCAGGGTACAAGGAGGCTTATAGGCAAACTGGAGGCTGCTCAGTACTTACTATGTTACAAGCTCAGGTAAAGCCTGTGCCACAACTGAAGAAAAAGAGTCCAAGAAGCCCCTGCATAGTTTAGCAGGGAAGGTAAGGGAAAGCTCAGTGTTCAGTAATGGGAATCAGAGCAGGGATCTCCAAGGGGTGCAGGCCAGGTGCTTGCAAAACATGGAGAGGGCCGAAACAATTTGCAGACCACCTTGGAAAGGGTGATCAAGCTGAATGTGGACAGTCTTGTGTTCTTCAGAAACAGGAAGGCAGCTGGGGAATCAGTAACAAAGGTGTAAAAGGGGCACTGGAGGAAAATAAGGCTGTAGCAGAGAAAATAGCAACTGTGTCACCTTTTCTTCCTGAAAGTACTGGAGGCATTACATGTGTGCTCTGCAGCAGACTGGTGAGGGGAGCAAGGTCAGTTTGAGTGTGACACTAGACAGATGTGATTAAGCTCCAGGATTAAATGGCATCACCTGGAAGTCCTGAAGGAATTTAGCTGTGAGACTACAAAACTGCCAGCCAGGGTGTGTAACCTGGGACTGCAAACTGCTGTTGTGCCAGGCAGCTAGAGGGAAGGGCTGAGTGGGTTCCTTGAAGCTGAGGAATAAAGCCAGTCCGATTGGTGACTGGAGAGGGAAGCAAATCTCCAGGCTTGTGGATGGCAGTGAACTCTTCTGGGTAGTCAAATGCTTTGCTGACAGTGAGAAACTCTGTAAGGATCTCACCCCAGAGTGAAAGGGTAAAAAGGAGGTAGAGGAGTGTTGGTGTAGATAAGCAATGTATTTAAGGACAAAACAAACCAGAGCCTGCTCACCTAATGCTGAGCTCTGAACTGGCAGTTACAGTCAGAAAACACCCCAAAGTTAACACCGATGGCTTTCTGAAACCACAGCTCAATTTACAGTGCCAGACAGGTAACAAACTTCTGGGACTTACTGCCACTGGATGAAGCATCAGCAGGTTCAAAAAGGGTTAGATGAATTTGTGATCGAGTGCTTCTCCCCAGATACTGTGGATGGACCTTAAAAGTGGCCAGGCTCATGTGCTTGCCATAAAGAGGATTTCCAGTGACAGCACCCTGATGGGCTGCTGATGTGAGCACAGCATTTTCTTATGTCTCAAATGGCACTCCTAAAAGCTCCTTCAGCTTTAATGAGGAAATCAGCAAAGCATAATGTACTTGAGCCCAGTTACTCTTGTACCTCATCAGGCCAAAGCAAAGCCCTGTCTGGATTAGTAGTAATTTCTGACAGCAGTTGACAGCAGACACTGTTTTATTTGTGTTTGGCAAACTCCTTCCAGTAAGTTTATGCATGACAAGTGTGATATCCGAACTCTGATTTGGGAACCCTGCTGTACTTGTGACGAATTGCTGGGAGTGTGCCATGTTAGATCATTTAAAGCTACATATTGTATTGGGAGCCTGCAAAAGCACTAGACAACTCGATGGAACTGAGCACAGATCATCTGCATATAGTGAAGTGTAAGTTATTGCATAAACTGATGCTGCTAGATGGTTTCTGTAGCCATTAATTAAACCATATAAATCCAATTCTGCTATTACAAGAGCTGTACCAAGAATTAATTTCAAATCCATTAGCAGCCTTAGAGAAGGGTGCCTGTATGAGCACATAGAAATCCACGAGCAGTACTGGCTTGAGTTTTTCTCTGAAAATAAGGAAAAGTGTTGTTGTGGCCAGTTTGTTTGCTGGGATGTGACCTTAAAACAATTAGTTTTTGATTTTCTGACCTGAGAAAAGCTAGGTAACGCTCCTAAACAACCATGGGTGTTGTAATAACCTGAGTTCTAGAGAAAGGATTCTTTCTTAAATCATCTGGTTCCTTTTTTGCTTATTCATAATACACGAATACTGTGACAAATATAATGCGGCATGGCACTGTAACATTAAAGCAACATTTAAGTCCCTTATCAACTACTTTATATTAAATAATGAAAATTAATGGCAGACATAATACCTATAATTGCTGTGAATTAGCTCATGAACAATAATTATCAATTAGGACAGCCTTGAACACAGAAATAAAATGTGCAGCATAGGAAATACCTGAATGTCTCAGCAGTTCTTTGCAGATGTTATGGTATCTATGTTTCTTTAATGTTAATTTGCATATACAGAAGCATTTTATTTAATACGAAAACTCCTTGGGCTTCAACTGAGCCAGAGTGTCATCTTGTTTCTTGTGTAAGTTGTATTCAGTGGAGCCTATAATGTATTCAGGGACATTGTTACATAAACTTTCACTTGCCGCTTTTGGCAATTGGTCTGACATTTCACCATCCAGGTGTTATGCAAGCACAAAAGCCATGTCCTCCCTCCCTGCTGGTGCCTCCCCCACCAGCTGTGATGGTGTGGATTAGCATGCGGGCTGATGTGCTGCAAAAGGTCCCGTGGACTGTCTGTGGTACTCTGTAGGGCTGCTGAACTACCTACAGCTCATTTTGTCACTGGTATGTTGCCCTGAATCTCTGGAGTTGCAATGAACCCATCTTCCTCTCATTATCTTTGGGGCCACTTCTAAACAAGACTTCTGGAGCTAGAGAGATGGCACCTTTAATCTAGGTGAAGTCTAGGGACATACTGATACTCTCCAGTGATAATTTCTCTGAAATGTCATGCTATCTTTATTGTGTAAAATAGCTTAATTTTCACAATAAATCAAACTACAAATTGTAGAGCAAACATAGCAAGAAAAGGGAGGTGAGATGTCTGAGGAATACAAGCACAAAAAATTCTTAGTACTCTTCTCTGCTTTCACACATTGCTAAACTTCTTATAATAGACTTTTTTGTAATAAGCCCCCAAATTAAATAGAAGGAAAGATATTTTTTCAGGATTTCTGTAACAAGGGTGGACTGCTGGACAAGACACATCACTGACTTTTATTCGTGGAATCCAAACCCTTTAAAAGGACAGAGTTGCATACAATGGCAGTATCGGTTTTTTATTGTACATAGCTCTTAAACTTGTACAGCACAAGAGACAGCCTAGGGCTTGGAGGATGTTCTAACTTGCAAAAAACAAGTGAGGAATAATACAGAAAACACACTAGTATCAGAGTCAAACTATCACGCAATGCTCTGTATACTTGTGTATACATAAATAGATGAGCAAGTCACTCACTTTGAGTGTAAAGTTTCTCAAACATTATGGCTTTAGATTTCTATGCTTAGAAACAAATACTAAGGAAAAAAATCAAATACTTGGCACAGGAAGAACCTGTGCTTTTACTTAGTATCTGGTTAACAGTGTCTCATGCTGCCGAATCAACAAAATCAGTTAACACTTCCAATACAAGTAAGGACTGATTTCTGCTTCCATTGGCATCAGAGGCAAAGTTCCACCTTCAATGGAAGCAACATTGGTTCCCCGATCTTTCAATGGCACCCAGGCAGTGAGGCTGGATCTTGCGTACTTTGTGGTGCCGGCATCAATGGCAATGGAATCAGCTTGAGAGCAGCCATATACTAGTTCTTTCAGTGCAGCGTGTAATGAGAGTCAAAAAGTCCTCCGAAAGGGGATAAGCAGAGCTGAGAGGGAAAAAAAAAAATAGCATAGGAGTGGGAGGATGTGTGTGTTTTGTTTTATCAGATGACGAGGGGGAAACGTGATTTCTAGACTTGTTAACCTGCAAGACATTTCATACTGGCTCAAATGTATTTTGTCTGTAAGGAAGAAACACACTGTTTGTGCCCCTCAGCTCTGCCCACCTCCCATCCAGAGGCTGTTTTGCAGTGAGCAGGAGGGCTGGCCAGCTGGGCTGTGCACAGGCACTTGGCATCTCTGGAGGCAGAACGCTGCAGCCATGTCTGAAGCACTGAGGCCACCCTTCACCATCTGTGTCCTCTACCAACAACAGCACCCTCCTCACTGCCCAGGCTAGATAATTGTCTCTACCACTGTACAAGATTCCTGCAGTAGTGATGGGGCAAGAATCCTAGTATAAGCCCTCTGATGGGGGGGGGGAAATCTTGGCTACAAGTTACATTTTTAGGGGTCTCTCTCTATAGAGTTTTTCCTTCCTAAAACTGCTTTGCTACACCAGAACCCCAGTGCTGTTAGGGTGAGAGACACGATGTTGGAAAGAATGAGGGAGGATTTTCTACACGTGACACTTGAGATTCTGCATATGGAAATGAATGCTCGAGAAGTAGATTTGATCTGTGAAATAGCATGCATTTTCTAGGGCTACTATTGTTACTGCTTTCTTTTCTTGTAGCCTGCAGTGCAGACGTAGCAGGCAACTGGAAAGACCAACTGGCAGTGAGAATCGTAGGGATGGGAGGAAAAGGAGACGTGGAGCATTTAATGCTCCAACCGTCCTCCCCACCTCCAAGTTAATTCAGTGTGGGCTTTTCTTGATCAAAGTTTCTACCCCGCAATATATTGTAATTTATGTGTGTTGGAGGCATACAATAATGCTGAGCTAATGTGGTTTTGTACTTAAGTAAACATGTTTTCAGAGTTACTAATGCATGACAGAAAGTGCTGGGTCGAAGTCTCTCCTGAATTAGAAGAAGAAAGAAAAACAGCTATATAAAAGGAGCAATGAGTCTCACTGAGCAATGTATCAGAAACTCTGCACATCGCTATCTTAGTCTTTGATAAGGAACTATTTTTGTAATTATGGGGCTGAGAAGGAGGCATCCCATTCTACCTGGGCTCTTCTGCAGAGCATGCAGCTACTGCCTCTGAAATTTTTATCTTGTTTCTTACAGCAGAAAAAGACATATGCCATCTCAGGTCTTAGGACTGTAAGACACAACCATTCCAAATGGGTTTTAAATGAGGAAAAAGCATATCAAAAAGTTTACCTTAGGTGACCATGAAAGAATAAACACTGACATATACTGTTGTGGGTAGGATGTAGATTAAATACTAACATGTATTTTTCTACCTGGTGGAGTCTCAGCATTTTTTAAATCTGACTATGCAACCGAGTAACATATCATCAAACTAAAAAGACGTGTTATTTCTCATTTTGTAAGAACTTTTAATAAGATTTCTTTGGAGACCTTTTTGGGTAGGGGAGTTTATCTGCTTACATGGCAACAGACACAAAATCCAAATCCTTATCGCTGGTGGTGCTTTCCTACCATTCCCTTAATGTAAGATAGCAAAATATAATAACAATTTTGTTTGATGTATTTTTAATGTATGTTCTAAAGGATCTCGTCTGATAAACTATCATGAGAAACGGACCTTCCACAGCATTTCCTAATACAGCACATGGTTTTAATCTATAAAGTAAACCACAATAAGAAAACCACGTGTTAACAGCGTGGGAACACCAAGAAGAGAGACCTTTCTTACTGTGTTTTGAACATGATGAGATTTCTAGATAGTTTTGTACCACTGACGTCTCTTTCATCAGTGAGACAGATCCCAGAGCTTGGTCAGAATAACAAAAGCAACTCGAACCAGGAAAATTAGAAAATGGAGGTGGGGAGGCGGTGAACTGAGATAAGCTGGTAAGCTTTACAGATATTTCATAGATTTATGTGAGAAGGTGCTATCATGATGGAGCAGTTTGAAACTAAAATGCATATGTATCCCACAAATCTCAGAGTAGAAACCCAAGTGGCAGGAGCTCGATTCCACAGAGTTACGAAAAACACTGGATTACATTAAGGATCCAGATAACCACATGCAGACAGAAATACTCGCCAAAGACAGTGCCCACAATACCTAAATGAAGCACTGCTCTCTTGGCTTTGAGTAATGCCAGCACTCACTCCTGCAAGCATCTTCATTGGTGCCAAAAGAACTACTCAAGTGAGAGTTTCCTGCAGGAAGGAGGACTCTTAGTAAGGAAAATAAATACCTGTGAGGGTGGGAGATGACAGAGCGCTCCATGACTGCTTGGGTGGCACGGAGGAAAGAGGAACTGCAATCTGCTCTCTTGTGCCACAAAAGCCAGGCAGTGTCACACAGAACCAGGAGACAGCAAGTTCAAAACAAGCCATGGAGATGCTATGTCGTGCTGCATCCCACTAAACTGTGAAACTCCTTGCAGCAAGAGTGGATGCTTGACCTCTGCATGCATTCAAAAGATTTAGACTGTTTCAAATAAGTCCTCAGTGCAAAAATAACATTGCTGGTTTAAGCCCTTCAACCTCTAAATCACCAGGAAAAGGGAAGAATGTTTTGGAAAACTACTACTTTACGCTCAATCCGTTTTTTTATATTCTTCCCTAGGCACCCACTGCTAAAGGAAGGAGAAACGGACTTGACAGACCTAAATGACTTGGTAGGCTTGTTTTTATCTTTTCTCTTAAATGTAATTGTGAAAACAAGTTACAGCTCAAAATTTGCAGACAGGGAAGAAAGGGACACAAAGAAAATACAGCAGGTGATGGCCAAGACAGTGTCAGCTAGAGCTTCCTCAACTGCACTCCTGATGCAGCTGTGACAGGTAATAATATTGTGATAACATAAAACCTCATAGTCATAGAAAAGGTAAAAGTACTTCCTAAACACACATACAGAAAATATAATCAAATCACGCAAGTACACGGACCACAGTATTTTCTAATGCTATTGCAGTGAATGAATTCAACAAGTTTCACTACAGTAAATAAAAGTATCTCAATGTAAGCACGTGCTTACGTTTATTAAGGCACTTAAAATTAGGTGTGTGCTCAAGAGCTCTTACTTGTACTGAGAAGTGGGATTAAAGCATTTTCCTGAGCTGGGACTTTGCTGCATTGATAGTCATGTATGCAACTGGAGAAAAGAGGAGTAAAACCTAAAATAGATGCATGCGCACACAAAAATGCAGAAAGAGCGTTTCTTTTTATGTCTGTCTGCTAAGCTTAGTGGGCTTTCTTGGCTAAGTCTGAGCTAAATATTACTGAAAATAGCATAGTACTATAGTTATTTCAAAGCACTGTCTGTATTTGTTCTGTGCACTGGGTGGGCAGGAAGCTTCATTTCATAAATCACTTTCAACGAGACAGTAGGCTATAAAAAGGGAGGGTTTTTTTCCCTTTAGTGTTTTTAGTTCTGAAAGTTCTGAAGTGGCACAGCCTACATACTGGGAAAAGTTCAAAAAATATGTTTCTCGCTGCTCTGCAGACCTTCTCTTGCACACAAGAGACCTGGGGAGATGCTGGGCAGGCACCCCTATGCTTGTAGGTTGCCTGGGTCATGGTGCTCAGACTGGGTTAAAACATTCGTCGGCAAAACTGCTAAAGCATATCCTCATTCCCAGCGCCACGTGAAGCAGTGCAAGCAGTTTTACAGAGCACTGCCAGCCTAGGGAACCCGGCTGGCGCAATAAGTTGCCCAGAAAAGAAAATGGGTTAGTGTTCAGGAGAGTCTCCCGGTACACTTTTGAGTACAGTGGGCAGGGATGTGTTGCAGGACGGAACAGTAGGAGGAAAGGTGTGAGGGGATGAGGGGAGGAGTAAGCAGGTAGAAGAGCCTACTTAATGCAGTGATTCTGCTTGGAAGATACTTGTTAAAACTTCATTAGATTGCGCTTTACACTCAGAAAGGAGCTGACTGCAGATTAGGTTGCTCCCTGTGGTAGGTATTAGGAACAACAGGATAGGAGAGAGCGAGTTGTCTGCCTTCAGCAAGGAAAAAGCTGTCTGGTTCAACTCGGAGAATCACGACTTTTCCCACTTACATTACAAAAAATGGAGTTCTGCATATCAGTACCTAAAATGTGCTCTGCAATTTTGGCCCTAGCTGGACCTGGGCTTCTAAAATACTACAGAGGAGTAAATGTCACTGGGCGAGCGGTTTTTATTTGGGTTGGTTGTTTTTCCCCAGCGTCAGCAAAACTTGCGCAAACAGGGCTTAGGAAGCATGGGAAGCTCACACCTGCTAAATGTCATGCACTGAACATAATGTAGGAACAGCTATAGCGAGACAGCCCTCCCAAATCATCTGCTCCAGCCTCCGTTTCAGGCTGTCCCCAGCACTGAAGGCCTCAATAAAACACAACCAGCAATTTTAGCACCAGTCTTTCCCTGGGCTGCCCTCCCAGCTTTTGGCACTCCACAGCTTGGCAGCTTCCTGAGCTAATGGTCGCATGCAACTGGCTTGCTCCCTGCAAAGGCACTCCCCAGGAGCCTAGCTCACATCTTCCTCGTTTGCAATGAGCCCCTGTGCCAGGTCAGCCTGATCTGCTGTCTGATGTGGGAGAGCCACTGCAGCCCCTTCAAAGCTGCTACACCTGGCAACACATTCCTCAGCTACAGCATATTGTCACAGCTTTGGTCTCTGCCCTTGCAGTTCTGAGATGAAAACAGTTGCAAAGGCCATGCTCTGATCAGGGTTAACCTAACTTGTTCTTTTTCTCTAGAAAAGAACAGATTGTTCTGGTTTCGGTAGACAAAGGTGAGCAAAGGGCTCTGGGAAAAATAGCAGCAAACACGTAATGATTTGTTTTAAAAGCAGGAGTTACTGTTCTTTTTATGCTACAAACCCAGCCTATGAAAGGGTAAAATAAGACTGCTTAAAATAGTCAAAAAGGCTCCTCCAGTGGGAACCGACATGATGGACTGAATACATATGCAGAGTGTCAGTTATAATACTACACATATATGAGAAGTAAAACTAATTAAAATTTGTATCTGAGGATATGTCCAATTTACTTTGTGAGGTACATGTAGGATTGCATTTTAAAACCACTGCAAGGTTGAAAGATTTGTTTAAATGCAAGTATCAATTTTTAGCATGGTTTTAGATTGGAAATTTGGAACTGGTAAGCAAGACAATCCAAAATATTGTTTGTGGAAAAACATGTCTCTTCTACTTGGGAACACTGAATTTGCAGGCAGCCATTTGTATATACCATTTTGTTGACACCAGATGAGAAGCAGTAACCAAATGTTTAACCTAAATTCTTTCCAGTTGTGCTGATGCAATTATGCATTCTGCTTTTGCCAGTTGATACTACTCCAGCATGTAAGGTAACTTGCGGAGAGTTTATGATGGTGGAGCTCATGGCAGATTATGGCCCTTCAAGTTTAGATTAGTCTTCCACATTATGCATTGGAGGAATAATTCTTAAAAAAACCAACTCCAACCAATATTAGCAACTCCAAAGCTTTTCCAATGTATGGTGGTACACCCTGACCCGAGCCAGTATTTCAGTGGTTCTCCACTGTGGTTCAGATTTCACTCTGTTGTATTAATTGATACTGCCTTAGAAGAGAACATCAAATGCCGGGAAGGCGCCTTTTATAGGCGGATTAAATCTTTTAATTTTCCATGGTAATTATTAAGATGAATCATTAAACTAAGGCTGCCAGCTATGTTCTATTAGACTGCAGTCTCCTGTGTTCAACATTCTCTAGCTGCTTTTAGCTCAGTAAGTTTGTCATTGGATTTCCATGAATTTGCTGAGTGTTGAAGTTTGCTTTTAAATTCTCTTGCAATCATGCAAACCACACAATAAGGCTAACCATTGTAATTTGATTTACAGAAAACGAAAATGAGCTATCTGGAAACTAGTTCTAGCGGTGCTATATTAGCTAAGTTCGTTGTGGCTCATTTTGTATCACTTTGATCAGCAATAAAATAAAATCTTTGAAAATTAAAGCCAGAAAAAGTTTGCCCCAAACCACGACTCTGAAATGTAAAAGTACTGGTTCAAGCTGAGTGATAAATGGCAGAAGTTGCCTGTTTTCCACAATAGTGTAAACAGTTAGTTCAAGAGTGGTGTTGCTATTGTTACACAGTTAAAGCTGAAATTTGCTATATATGTATCACATTTCAAAAAAGAGAGCTCTGCATATCAGACAACAACATTTAAGCTCTTCTATCTTTTAGATGTGGATTTCAGGCCCCAAAGGAATAGATGCAACACTGTAGACAAATAGTATTTTGGATAGTAAGTGTATGCCATAATCGTAATGAGTGGGGCGCATAGCTATTTTTTCACTACTCTCCCCAACATCATAAAATAGTGGATTTTCATGCATCTGTAAAGTCAGACATTCATTGCACCCCACAAAGTTGTCACGTTTCAAGATGAGGATATGCATCTGTTTGAACTCAGGTTGGCTGCAACCCTTCTCTCAAAACCACCACTAGCTGAAAAATGTTGCAGTCTGGAAAACCTACGTGTTTTCTTTGTGTTACATGGGACTTCATCAGAATTAGTGTGAATGGCACAAGCCCTACTAAAGACCTTCAAAACAGTACCAGTACAAGTTGTCTGCTGAGCCGATCTCACAAGGCACGTCGATCTGAGATGGTGTTTCTCAAATGTTCTTGAGCAGCAGCTTTTGCCGGCCACATTACCTGCATTTAAAAAATAAAAAATGAATCAAAGAGCTGATGCTAAGGGAGCTGTAAATCCCCACCCATCTCTGGCCCACCGGAAGCAATAGTACCTGTAATTAATACACA
Organism: Charadrius vociferus; assembly: GCF_000708025.1. Classification (NCBI taxonomy): domain Eukaryota; kingdom Metazoa; phylum Chordata; class Aves; order Charadriiformes; family Charadriidae; genus Charadrius; species Charadrius vociferus. Next base: position 570,263 of record NW_009646433.1, on the reverse strand, counting down.
TATTTTTAGTAAAAGAGCCCCTAGGCCAGGACGCTGTTGAGAGCTACTGCAGTGCATCATGTGCTCAGGTAAACAGAGAGAAACATGCTCGTAGGGTGTAGTCCAGACACTTGTTGGAGAGGCTGGAAGACTGCAGACATACACAAACCAAGCAAGTGAAGACACTTGGCAACTGGTGACTGGAAAGCAGGCCAAAGTCTTGCAAAGAACTAGTGTGTGAGGAGAAGCCCCAGCTGAAGGATGCTGTGGGATTCCAGGGTAAGGTGCCAGGAGAGACCAGCTCTGAACACTTAAGCGTGCAGTGTGGGCAAGTTCCACCCAGGAAATGTGATCTGAGACCCTCAACAGGATAAAACATCTTCTGGCAGGGAAGGGTCAAGAGGATTACAGCTACTCTCACACATTGTCTGCCCAGGAAGGCCTTAAGGAAGCAGTCTTCTTTTTTATGAGGAACTATGAAATGATGCTATGGAAGCAATTTAAGGAGAGAAGTTCCTGGGATGTGGCTTCAGGAAAAACACCACCTCTCCCATGCAGATTCCAAAGGAATCGTGTTTACAAGCTGTGCACTGAGCTCCCCTCTGGCTCAGCTGGGCGGAAGAAGATGACCAGTCTGAACACATAGTAAAAGGAGATGCAATGTGTTACAGTATGTAGCCCATTTTAGGCAAGATTGATTAGATGAGGCAGACAGAAAGGTGACATGGCTGGCTTGGAGAAGTTTGGTCATCTTTAAATCTGTATTTCACAGCTGGCTTTCCCAGAACCTAAGAATTTTTTTAACTCTTTTTATGCTTGATATAATTTTCCCATAGAAAATGCTCAGGACCTAAAAAGGAAGAGAAAGGGCCTCTTAAATCATCCACATAATTAATTCTGTAGATGTGGGTCTGATCTATAAATCTGCACCTTTCAAGTCCGTTTCCCATTTTCCTTGTTTTAGAACCTGCTGAGCCCTCATCCTGCTCTTGATGCTTGGCCCAGCATTTCATACATCTCAGGAAGACCTATGCAGCCCAGAAAACTTCCATTTTAATTTCAACCCAGTTTAAGGTACTAAGTAGCTAAATACAATTAATGAAACAATACCTGTCTCCTAAAAAGATGACATCCCCAGGCATCTCTAATGGCCCACATCTTTCCTAACAAGTGGATCCTAGTTCAAGATATGTATTTAGACATTAACACGTCTCTGCTGAAAATCAACTTACACTAAACAAGCTTTTCAAAACCACCTCTGGGACTTGGAGGTTACTTCTAACTAACTTCTAGTGGGACTTGGAAGCCAAATCCTTCAGATAGCTTAAGAAAAATTCTCCATCTTAAAAACTGTTCACTCCCTTTTTTTTTTTTTTTTTTTAAAGTTTTTC
>NW_009646433.1:521738-568840 GCF_000708025.1 Charadrius vociferus | reverse complement strand
TCTTCCGATGAGCTAGTGGAATACCATTGCTGCCTTCTGTGGCATAGCAGTATTTAGGTAGAGCTAAGTGCTCATTAGGAGGAGTAGATGATAACCTAGCCACCTGCTAACATTTTCTCACAATACAAAACAACAGGGTAGCAACCTATCTGTTGTATTTCCTGCTAAAACACATGGAGCTGTTTTGGAAAGAGTTAAAGTGAACTTTAAAGTTGCTGGTACTCTTAGAAGCTGCTGATTCTGCTCTGGGCTACAACAGCTTATGAAAGGAGGACGACAGAGACCAGAGCAGAAAAGAAAGGGAAAAGACAGGGAGGTGATGGAGAGATGGAAGAGCTGCGAGGCAACACATTCTGTAAACTGTTTCCTTCTGCGACTTGCTGGAAGGTATAATCAGTCATCTGCTGCTCGTTTTTGTGTGTATGGTGTGTGTGTTTTTTTAACTTCCATTGCAATCCCCAAAGACTACCCTCCTGGTTTTACTTTTTTTGGTGGTGAATAGTGTATGTTTGTGTAAGGGGTGTCAGGGGACTGAAATTGTGATACCAACTAGCAATTTGGGTGTGTGGGTGAAAATTAACTGTTGTAGTTGGTTATTTTATGGGCCCAAAATATGGCTGTTAAAAACCCCAACATTCACCATATGAGCTTTCTGTATCCAGACCATAAAATGTCTGGGATACATAGACGGGATCCAAGCCGACTTCCTGCCATGAAATTGTGCTTCACTAATGATCACTCCAGCCTGTTTTCTAAACTTGGAGACCTCTTGTTTTCCCCAGAGGATATTATATTGTTTGTCTTTGGGAAAAAGTGTTTCTGTGCTACAATTATGAAGTTTATAGAACTTAAAAATTCACCTGAAATGGGACTACTACTTTACACACAGTTCAGCTGGGGTACAAAAAGAAAAAAAACCACCTACGTTTGAAAGCTGCAAGCAAGTACTAAGGTAAGGGATCATTGAAAAAGCTAGTTGTCTATCAAAAACTACATTTAAACTCAATTCTGGAAGTTCTTTTCTAGGTGGGGTACTCTCTCCTCCCCTCCCACTGTCCCCAGTTCTTTTCTCAAGCGCAGCATTTCCCTAGCATCCCCAAACACAGCTTTTCTAATCGTATTTTTAAATAGAATATATGCTATTTTTTTTATTTTAGGACAGGTTTTGATTCTGCTTGGAACTGTTCGGTGAGCATACAGTTTCAGAAACCTTTCTACTGATCTACAGTGGTCTGAGGCCTCGCAGCCTAAAGATCCCAGTTCAGAGGACTCATGCTATATGTAAAAAGACTTTATACAAAAAAAAAAAAAAAGGAGATTAAACTGAGAGGTGAAGGAAAGAACGTGCATTTACAAAGATCACTGAGAAAGGGGGTTTTATGTTTCATCATCACCCTGGTTAGGGCTAGTTTCTCTGAGCTGCCTTTGAAGAAAAGTCATTTTTAGATGCATATGCCCGGGTGATTGTGGAAGGCTAATAAATGGGGATTTGAAAGAGGACAGATTAGCCTCATCATCAGGGAAGTACACAGGTACCTCAAAGATGTCATTACCAGTGTTTTAGGTGCTACCTAAAAGCTAACCAAGCTTTTAATCCTTTTGATGAATCAGAATATTTTTCTAGAAGGAGAAGCAAACATGACTCGTATTTGGACTTCAGCTCAGTGAGGGTTTTGAGGATCAAAGCTGGGATTTTTGGATTTCTGTTGAATGGAAAGGCAGTGTAATTAGTGTCATGCGTGCCTGTGACATACTGAATATTGCAATACAGAGCAGTAAACACGAGTGACAGCAGCCAGAGTGCGTGAACTGCAGAAGGAAAAAAACCCTTCTTAATCCTGTTCGCATATTTAAATGTCACTATTTGAACTGCATTGGTTCACACGTGGGAGTGTGACTGTCAGCCTCACGCATGAGGCTCTGTAAAACACAGTCCTGTTTAAGATAGTTCCCTGCTTCCCAGGGCACTTACACTTGAGGAATAAAAATGTTTATCAGCAACATATAATTCAGAGGCAGTTTAGATGGGATTTTTAATTTGGTCACTCCCTCTACTGGAGGCTTTTTGCCTAGGTCTTATTCAGATGGTGATTATATTAACAGTTAGTTAATTAATGCTCATAGGGTGTTTTTTTTTCCTGGTAACAAGTAACATAACTTTTTAATATCAAAACTGCATTACACTATTTTTTTGTAGCTTCCAGACTGCAAGCTGTGCAGGGCTGCCAGAGCTGTATGTGCAATAAAACACAGCATAATTGCTGTGCAGCCTGTAAGGACTCCGTCCTAATACATAATCGTACAGTGAGGCAGCAAAAGATGGTCCATGTGAGTAAAGAGAAGTTTGAGGACATGCCTTCTCTACAAGAGTCTTTAAAACAGCACCTTATTTTTAGCTTCCCAGCGTCTGCTTCGGGGCCACACACTGTCAGGATGCTAATCCAGTTTACTAATGGGATTTTTAAAGCTAACTCCCACATCCTTTTAAGTATTGTTCCATAAGAACCTGAAAATTGAGAAAAGGGCATTGCGGGATATATCCCAATAGGTTTTAGCTTAAGGAGGAGAGGTGACGGCACCACTATGAATTTCGGTAACCTATTCAGCTTTCATTGCATAAACCCAGCAGATTAAGAGTATTGCTTTGAAGGTTTTACAGTGCATATGTAACATTTAGTTTTGAGATGGCTCTGTGTAAATGCTAAAAGCCTAGACAAAGGGTAAGAAAATATAATTCCAGCTTATTTCGCTGAGGAAGATTAATAAAATGCAGCAATAACAAAAAAGCTCAATGAAGGGTCAAGACGTAACTCAGTAAATATAATTAATTCCTAGCTGCACTAAACGTAGTCTCAGTAGCAGTGCGAGAATGTTGCAAGAACTTTTTCCTGCCTTGACCTGCTATGAAAATGGAAAGACTGGGGTAATTAATGAAAAGTTTTGATGGAAAATTATTTGATTCCTTTAATTTAAATCCTTGTCTATAGCAAAACTACATACTCAAAACACAGCATTTCTGCTGTCGTGATGTATTTAAATTTTTGTTTCTTTGGTGGTTCTCACTACAACACTAGCCATGCTCAGAAATTGCATGTCTTGAGCACCCACAAGCTTTTCTTAGCTAGGTTTGGTTAAGCAAGGACTGTGTTTAAGCCAGGGGCCAGCCTCTGTTGAACACAGGCATGCATTCCAAACTCTCAGATTGCTGGTGGAAATTTTCATCTCTCCTGTCTGGGTTTTGTTCTGAGCTGCCTGTCACACTTCTCATAAGATGGAGCAGTTTTCAAGTGGCTAGTGGAAGTCTCTTTGTTTTCCCTCTACCTCTCTCCATTTCTTCTACTGCTATGCTGCCACTCACTCTTTGATCTGGTGGCATCATTACCTGAGAGAGGTATTATCATAACCAGACAGCAACATGCTCGGGCTCTAACTTCTTGTAGGAATGAACTCTGTGTGTAAAGAGACCTTCTTTTGGTGAGGGCACCCCAGGATCAACCACTCATCTTGACTTTAGCATCATTTTGGAATACCACCCTCTTGGAGGGATGAGTCTTGTATTCAATCAGCCTGTATGTGCCAGGATGTTAAATTTAATGCAGTCTGAAGTTTGAAACTAGCAATAATTCAAGTAAAATACCTAGGCTTTGTTGCTCAATAACATTGGGGTCACTACAGAAACCTGTAATCTGTGAAGTTTACACTGTGTGTCACGGGCTTATATCTTGTCTGGGTCAGAGGACACTGCAAATATTGGAGTTTCACAGAAGACAAGGGGGATTCTCGCACTTCTATTTAACACAGCATGTAACTCGGTGCAGAAAATTTGGGAAGAAAAGGTAAATCTGTGCCTGACTATGTTCCCATTACCTTCGGTTGAGAAAAATTTCAGAAAGAAATCCTCAGAGTCGAGGATAAGCGTTTCTAATCAACTAAGCAAGAACTATTAGACACCTGAAGCTAAAATGCAAATTCCCAAGCTGAACATTGAGGCGTTCAGAATATCATAAAGAGGCAGCTAGGGAAAAGAAAGACTAAAAATGTTGAAAAATAGGAAGCGCTAGGGCAGAACTGCTATTATAAATGATGTCTAGCAAAAAGGTGATGGTATTTTTAAAAGCTGTTGAATTGATAATTCTGAGTGTAGCATCCAAAAACCCCAAAGTTCTGAAACTTCCTGAGAAAAATTGGAACCCACTTAATTTTTCTTGATAGCCATGGGACACTTCAACCCTGGCATGCTGTCCTTGAAGATGTTTACTCATATATAGTTACAAGAGTAGGTGGTTAAAGGTGAGTGAACGGTGTAAGATTTTTCCAATCACACTATGATTATAGCAACATCCCAGCCAAATAACCTTCTGATGAATCAGCGTGAAAAATCACAAGGTCAAGTCCAGGCCTGCTGTGCAGGTGGAGCCCTGCTGCGTGCTGACATCAAGCAGGAATCTGGCTGCTTAACAGGCTGGTTTGTCGCATATTTAGTAGCTGCAAAACATATACAAGTTTTATGTTATGACACTTGAAAACACCACCTGTACTACTTCATGCTGACTACTGTAGCTTTAAAAAAAGCCACGCAAGCTTTAGATGAAGAGAAGAAAAGCTCTAAGTAAAACGTGAAACAAGGCATAGCAGCATCAGACCACCTCAAAGTGATATGTTAAGTCAGAAAGACAAAGAGCAGATTGTCATGTAGCTGTCAGTCAAATTGACTACAGTAATCTATAGATGCATCTTCTGAAGTCTCCAAATTTCTCTTGGGAGTCAAAAATTGATTTCTCTAGCAACAAGGGTATAAAATGCTGCACACTGTTTCAACTTTGGGTTGAAGAACATTGCCTGAGAGCACGTGGTGTGTTCAAACAGAATTCCCCCTTCCTTGTCCCTGAAATCATGGTGTTCTTACGTATGAAGTAAAGCAGCAACCCATGGGCTCCGCCATGTAAACAAAAGGTCAAGAGAAAAATTTCAAGGTTCCCTCCTCTTTTATGATCTAGCTCTACCTGTTGCGAACAAAAAAAAAAATAATCAAAAAATAGAATTAAAATACAGTTTCTTAAGACATTTCTGCCTCCTGGTTATCCACATACATGCTACAGCCCCCCCTCCCCTCAGCTCACAGCATTTAGATCAGACACAGATGGAAAGCTCAGCTAACATATGAGCCAACATTGCCAATCACATGCAGCCTTTTAACTTCCAAAAGTTATAGAATAAAGACATATCAGGGTTGGGTTTTTTGGTTGCTTCCCCCTTCCTACCCCATCCCCCCCCCAAATTGTTGAGACTCTCAAACTGAAAAAGTAGCAAAGAAGAATTGTGAACTCTCAGGCCTAAACTTGTCTGTAAACCCTACTAAAACAAATTACGTAGACCTTTTTTCCCCCCCATTGAAATGAACTCTCCAGGCTGCTGTGAATTTTCATATGTACTTCCTCAATTATAAGAGTTTTCAGGCTCCCTCATCTGTTCCCAGCTACATCCTGTAATTTCCAGTGCTGGTTGCTGCACTCTAAATCTGGTCAGCACAACTTACATGTACTTATCAGTGACTCATCCACATATTTGAAGATCTTAAGAATGAATCACATCTACATGTTTGCTGAATTCCTTCTGCTGCCTGTAAAGGAAGGCTCACACTGACGGACTGTAGAACAGAGCTCAAGACAAGAGCGACTTTGATGTTTAGGGACTTTATACGAGTGTGCACTCTCTGAAGAGAGGATTTAAATCAGTTTATTAAATCACGCTGACTTTGTTGTCAAGCTCAGGCAGTGACACCTCAACAAAACGCATCCTTCAATTTTGAGGCAGTAACCGAACATGAGGTATAATTAAAACGTTTGTTTTTGAATCTGGCATTTAAAATATGTTGTTGCTGCTGTTAGAATAGCTCTCTGTCAAATCAGATCAGAGGAGGAAGTGTCACTCAGCACAACAGGCCACGGTCTGCGCATATAAATTGTCTCAAATCTTCCCTTTCAAATGTCAGCTGACAAATCAAAATGAGAATAGGCTATGCAGCATAAATACCAGTTATACATTAAAGACTTAACACAGGGCTCCTGTCTACTAATGTCTGAGAGCTCCAAATGCAGAGAAACCACACAGAGTTAATGATAATTGATATCATATGGTCTTTATCAAAGCTTCCTCAAGAAAAGCAGCTTAAGGGAAAATCCGTAAATGTGTGTCTTGACCACAGTCTACCACTCTTCTTCCGCATTGGAGCCTTTAACTAATTTGTTGGTTTAATTACTGAGGCACAGGAAAGTTTGCAAGAGTGATAATTGCACATTCTTTGATTGCCGATCATTACATCAAGTGGTCTTTACGAATTAAAAATAAACCCAGAGTGTAATATGTGAAACTAAGAAATTGGTCTGTGCCTAAATCTGGAAGTGTAAGCCTACTACTCCTGGCTGACAGCACAAAGTAAAAAAGCAAAACAACAGTGAAGTCCCCAAAACCTGGAATCGTTGTGACAGAGAGTTAACTGCAGCCTACAAAAATTTGCGATTCAAAGTGGGTCAAGCAAGATCAATGAGACTGCGGGCTCTCGTTTGAGGGAGGTTTAGAGGCTTGTTAGGTAACTTCTAATGTGCCACATACTTATATCTTTAATTGGAGGGGGTAGTATAGCCTACTGCATAGTTCTGAACTAGTGCCGGAGGAATTACCAGAAGGTCAAACGGAAGAGAGAAGCAGGGGGAGGAGGAAGTAGTAATTGAAGAGACAAGAGATGATTGTGAAAGTACTTGGAGGAGCCTGTGTGTCTGGCAAGATGCAACGGGCCAAGCTACAAACAGGAGGCAAGGCACTTACTGGAACAACCTCTTTCCTCACTTCCCTCCCAGCCTAGAGCAATGCCATCGCTAACTGTCCCCAGCAGCTGCCGAAGCAACAAAGTGTAGTAGTGGCTAATTAACTGCAGTATCTATCCCAGTGTAATAACAGAAATATTGGCCATACGTACACTCACACAGCAATCAAGCATGTAACTACAGATGCCTCTGCTGAAACACCTTTGTTTTCCAGAGATTAACTGAAATGAGAAGATGACAGCAAAAACATGTAGTCAATCGTTGAACGGCCTTCCTTCTTGTCTGACTCACTTTACAGTAGGGTCGTTTCTCTCCTTTCTACTGTTTATAAATGTTTGCATCATTCTGCAATAAAACTTGGTCAGAGCTTACCTAGGTACCAGGCCAGGCCTTCAATCATCAGCATAGCTTTTTCACACCCACCAAAAAAGAAATGCAGCTTGAAAGATAAATTCAGAGGAAATATTCTAAGCAAATTGACAAACTGACCTCATTTTTTTTTTCCCCTTTTTTCAAATATCCTATCAAGAAGAGAAGAGGGTGACAAGTGGTCCTGGATGGCACTACGGACATAACCGGAGGAGTACAGAGTAGAACCTGAAACGCATATGAGAAAGAGAGACTGGGAATGCATAAATGGGGCCTTCTGTCACAGACAACTAAAAGTGCAAAAACCTCAAAGGCTAAAAAGGATTGCACTGAAAAACAGGAGGGAAAGAAGAATCTGGGCAGTAACATTACAGATGGAAGTGTCTGAGACACAGAGGTGGTAAGATAGCCCAAGAGACATCAAGAGAAAAAACGGTAGCATTTACAATGCTGTAGGATGACACAAACTGCAATCGAAATAAGAGACCATCAAGAGTCTGACGATTACAGTTCATCAGAACAAAGGATGATGAATCCAGAGTAGGACAGATCAAGGAAGGGGTATGAATAAGGAGAAACCACATGAGTGAACATGTGACTCATGGCCGAATCAGTTACGTGGAGAGACAGAGTGAGTCAGGTACTGATGGTGGCTTATGAAGACATCGTTTTTATTTCAGATCCTGAATATCCAGTCTCCCTGACTGGGAACAAAGTGTTTGCCTAAGAGGAGATCTGGCATGTTCTCCCCCCTCTTTTACAGCAACCCTTATTATTCTTGGATTTCAAAGGATTGTCTTACAAATAAAATGGACTCAATATTTTCAGCAGTTCTGCTAACCATTGTTTACTAGTGTTACCTTATACCTGAAAAAGGTTCTTTATAACCCCCCAAGACATATTTTTTAAATTAGCACAATCTCCAGACTGCAGTTAAAATACCTAATCTACTCTTCAGAATTTGTCCTCAGATCTCCATGCACCACCTTGTTCTTATATATACACACACCCCTCTGAAGAAGCTATTCTGACATGCATTAGTAAATTTGAGATGCAAAAGCTATAAAGGGAGAGAGAATGCAGAGTTCGTTATGCAGCACACCAAAATTTGATTCGAAAGCTTCGAGAAAATAGCACCAGCATTACAGCTCAAGCCTCTATACTGTTTGGATTATTTTTTCCCCTATAGACAAGGCGGAAGAAATACATAAGCAAAAAATTTGCTACTTGAACTTTTTGATAGGTGCTTTAAGAGCAATTTCAGTTTTCAAAAAGAACATACATTTATAATTAATATATCATCTGTCTTTAATGAAGACTTTTTGGTCTAACATGTACCTTCAATACAGCAATAATATATCTTTATAATGCACACCATTTGCCAAGACAGACATTACAATCATAAGGAAAGTATCTTGAAGTGTTTGTGTAGTATTTTTAGAGTTGTATTGTAAAACGTAAAGCCACAGCAGTATATCATTATAATTCAAATTTAAAGGCAAGAAAATTCAATATTAAGTACTTTCTTCTGCAACTGCTCCAAGACCGATACATTGATATTCTGCTGCATAGAAGTACAGACAGTATTTCAGCTAATGGGTTTTTAAAGTATGCACCAAACCTTAAAACACTTACAGACATACCAGCTTTTTGCTTGTGATCCATTCTATTCTGCAGTGCCATCACTCACAGGCAAAAGGTATTGGCAGACTGAGACCAAACTTGATCTTGATCAGAACTTGGACACCTGGTTACAAAAGGAAAAAGGCGGGGGGAAAAAAAACACTATAAATGTATAGTTGGTCTGCAGTCACCCTCTTTACGACCCTCCTTATTTCATATAATTCTATCATATCTTCCTGAGTGTTTCTCCAGGCTTATGAGTCCTCCTATTTAGTCATTGCTCACACAGAAATCACGCCAGATCTCTGATTGTCCCATCAACCTACTCTGGACTTTTTCCAGTTGCCCACGGCCTTTTGGGCATGAGGGGACCAGAACCACCCGGACTGCTCTACACCAACCTAAAAGAGATTCATAGCGTTTAAATCCTCCTCAATCCTGAGATTTGATTTCCTCCTTTGACTGCTATTGCACTCAACCAGTGTTTTCATGGCACTATTAGTTGTAACTGAGGTGGAAAGAGTCATCTTGGAGCTGCGTAGAGAGCACTTCTCTCACCCTCTGGTGTACTGCCACTTTCACTGCTTTTTATATCTTGTCACATGAGTCATTTAGTCTCAATGTCTGGTTGCAGCCCATCCTAGCTGATCCTCAACCCTATTCCCCTGAAAAGCTCGGTATCATCAACAAACTTTATCACCACATGGTGCTCCCAGTCATTTCTCGTTATATTGAACACGAACAAATCCTTGCACAACCTGCTGGTGGTGTCTCTCCTTTCTGAAGGCTGGTTACTTACTCTTGCTCACTTTCTCCTGTCTTTTAACTAATTACTTACCATGTACAATACCTTCTATCTTATCCTATAGTGCCTTTTATTGCCAAACATTTTTTCAAAATCTGTATTAACTGGGACTTGGGACACACACAGCAATGGGGTTCCCTCAAAGAACTTAAAAAAATGTGAGACTTAACTTGCCTTCGCAGACACCCCAACGACTCCTCCCAGATATGTGATATTTATCAAAGCATCAGCTAACTCTGGTCTAGAGCACAGTCCCTCCTTATTTGCCCAGTTTTTATGCCAGGCTTTCCAGTCTGCGGTTCCCTGTAGTGCTGCTTTCCCTGTTCTCAAAACTAGGTGCCCTTACGTTATGTCTTTGGAGTTGGCAGAAAGATAAAGCTACAAAATGACCATTTTGTTAAAAATGTAGTTGCCCTTTTGAAACTGAGTGCGACAACAACAGATCTGGGGATATTTGCTGCACCTACAAGAAAACTGAATTAACCTAGATTATACTTGGTGCTGAGTGGTTTGGTACTCTCCCGATATCATTTAAGGTTTCTAATATCGGAAAGGCTTCAAAATTTTATGAGCAGTTCCATTCCTCTCCTCACTCTCCTACTCTGCTGCCATTTGTGGGTCCCCACTAGGATGTCGTCTTTTTCTTGCTGGCCCCAGGACTTGTGCCATTCCAAAACTGTAAGCATTATCTTTTTGCTTTCCTTCCTTTCTATTCAAAGGCACCATCTTTCTTCTTCCTTTATCCTCCCTCCCCTCTTCCCCACTGGCAATTTGTTAAAGATCCTGGTTAGACCTTTGTTGTTTTACTGTGGAACAGCCTATCAATACCATCTGTTGTGATAACAGGACACAGGGGCTGGAAGTATTTTGTTTTGGTATTTTTGATGTTCAAGTTGAGCCTCATTGGCTCCTGGCAAACAAAGATCTGGATGTTGGCTTCACATCTCGTCTATACACAGCCCAGAAGTCTATCAGAGGGAGACAATGTGACTGCTTCTCCCAAATCCATTTGAATCTGTTTGAGAGGATCACAGCTGGTGGAGAGACTTCTTAGGGTCTCACAAGTTTCATGCTGGGTCCAAATAACTCTGTCAAATGTAATGGTGGGTAATAATCCAAGTAGTGTTATGGAAGCCAAACAGTACTTACACCCAATGTAAGAACCATCTCTCAAATAGTTTATGTGCAAACTGACTTGTCTTGACTGTATTTGAATGGTTAACCTTATTCAACGTACTAACAAAATTATTTGAACAGAGAGAGATGGTGACACTCTGCAATTTAAGATAATAGGGGCTGATAAGAATTGTTGAAGGTCCATATGGGACTGAAAAGCTGGGCAATAAAATGTCAGATCAAGTTCAACACTGACACATGTAAAACAATGCATACGGGAAAAAAAATTCTAATTGCACACCCAGAAATAGTGAGAGCTGAGCTGACCATTAACAAATCTTGATGTTATAGTCAAGAGGTCCACAAAAACATCATCTCACAGGTCATTAAAGGTCAAAAAGCAATTCAAACACTAGGAACTATGAGGAAGGCAACCGCAAATAAAACCAAGAATATCATTATGCTGCCAAATCCATGGTTTCCCCCAACCTGAATAGTCTGGTGTCCTCACCTCAAGAAAGGCTACAACAGATAGTGCTGGGGGTGTAAGTCAGAGCAGTTTATAAAAAATAGAGAACAGCTCCTGGACAAGGATGGACAGTGTAGACTTTTCAGTCTGGAAAGAAACTCTGCCAGTGATTCTGCAAGAGCCCAAGAGCACTACAAGAGGAAGCTGTACTTTAAACCATCTGGTAGGAAGCAACCCGGAATGTGAACATTAATCTAAGCTATGGTAAAACATGCTCTATTATGCATTGGTTTAAGCCAGCTAACACTTCCATGTTTGGTTTGTTGTTTTTTTTTTTTTTTTTTGTTTTTTTTTTTTTTTTTTTTTAATATGCTGCATAGTTACCTAGTGACTTGGGTCATACTTTGTTCTTCTGCAGCAACAGAGGAAGACTGGCTCATGATCTTCACGAGTGGTTTCTTTCTTTTTAGCTTCTATTGTACAACATACAAATTCTTCTCCATTGTAACTCTCTGGCAGGACATGGCCAGACTTGGATGTCCCGACCCTTGGCAGAGCAAGAGGCAAGAAATGTGGAGGTAAGACGGGGACCACCTCAGTATCTCTTAATACAGGTCTCTCCCAGTTTGGAGATGGAAACACAAAGCAGATTACATTATACAGAAGCTCTCAGCTTTTCCTCATTTCTTTGGCTTTAAATAGCTCTGCCACTTGCCTGCTCACGTAAGACAGACTACCTGAGGAGACAAGACAGACTATCTCAGCCTGCTCCATGCGAGTGGCCCCACTGATGATCACAAGCTCTACTTCTGACACTGAATTTCCATAGCCCATAATCTCTGTAGGGGCAGACATGCCTAACCATGGACCTGCTGATTTAGGAGGCCATGCAAACTTAACTGTGAAGACAGCCCTCCCACTACTCCTTTAATGCAGTTAGATCTCCTTGGCGCTGCCAGCATGGAATAGAGAGGGCTTCACAAGAGGCAGAATTTGAGCAGGAGCATTTTCCATGTTTCAAGCTTTTTCACAGGTAGTAGGCATGGCTTTATGTTCCTCTCCAACCGAACCACTAGTTACACACAAAGCATGCTTCTGATGCTCCACAGTGGGTAGACTTTTTGCCTGTATTACCACAATTTTGTTTACCTCATCCTTAAATGAATTGGGTTACATGAGCCTGCTAAGGAGGTCTAAGGCTGAGGAATCTGCATTTGCGACATTCTAAATGGACCTGATTTAAATTGATATTCAATGGAAGAAGTTAATCATTAATGATATCCCTACATCTCAAATCGAACACAGACTGATAGGCTCCCTATTTCAATAAGCTTATGCCATCATGAGATGGCAAACAGGGCTGTAAGTGGGTGTAAAAGCAAGTTAAAAGACAAAAGTAAATTATATGGTTCAGCTTATATACCTACTGGGGCAAAACCGAAATGCTTTTCATTCTGTCTAGCCTGCTCTGGAGAGATGAACATCTTCCTCCCCCATATAAAACACTTTCTTGATACGACATATATAATGAGGTCCTAATCACAAAAGAGGATCAGCTGAACGTAAAGTCCCCCCTCGCCGTATTCCTGCAGATTAAGAAACAGACTAAAATCTTGATGACTTACTACCACAATCAAAGAGCAAATATTTTGCCAATATCTCCCACCGTTTTCTGCAAGTGACATGCCCTCTCTGTCACAGATACGATAAACTTAGTGGGCCGGATGCCAAGCGCGTGCAGCAAGATAAAGAATTAGCTCAGGCATGGCCAGCACTTGAGTCTCCAAAGGTGTTTAAATTGAAACAATATGTAGCAGGAATCAAGTTATTAAAAAAAAAAACCAAAAAAACCAACAAACCTAACCAAACTGAAACCCCACCGCAAATACATGTATGTTTCATTTTTATCTTGCTGCCCCTCACAAAAGTGCCATAAAAATTTTGTCTTCCCCCCACCAATCCATTTTATATTGAACCAAATACACTCTAATGAACTCCTGCTTCCTGTTTGTACCCAAATACTGATATGACATTGTTTCTGGAAAGAAACAGTCCCATACGTCTTTTACATTAAATTGATTAATTGTTTTTCCATTTGTATTCTTTGTGATGTTCCTCCAAACACTCCACAAATTATCTAGCCCTTAGAAAGCCAGAAGTTGTTTGGCTTTCCCCCCCCCCTCCTCTTTAAACTTGAATGCAGCTTCAGAGACTTAAGATCTCACATTAGTTTTAACTGCTTCACTGTAGACCTGCTGGCACCATTGACAACAAGGGAGGGCTCCGACACGCCATGAAGATGCGCTCATTTCAGTGGCCAACAAAGAGCTAAAGGCGACCCCTATTATTAGTGCTAGTGAGACTAGATTTACCATATTATTAATCATTAAAGTCTGACTCAAAATTCAGACTGGCTTGTACTTACTCCGTGGGTCGGGGAGCTTTATCAGAGCTCATTAACTGCACTGGGCTACTCATTTACTCTATCTGCAACAACCATTTTCCTAATGCATGAGGGGAAAAATGAAATACAGGTGATTTTTCTGTTTGAGGGATGTTTGCTGCTTGATCTCAACAAATAGAAGCAGCAGGAGTATTTTGCTTGTCAAGAGGACAGTAATTCTTCAAATCCCTCTAAAGAGATAATGAGCAGCAGCGTAATGCTTTTGATCTGTCATAATTATAAAATAAAAGAGAACGGATGCAAAGCTTATGTGCCATGGGAAGGTCACTCACTTTTAAACGTCTAGGATTCCCTCTGTGGCTAATCCCAGCACGTCCCAAACGCAGGCTATTTTTAGGCACAATAGAGGGTCCGTTATACATCCTGTCCCTATAAAATGAGTGCCTTACTGGTGATTCTCCTGTAGGGCAGCTAATAAGTAGGTAGGAAAATGATGTCTCTGTACTCTTGACTTGCATGCTATTTCAAGGAAGGACAGCAGGAACGTCTCCTCTCTGGCGTCAAACAGTCCCCCTGCAGCATACATGCAATTTAAATTATTACAAGGCAATGTTACAAGTATGAACCCTGGCACAAAATAAAGTAATTACATTTAATTAGGCAGCCGAAAAAGTGATGGCCTGAGACTCACTGCCTTAGATGTAGCCTTTTGTTGACTTAACACAGGACAGGTAATGAATGAAACTTCAAAGTGTAAGCAACTAAATTGCTACTTAATTAGTGGAGCCCTAGTCAAAAACACAGCAAAACAAAAAAAACAAACCCTCAATTTTCTTTTGTCAAAGGAATTCAGACAAAGATCCCATGTCTCAGAGAGGCCCTGAAATTAAGGATTATTCTATTAAGTATGTGTTTGTGTTCAAAAGCGAGTTTCTGTTTTTGTTAATGCAGAGCTCCCTAAAGGTGCTAGATTGGCAGTCCTGGAGCCTAACATTGCCCAAAAGGGAACTCGGTGCAAACAAGTTACTAGCTTACAAATCTCACTTGCCTGCTAAAAGCATCAAGTACACATATTTAATCCTTTGAGTACTCTGGTCTGCTGGTACACCCGCTCCAAGCAACCTATCACAGTGAGACAGCTTTGAGAAGTCAGAAAAAGGTAAGTAGGTATTGTAACACTAGATTTTTATGTATAACCTCTCTCAGTTTTGCTATTTCGTATCCAGGACTAGGTAGTTTGCCACAGCCCCCACTGGAAGACTCTTATGCTTCCATAAGCATCCTGCTGTTTTATCATACATTTTAATGTGAAAAAGTGGGTCTGAATAGTGTGATGAGTTACACTAGTCTGTCATCTCTGGGCCAGCATTTTATTCTAATTTCACTCAGAGACGAAAACAAGCTATTCATTGTTCTTATCCCATTACTCACACGCTTACATCAGACTAAGTATCCACTCCCAAGAGGTGCTCAGGATGGGTTGGTGGGAGCCTCAGCAGCCAATAGAGCCTTTAGTTCATCTGTCTGCCTACAACTGTGTATTTACTGGTGAGAACAGCTGGAAGGTAAAACAACATCTATTATAAAGACTTCTACCTGGCTCAGGTTTTCCCCTCTCAGTCCTCTTCAGTGCAACAGACCCTTCAGCCCTGACAATTTTGCACATTTTTAACTCCACTTCCTGCCCCCACTTGCCTGTCTCTCACACCTTGTCCTTTTATTTCTCCCCTCACTCTCATCTTTCCCTCCTGCTCGTTGTTCAACTCTCTAGAGCCAGTCTTTTCATCCCCATCTGATGTGCTGCTTCACACTCTCCACTGTAGACTTCGTGGCTGAGGTTAGAAGCAGCACAGGAAAAGGTGTGTGGGGTGATCAAAATATACAACTACATCCTCCTAAATCCTTTATTCCAGGAGTTCTAGAGCACTAAAATAGTACCTTCTTTTTTTTTTTCCTGGAGGAGGAGAGCTGTGTTGTCATGTCATGTCCATCCCCCCCTCGCACAACAAAAACTACAAAAAACCCCATAAAAGGCTAAATTTTGCTAGAGGACTTCTCATTACCTGTCTGATTCCACATCTCAAAACTCTAGCAGCTGCTAGTTCTGGAGTTCTCCATATCCAGGAATTATTAAACACCAGCTCGTCCCAGCAGCATCCCAGAGTTTGTTTTTATTTTGTGGGGTATGAGGATACTGCTCTGATGTCTATTCAGTTTTTAAGCTAGGCTTCAAGTGAGCAGATAGATTTGCCCCAGTACAGTGCAAGCTGTGCTTTCTATCTACAGATTGAAAACACTCAAGAAACCTTGGCAGTTGAATTTTTTGCACTGTTTTTCACAATGTTTCATACAGCTGCACATGTAGCAAAATTCAGGTGGTCCTGATCAATCCCTTCAAGTGAACTGAGAGAGGCAGTTTCCACACAGTTGAATTTTGGTAGTGCATTTTTTCGTAGGGGGAGTTTTCCTTCTCCTGACCTGTCCCCTGGATGAAACACAGGATTCCCCCCCCGCCCCCTCCCAGTTTTTTGCCATTCTTGACATAAGATATGGCAACAACCAGCATATAAGCCCATATTCTTTGCAATTACTTGAGAGCAGATGCACACTGCTGGGCAGAACACATCACAAAACAAGAGGCCTCGTACATCGACATTTTTAGATTTTATCCAGCCAACGAAATTGTTTTCTCAAGAGTCTGTATAACTCAGGAGTCTGAATCATGTTTTGAAAAGTGACTTAGAGGCTCTGGGCAAGAACCAGATCTCCTCAAAGCTTGAGTCCCTTTGTTCGCTGGGCTTGCAGGAGAGCAGTCTGGCAAACACACAAGTTGTGTGTGCACACACTGCTGTGTAGAGGGGCTTGTGTTGATGCAGGTCGCCCACCTCCTTGGACACGACACACAGCTCCCACTGAGATGCTATTGCAGTCCAGACAAAAAGCAGTGCCGTCATCACCTGCATTTTACCAGTATCATTCTCACTGACAGCTCTCAGGGGAAGACAGGCAGGGCAGCACCATCCACTCTCCAGTCAGCAATACAGGAGGCCACAGCAAAACCACCTGGCAACTAGCATCCAGAAAGTAGGATCCAACCTTCAGTTCCCCGTAGGTGATAGGATGTACAACAGCAGTTCCTGCTTGCAAATGACAAGAAGGTAACACTAGGAAGGCAACCAGTCTTACAGCCCGAGAACTAGGACTGCTAGTAACTCAAAAGTGCGTGTGCCATCATGTGCAGAAGCCACCATGGGTGCCCCAAACAATACTTAGTGGCTCCCTGATGATGACAGCCAGTGAGAACTCAAGCCTACAAGTGAATGGAACCTTCACATCTATAATCCCGAGCCCATGCTTCACTCGTTAAACTACAGCATTTAAAGAAGATGCTGCTCAATCCTCTGGCAGCTCTGCTGTGAAACTGGAGAGCTTTGCTTGTTTAGCAGCTGTTATTAGAGAATTGCGGGCTTAGATTCCTGCAATATCCAACGTGCAACCTCAGAATAAGCACCCAAAAGCATCTAGGATGGGGTAGAGCTCAGATCCACTCTATTTCCCACAGCCAGCTTTAAACGGCTCCCCGCATATTACCCTGTGGCGTGCTGCTCTCTCCACTGGCTGTACCGGGAGGCAAGACCTCACATTTCACCACCTAAAACCATCATGCTGAGGCTGGGTTCTCAATTCTGAATGTACAGAGCTTTCAACACACCAGGAGTGGGTATTTCATCACTGAGTTTGGGGTCCTGCAAACAAAGTCCAGTTAGAAAAATTTGAACATATTTAGAAGAAAAGACCTCCCTGCCCCTCCACCTCAAATTTAGCTGCTTCATCAAGAAGCCCAGTGTGCTGGAAGTGAGCTCTGCAAGCCAGGAAGCAGTTCCAGGAAAGCTTGACTCGCTTCGTTGGTTCGAGTAGGTACACCAAAGGAAAATGCACATTGCAGGACCTCAGCGTCAGGTAATATGACATGCTTAGGGCAACCCTCACATTGATTTGGCACAGTCCTCTCTATTGCTTGAATCAAACTTAGACATAAGGAGTACTTCCAGCTAAGTACAAGGGTCTTGTCCATATTCAACGCTCAGCTGCCCAGCTAACCTCTTTCACTTTATTATTTATGTGAGTTCAAGGATTTGGTAAGTTTTCAGTGATTTGATCAAAAGGATCTTGCACTATCTCCCTCCCTAACACCAACCACACTTTTGCTTTTGCTTTAGAGTGTGCACAATGTGCTACTGTCCCCTTCTCCACTGTGTCCTACGCTAATATCCACTGAGACAACAGCATTTTTGTCAAAAAACACATCACACACACACCCCCCCACCAGTTTTTGTTTTTGCTGGAGATCAAAAGTTTTGATGGAGGCACGTCCTTCCTTCTCCACCTCTCACCAAAACACTGAACGTGGACACTACTTTCTGCAGAGGTGATGTAAAGATCAAAAACATGCACTTGACAGCCACGTGAGGTTTCCAGTAGAAAGTGTAGCAGCACTCAATCTGATCTACAAAGATATAAAACATGTATCTATGGTAAGCAACATTGTATGTTCAGTTGCTTTTTTGCTGTCACTGGGCCCAGCACTCTGGAATACCCCAGACTTACAGCTTTATCTATTAGTATACCCTTTTGGCAATAAAAGCAGCGGCTTTGAGATAATTCAAGTGTTTCACTGAAATCAATAGGACTATCTTGTAGTCCTCTACAATGTTCCTTTTTAGGACAGTGTCAGAAAAAGACCCAAGTGTAAAATAGAGAGAAAGGAAGAAAAGAAGAAATTCAACAGAATTTCATCAACTTTTAGAACAGATAAGCAAGTGCCAGAGGGACACTAAAAGCAAGCACAGGCCAGCTGAAATTGGATTTAAATTAGATTCCCCATATCTTTCACCAATACATAGAAATGATTGTTTTAATTATTTAAGATAGATTGTGAAGCGCCATTTGAAGTTTTGTTTTCCAGATACGCTTAAAATGCAAATGGAGGGAGAGCGCATGTATATTTCTGCTGCTACAAATCTGTGTTCACTGAGGAGCATTGTGCTTGCGAAAAGAGATAAGAGGTTGGAGCAGTCCGGCCCTTTTTCCCCAGAGTCACTGGGATAGCAACAGAAATAAATCTGCTTGGACAATGCACATTAATGCACAGGCAGAGCTGCGACATGTTAGAGATAACGAAGAATTCAGAGAATGCAAGAGAGAATATTTTTGATGACTTGCGCTTTTTAGTATCTAGCTAGTGTCAAAACTTGTACGTCTCAAGGAAATCGGTATGTCACCACCTCACTGTCTTTCCAATGGCATGCAGCCATAGGCTCTTCTCTAAGCTGTTGATTGACTGCATTTACTATTACATTTACAAGTAATTACAGACCAGCTGCCTAGCTATACTATTGCTTTGTCTAAAAGTAGACTGAAATATTGATGGTAGCATATCAGAAATCTTTAGTGAAAGAAAACATACATGAATAAATCAGAAATTCTCTTTCGCATCCATGAATAATCCTCTCTCAAATCTGTGCATAAAGCTATAGAAGCATTTCACGTATCTTATCTCTTCAGGCTACTGTTAGTCGAAGTATTCCTGACTGTGTACCCATTATATTTCTACTACCTTTCTTGATAAAAATCTTGTTTTGCAAGGCAATACTTTCTAGAACTAAATATATACATCAAGTTCCCAAGCTGGTCTCCTGAAGACACAGAGAGCTTGAAAAGGTCCATAATCTCCCAGATTAGTCATCGTATCTGAGTAGAGACAGATAAACCTGAAGCCCTTTCTGCAGAACCAGTCCTGAGCTTTCCAACAACATGGGATAAAACCGACTTTTGCCTGCTTTGGGGAGGAGGGCTCAAGACATCCTTCCTGCCCTGGGAAGAGGAACAGTCGGATAGAAATTTGAGAGAGGACTGAAGAGGCAAAAACACTTTACTATGGTACTTCCCATTGGCCTAATGTAGAGCCATTAGATTCCTTTCATATTAACAAATTTTATCCTCCCTCAGTCAGCTGCTGTGGTTGTGACACCTTACCTGCTCAGAGGCATCTACTGGATTAAAGGAAATACAGATGTAATTGCTCCTTGCTGAATAACCTGAAGAACACTAATCCCAAAACAAGACGCAATGAACTCCCCAATTCATACTTCCCAGTTTCTGCTTCCTCCTCTCCCCAGGGCATTCACCGTGCAGAGGATCCTTATCCCTCTACAAGTCCAGCCTTTTCTGCATAGTTCATGGCTCATTTTCTGAACAGCAGCAAATTTACAGCTCGGTTTCCTTTTTCCTAACCTTGCTCAAGCTGCTCATCATTTTGCGTTTCTTGCCCAAGGCTTTCTGGCATTCGTCTCAACTTTCCATACAGCTCCCAGTTTGATACCAGCCGCATCAGCCTTGTGACCTTCTTCTCCCCTCCCAGAGGTGCCACTGCACATTACTTCTTCCCCATCAACAAACCTGGCCAGGCTGACTTTCACAGATTTCTGCTAGTTCACTGCCTCAAGCGGTTTACTCTTTGACAGCCTCCCACCGCCAGCCTCTCTTCCCAGTACGCACAGAGCATTAAAAAAAACAACTACATGTGCACAAAAGTCATTAAAGAAACAGCAATTTCGTGAATAGGACATAGCATGCACAGGTCATTTGCAAGCAGAACCCAAATGCAAATGGGATCATCTCCAAATGTATTTTTAAATCAAAGGCTATCTTCCTTTTGTAATACCATGCCTTTGGCTTAAAATAAGCTATGACTTGTCAGAAAAATATTCTAATGTAACTGAAGTTGTGGTTTCTGAAGGCCATCACAAAAACAGTTATTCTAGAGCACGCCAAGATATTTCATTCACTATCCCATAAATTTCATTATGAAGTTGAGCAATTATGTGGACATTTTTACAAGCATTAAGCTGAATCGTCTGTATGCATGCACGCTCCCAGCAGCCAGGCAGTAAAAGTTTCCACCTTATTGCTTATAGATATTTTGTTGAAGGCTTCTAACCTGCTTTATTTTTTTATGCTTTAACAGAGGTAATAATGTGGTTGGTTATCGTAAAGAAACATAAACCCCCAACATGTTTGCTCTTAGCTATTTATAAAACCACTAGAAAATGAGGGAAGCTAATACTACTCTTTGAGCGCTACCATTATAAATGGGCATACAGATACAGCATCTTATTTAATCACACATAGCACAGCTAGAGAAAAAAACCCATGATTTTTGGTGTTTACTGAAAATGTCTGAGGAGGAAATCCAGTTCAACAGGCTTCTCAGAAGCATGCAGAAAATGGGACTGTCAGCAAGAGGTGGTTTCTGGACAATATATAAGCATTTCAGGAAAACAACAACAATAAGGTTTTGGGCATTCGTAATCTCCTAGTGCCTCTCTGACACTGAGCCTTGCTGGTACAGTTAAGTGAAGCATTTTGCATGTCAGAGAGTAGAGTTGTGGCCCTTCTTATTATGTCTTTATGAACATGACCAACATCATACAACATTGGAGATTATAAGCAAATTGCATCGTTTCAAAGACTTCCATCAGTGTCACCTTTTGCATCTCTTTCAGGACTGTAACTACCTCCTCAAACACAGTTTATGAACTGTACCTGCCCCTTCCCTAGGAGGACCAAGGCGGCAGCCGGGGAAATCCCACACTAGCCTCCCTTTGCTTTGCTCTTACCTAATCCGCATGCAGGCTGGAGGAACACCTAGCCCTACAGGAAGGCTTAATTTCTAGCACAGCCTGACAATTGTAAACCAAGGAATTACTCAGATACTAATATAATATACATATATATAAAACACCGGGGGAAAAACTCACAGCAAGAAGGAATGAAAAAGAAACAGAAGCAGATGTTTGCATAGAAATAGCGTTTTCCTTGTGTATGATAAATTTTGAGGTATGTTAGGGTTAAATAGGTGGCTCCATTCTGACAGAGCAAAGCCCTGCGATCCTATACGCAGCTTTAATGAAAAGATTTACAGTTTAAGTTAGGTGGATTTGAGTTGATGGAAATTCACTGCTTAGCACTTCAGGGTGGTAGCAAGATAACCGCTTTGCTCACATTCATTACAGCATTATAAAGAATGCCTTTGTCTTCTACTACCAAGATTTTTGTGGGGGAAGAAGAGGTTTGCAGCCATGGAAGAGTTCAAGTGCGTAACAGCAACACCAGTTATAGCCTACGCATAATGTACAAGCAAAAACTAATTCCTTTCACAGCTGTCGGCAAGTGTTAAGCCAGCCTTGTGCTTTAGGGAGAAGAAAGGCTTAGACCACGTCAAGGACAGGAGCAACCCCCCCTTGAAACACCTCAAGGAGACATCCTGCCAACAACACAGAGCCATTACAGTGCCTGACTCTCATTTGCCAAAACATCCACGCTGCCGAAGGTGGACCAATGCTATCAGCGATAGATCCATGTCTATCAGGAGGAGCAAAAAGATTTTATGCAAAGCTGTCTTAAATAAAAATGACAATAACCAATCTCCCCTCTGTTTCAAATATTTTTTCTAACTTCTTCTAATGAAAATTAAAAGTAGCCCTTTTCTCTCTTCTCTCCTGAGCAGAACATCTTAACTTTCAGCTTGGAAAAGTTATGTTCTACCATATACTTTCATGCTGTAGCGGTGAGGCCTCTGCCAGAGCACAGTATCCTGTGTTGCACAGTACCCTTCCTGGAAGGTAAGGACCCGCTGAAGTGAGTCCAGAGAGTCGTTCCTGTGGCATCCATCTGGAATAACCAGACTTATCCATTCCAGGGTACCTGGAGGAGGGCTAGACAGAGGAGACACACAAGAACCATCTTTAAACCACTGCAGGCCACAAGGAAACAGACTGCCCATTCTCTGGATCTGCAGTGGATAGGGTAAGAAGTAACAGAGAGGTTAACAGAAGGTTTTTAAAGGGGAGGTAAATACAGGGAGAGTGTCCAGGAAGATTACAAGTCTTCTGCAACTGAGATGATGCAAGAATCTCACGGAATGGCTTATCTGTAATCATCCTTGACTGTGGGCAACGGGCTGGACTTGCTGACTGCTGGAGGTCCCTCCCAGCAATCTTTCTTCCGTAATACTATATTCCCAGTGTTTAAAATTTCCCAGAACACAGGGAAATACCTACGCCCATGCAGAGGCACACCCCAAAGAGTTTCCTTGACACACAAGGGAGACTTCAGTACTCAAGGCATCTCAGCCCCAGGGGCAAAGTTCAGTTTTGCTTCCGCAGCAGCAGAATGTATGCTGAAGGATGCGGAGCAGGTGAGGAGAGGGCACTGGGATTAAAAGCACAAGGGAGGAGGAAAGTCCCCTTCCCATCACTCGCTCTCATCCTCTTTCCTTTGAGGGATATGCCAGCAGCCCTCTACAAGTCCCCAACCTACTGCTTCTACAAAGACCCACCTACCCCACCCTGACCCCCTTAGGATGAAGAGATGGGTCAAAAAAAATGAGAACAGAGTCTTCTTCCTCCTCAACATGTAAAAGACGAAGGACAGGGCTGGCAGGAAAAGCCAGCAGAGGTCTTAGACAGAAGGGCATTCTCTACTCCTGTCCCTAAGGTAGGAGGCAGCAGCTGCTGCTGTGGGGAAGGCAGCAGGCACTGCCTCCCTTCACACCTGAGCTCTTGCTATACAGCTGGACGGCTGGTCTTGCGTGTGTAGCCCGTGAGTAGTTGGGCACACACAGTGGGAACTGCTCTTCTGATACTTTTGGGAATTTGGTTTAGCTCTCCCCCTCTCCCTGAGTATTTCTACATATATAAAAATATATGTTGAAGTAGTGAATCCCTTTGTAGATTAGCAAAGCCAATGTGACATCAGAGATGAGCAGATGTTTCCAAAATTATCTGGGTACTTGCCAGGAGAGATGCAGACAGGGCACAGTCAAAGAAGCAGGGAGGTGGGGTCAGCAGCCTCCATAACAGAAATATTGAGTAGGGGATGCTGTGAAGTTACATTAAAATACATCATCACAGAAAAATGCGTCTCAAGCACTACATCCAGCCATGATTTTAGGAAAGGCTATTCTTTGATTCTCCAGTCCACCATAACACTGCCTTTTTAACCTTACTTTACTTCTTCCTAATCCAAACTTCTGAATGTGGGACACACCACAAGGTATGGTTGCTTGGAAAGCAAGAACACGGGAGCAGATGTTTTCAGTGAATCAGTCCTCCTTCAAAGCCAGCCCAAAGGCATCTTAGCATAGGCCTGTACAAGCAAGAGGGAAGGATTAGCAGCTCAACCTACCCTCAGAGCAGCCAGCTCATCTCTTCAACCGTAGGCAAATACCGCAGTTTAACTCCTTACCCTTCTTTGCTAAAGCCAACTCTGAGCCTGCTAACAAAAATCACGATTTTCTCTTTGCAAAGAATACAAAAGCGTACTTAGCTCTGAAGTGCAGCAGAAGTCAGGTTTGCATGGAAGGAGGGAAGCACTAGGGTATAGCGAAGCGTGGAGGTAATGGTGTGCCGACGGACAGCCTAACATTCCCATGTAATTACTGATTATTTCCTTCTTCCCAAGCAGGCTGCAGAGAACATGCAGCAAGGCACCTTTGAGGGATGATTTCAAAAGGTGTTTTCCCAAGCTGCTTGTCCTAATCACACAAGAATCCTTTCAATCACAGTTGCGACAGTGAAGTGTCTGTTCTGAATCACTGACAGTTTTAACATTTTACCACATTACACTTTTGGGAAGAAATATACCTCTGCTGGAATTTGACTGGTATTTACAGCTGTGATGACAGAACCAAAGCACTAATAATTCCCCTCAGTGATACTTTGTGATATTAATGCAGACTACCTCTTTTGTCACTACAACACGGAAAGACAGAATTAAAGTGGTGGTTTTATAAAAACTTCCTCACTCAGGAAAAAGCAAGGGGAAGAAAACAGGTCTCAGGAAATATAAGGTATATAAGACAATTATTTTCAAGTTATTACAAGGGGAAACAGTTCAAACTGTGCCCTTTTAAAATAGCTTATTGCACCTTTGAAGCACCAAATTAGAGCATTTCTCTAAAAGAAGACAACAGAAAACTACGTAGGGTCTCAATGAGGTACAGGAGAAAAGTGAGCAGCTAAGCGGAAAGCCAGACATCACAAACTCTTTTGCATTGCAGCCAGGGTATGACAATCACTTAAATACAATCCATGATGTGAGAAGGTACTGGAAGAGACAAAGATAAAGAGGAGGATGAGGTTTTTCAAGCTACAAAATCCAGAATAGCTCCTGTTCTCCAACATAAGATGTAGAGACGGGCAAAAAATTTAGAGAGTCTTTGTAGATTGAAGACAATGCAATGAAGACTCTGCTGCAAATCAGGATGCTCCTTTTTAATTTAATATTAGAATTAATTAATTGTTTCCTATCAAGCATTTCTGTGGATTATGTGGTTTCATAGGCTTAACAGCCCAGATTTGTTAAATTCTGAGTACTTCATAGCTGTAGTTGCACAGCTGGCCTACAGCTGTGAACAAGTGCATTTTGAAGTAATTAGTCTGAACCACACCTGGGACTTGCCAAACGAAATGCAAAATATTTGTTACTGAGAAAGACGTAGCTATACTTTCCCCCTCTTAACCTTGGCTTAAAAACTTAAGCACACATACTTGTTCTTTGAAACACACATAGTTTTATGGCCACTCAATAATCTTGTTAAGAGACAGCTTACCACTGCTACAATAACAATGAAACTACACAAAATGCTGCTGGTATACCACGGGAAAGGGAGCTTTCTTCTTAGTGACCAGAATTAGCCAAGCGAACAGTCTCCATTGAGACAAGACTTTAACCAGGCTGCCATATCATCATCCTACACAATTATCCATCCAACAGAAAAGGTGATCAGCTGTGTCAAAGATCACTTCTGAGATCTACCAAAACAGACAGCCTGTCTTGTAGGAACCAAAGCATCTCAGTTGGCACAGTCGTCTTGGCCATGTGTAAAGCAACAATAACAAAGAAACCAAACACCTATAACACCTATACTTTTTTGCCCTATATGAACACTGCTACAGAAACTTCTGAAGTGTAGATTTGGCTTTTGCAAACCAGTATTGTGCCCTGCACTTAAATATTGATTTTAATTGATCTTACCTGAGTATAAAGAGCCACACAGAGGAAACATTAAAAACTAAAACCCTAAGGTCAAAATTAATCTAGTCCAGCCAATATTTTCATACTGTGAACCAGTAGTCACTGAGCAGGACAGCATTTGATGCTTGCTGCTTCCATCCATTTCAACAGCGTCCTTTATACCCAGCAATTTTTACCCAATCCTTTTCTCCTGCTCTCCTCTTCAGATTAAATACAGGTGTTCTTCCCTGACTGACTCATTTAGGCAACCCAGGCGACTCTCACTACTGCTCATACAAGTCACCAAAAGCCCACTGATACCCACAGAACAGGGACAGCTGAATACCAGTTAACTAACATCCACAGACCAGTGGTCAAGAGTCAGGCTGCCGCTGACAGAGAGATGCTGGAGCTGCCCCCAGCTCTAACAAAACAGTGCCAGGGGCTGAAATGCAGCACTGTGTACCCCTGAGGGTATTTCAAGGGCCTGCTTGGACTTACCAGCAAAGCCTCAGCAGCTATCGCAGCTTAGGAGCACTGCCAGTGCCATGCTCGCAGGACAAGGAGCACCAACAGCATGGCTCAGGCTCCACAAAGCCAGCAGAGCAATCCAGGCTCCAAACAGCATCGTTGCTGGAGGCAGGGAGTGAGCAAACTTTATTTCTTCACTTGCTATGTTACAGTGCACGAGAAACTTTTTGCTGCTACAGAGATTTGAAGAGGGCTGATATTTTCACCCCATGGAAGCTTCATTGCTAAAGTCTCAGCTGGGCTATCCCATCCTCTAAGACCAAAGGTCACGGTAGAGCAGTCTGGTACCCTTTTAATGGGACCTCAGAGCAGTGTCTGCATCGGAGACGTGACCGCATTCCAAGTGCTGTGTTGCAGCTTTTGCACTACAAAACGGGTACAGCTCCCACAGAGCTAGGGTTCAGTCTCACTATCATAGCTTTTAGCAGTTTCATGCCATAGAGCATGCAGTCCAGCCAGAAGACATGGCCTCCTCCCTGGCAGATGGGACCACATTAGTGTTTTAGCTGTCTTCAGTGAAGTCTGGATCAGACTGAACGCTCTCACTTGTTATGTGCCCTAAAGACCAGGCTAACAACAGTGCCCTCTCAATGTTTGACTAACACGTCTAATTGATACCCACCAAAACCAAAGCAGGCTGGGAATATCCCAGGGGATCTCTGAGCCTTGTCGCCACCGTCATGCATGCTCCACAGCAATGAGCAGGTCATGCATTCCCACAGAGGATCTGAAAGCTGATGGAGCTGGTGTTATCTTTAGTAACGAATAGTTGCACAATGCTGGTTTTTAAGCACCAACAGAAACAACGCAGCCCTGGCCAACCCATGCACAGAGCTAGAGACTAGGAACCGGAGGAGGGTGCAAGCCATAAAAGGAGCACAGAAATGCAACTGAGGTGATATTGGTCAGCAAGGTAAATTGCTTTGCAGTGGCTGCCAAACCACGTGTTTTGCTGTTTGCATATTACAGCAACAGCATCCATCACCTCTGCAAGCTTTACAGAAACACCTAAATTTTCTTTTCCTGGACTTCATCTATTTTTCTTCTCTCTCTCTCTCTTACACACTTTGCCTCATACTCAAATGACAGTAATAAATTGTTATGTGGGATCTTCACGCACATCTTTAGACATCAGGGCAACAAAGACACTATCGACAGTCTTAGTGATGGATGCAGCTAAACCTGAATTAGCTCCTAAACAGAAAAACACAGAGAAGTCTTATCTGAGAAGCTGCAGCACCTCTGGAAATAATGAATTGATTCCACACAGCAGAAGTGGGTTAAGTTTCTTGTTTTCCTAGGAGCATTAGTATGTAGGCCTTCCTGCCTGAAACATTTGGAAACCCTCATTAAAATTTGTTGGACAAATCAGGCTCCACAATGTCTGTTTGGAAATCCAACTGCTACAGCACAGGAAAAAATGGCACATGGGGCAGAAATGTAAAATCTACTTCAAAAGGAACGCATGAGTTTTTCACACGCACTCCCACCCCCCCAGTTGAATCCGCAAGCACATGATGCACCATGATTTTCTTGCAAAAAACAAGGAGCAAGCCATGGCACTAATTAACAGCTCTGAAAAAGCAGTACAGAGCATTTGTGCTAAGTTTACGTGAGAGTCTGATACAGCAACTAAGAAAGATGTAGCTTCATGGCCCGCAGTTTAAACAAGGCTTGTTGAAAGGATGTGTTATAGATTGCAAGGGTTGCTAGAACACAGCAGTAGGTCAGTCCAACTTAATAATGATCCTTATTCAGAGCAGCAAGCATTTTTGGCCTCTTCATTGCACCATAACAGCCACAAAGGCCCTTCTCAAAGGCTGATGTCTCCCTATGATATATCACTGAGCATTAAACTGGGGATTTATACTAAATTGGATCATCAAACCACAGAGCTTTTACTATGGCAGCTGGTAAGTATAAACATAAACACCGCTGGATCCTACTTCAACCACAGGATATTAAGTAGCTATTGAAACCTACAGCTCATCTGAAGAATGGGGAGGGGGGAAATATCAGATCAGAGATTTATATATTACAGTGGGTCATCAGAACCAGGAAAAGAGCTTCTTCGTCAACAGGAGGCCTGTTGCCATTGGTAACTTTTACTTGTATTTCACCCGCTAAAAGAGCTGTCTCTTCGGCTCACCACTGCTCTCTATGGAAAGCAAAACACCACAGTGCATAATAAAAACCTCAAAGATTTTTTTTTCTTCCCATCAAGTATCTGGGTCAAGCATATAGCAAACACGTTGCGCTCCTCTCGCACTGCTACACAGGAGGCACCCATAAGGATGGCCATATTGGGCCTGGTGAGGACCACGTAGCTGAGTACCTTGCCTCTGCCCACAAGGCAGAGTGACCACGGAATGAAGAGGAAACAGTGAACCTCCATACAACAGCACAGCAGCATTCACTGGGGTATTATTGCAGGGAAGGAAAGTTCTGCCTCGCGATAAGCACAAGCTGTATAAACACACACATACTTTGGTCACACTCCTGTCAGCTCTATCAGCTCTCCTGCATGCCAAGCATTGTCCAAACACTACTTCAATAAGGACTGATTTCTTACAGGATTTGGCTTCCACAAGTTAAGCAACGCACCCTGGATGCATGCAGAAAGCACTGAGGTCCATCTCATGTGTCTACAGCAACCAAACAACTGGTTCTTTCCAGTATAGTGCTCTGATAAGTTTCTTCATTTAATAGATTTTTTTATAACAAAGTAAAACTCAAGTGAAGCAATGGGATGCTTTATCTGTCATTTCATTTTCTGAGAGCTCAGTCCTATACAATGGACTAAGCCTAAGCAAAGAAAGCTTTGCAGTTTCTCTCCTAATTCTTTGCTGAGCTGTTCTGACAAAACCCTGACATGACCACAGCAATGCTTCCCAAATCACCGGCAACTGAGCCCTGGTTCAGAGAAAGCCCCTCCCCGCATTACAAGTTTACACATCTTAGATAGTCTGTCTTCAACACTGCCCAATAAACTCTGTTTTAACCTCAGCTTTGAGCAACACTAGTTGGTAATCTGAGCAGAATTTCTATTCAGAAGATGCCAAAGAGATCACAGAACTGGCATATGAATCCCAGCTAATTTCTGCGACCTGGTTTTAGATTTCTTCAGAGATTCAGATATCTGAGCTGGTTGCATTTACCTTATGTTTTTCAAGGTTGCTTTGGACCAAAGAATTTTATTAAAAGGAACGCAAAAGAAAGAAAACCAACCCTCTGGAGAGCAACACAGATTTTTGAGGCCTGTGAACAAACCTTGGAGTCCTATTTATCCTTCCTGCAGCAGGTCATCTCTATCTTGAGGGACTACTGACCTACATAATGTCTATAGAAGACTAATTAGGAGGAAATTAAGAAAATGGACTGCATTTAAAATGGATCATAATTTAAAAATAATCCAGTGGCAAAGCCAGCCATCAACACCTAGGAAGAATTGCTTGGTAAATAAGTGACATTTGCTTTGTGCTGTAACCAGAAGATCGCAGTTCACATATTCATAGAATCATGGAATGGTTTAGGTTAGAAGGGACCTTAAAGATCATCTAGTTCCAACCCCCCTGCCATGGCCTTCCACTAGGCCAGGCTGCTAAAGTACAGTTCTGTTGCTTTGCTTCAAGTAAGTTAATGAGACTGACGAGGTGTTTGGCTGGGGGTGGTTTTTGTTTGTTAGTTTGAGGAAAACAAAAGCACCTTATTGCATAACTTTCCAGTAAGGGTCAAGGGACTTAGCTGAACACCAGTGAGAACAGCTGTGAAGACCACCAATTCGTATAGCCTCACTGCTCCTCTCTTGTAGTTGGTAAGCTAACTGCAGACATCCAGTCTGACAAGATGTCAGTAATTTTGCTGGGGCATGGTTGCAAGCACTGTATCAGACAAGTCTCCAACAGCCCTTCCTGGAAAAGCCTTGTTAAGAGTTGTAGTATCATGTCTGATGTTCTAACCACATCCTGCTATTAGGATTTTACAAAGAATATGCCATTGGAGAAAAATGGCCAAAATAAATTCTTGTTTGGAACATGACCTTGGTGAGACCTCGGTGTCTCAGCATTAGACAAAATAGGTGCTAATAACTGCATTTTATCGAAGTTAGACTGATTATTAACAGCAGTTAATTTCATATCAAGTATTTACATGAAAAGTGACC
The DNA here is from genome assembly GCF_000708025.1 of Charadrius vociferus. Taxonomy (NCBI): domain Eukaryota; kingdom Metazoa; phylum Chordata; class Aves; order Charadriiformes; family Charadriidae; genus Charadrius; species Charadrius vociferus. Next base: position 538,459 of record NW_009646433.1, on the reverse strand, counting down.
AGCAGTTATCTACAAGTGTTTTCAGAGGCTGACTACCCATCTCATACCATAACACTATGTGTATCAAGTTTATTAAAAATTTTATTATTTTTCTTGCCAGCTAAGACAGTTGAAATTTACTGATGGCTTGAATAAAGTTGCAATTTTAGCTTCCCATTTTATAAAAGCTAGACTACACCAGTCAAAAAGCCTCACTGCCTTATTTGAATGGGATTGCAACAGACTGCCACAGCAAATTACTTCACCGCAGAACTGACTATCAAGATCAAATTTAACCTCGGGATAAGTGAAGTATACAGTTCAAGTCAGGCAATATAATAGGCCTGCTTCTTGCACATTTTCTTTTTTTTCCTGTGCTCCTTCACAGCTATAGTTTCCTCTAAGAAACATAGTATTTATTTCTGAAAATACTGTCTTCACAGATAATCTTTTAAAATGCAGTTTGTTTGCAAGCAGAACAAATATTTTTTTTATTAAGATACCCAACTATCACAATTCTAGCATATAATTTGGCCCTTTATGAGTTCTTAATTTTTATTTGCATGCTTATTATAAGGTGTTTCCTAAATTTGCCATTCTCCTTGTGATTCAGACATCAAGGACAAGCAACATGCGGGAATATTTTGGAACTTTTCAACAAGAAATATGCGGCTAATTCACCAATGAAGCATGAACTTCTGCATGCGGTGGAAGTAAGCAACTGGTTGTTCAAGTAACTTTTTAACCAGAAGTAAACACAACAGTCAGCCTAGAATAATCAAACTCAAACATATAAACCTACTTATCAGCTAGAAAACTCCCCAAACCCAACTTAAACACTAGTATTGCCAGCTGGGTGAGAGTCAAATAGCTGAAGCCTTCCTTGTCTCTGGTCTCTACAGCTGTGTGCTCAGAAAAGCCACTGCAGAAGCAATTCAGAGGTGTGGGCACAAAACCAAACAAAATGGGAGGCTAAACTTTACCTCTCATTTCATTGTAAATGAAAATAATCTCAGCAGTTCTGCGAAGGAGAGCCTCATGGCTGAGAAACTTTACACTTTGAGTTCAGAATCATGCAAACTCATTAGGCAACAATCCTTTAAAGCACATGGGTAGTATGTCCCGATTCTGAAGTAATCAAGAAAAATCATTCCCTGAAAATATAAAGACAGCGAAGAAGTAATGTTACAGATATTGACGCTGACTGCTTTGCAGAGATGGCAGACTCTAGCAACCAAGGCTCCTAACCTCTATACAGAAAAATAAAAAGACGTAGTCGGTGCTTAGACTCTTACATTCATGAACGTGAGGTCAGCTTCAGCCACACGATGCTTCTGCCCCTGTAGTCCTTCAGCTGACAATTGTGAGTCAATAATAGCCAGAAGCTTAACGTCCAGTGCTGTTTACTGCTAGGTCTCGGTTTTGCACTGTTTAAGTTGGTACGTCTGTATATCCTTGCAATACTCCTCCAACCCTCTCAGCTACATTGCACCTGCTCCAAATCAACATACCACATTTATTTGGCATCCTAGATACCTGACTTACTCAACCTAACCACTTGGCTGTGATCACAGCTTTTTGATCACCAAAAGACTGATTTGTTTCAAAACGCTCTTGAAATTTCCATCCTGCCATTTAACAGGACAAGTCTACCCGTTAGCTGCACAGCAACTTGGACAGCATGCTCTGCCACCCAAACTACAATTAGCCCTCTTAAAAGCAGGTTTGTGGCTGTACATATCTATTGGTTTTGTTACCAAAGCTAGCTTGGGTACCTTCCTGTATGCATTATGCAGTCCAGCCATATTCAGTGTATGCACAGGATCCTGGGGAAGAATCGGGGAATTTTTTACAGGTAAAAGTGGGGATTGAGACCAAGTCACTGCTAACATTTCTCAGCATAAAACAGCTACATCGGGGATTTCCATACACACACGGGTTGCTGTTAATGTCATTGAAACTGTTTGTGTAAGTAAAGTCTCATTACCAACAGGGTAGGCTCCAGCATCTGGCCACAAGAAAATCAATTAGTTGCCTATCAAGTAATCTAGCAGAAAACAAAGGCAGACTTCCAGTGTTCAAATGAAATTGGTTTGTAAAAGAAATAGGATACAAGTTCATGCATTTGGTGCCAAGTCTACTCTATGTTCACCAGGTTTGCTATCAGTTACAAGAAATAGAGGAAATGGAGGTTTGGCTTTCTAACAAAGAAACATCCTTTGGGACCTAAAGAAAGAAAAAACATTTCCTGTCTGCCAGTTAAACTGAGAATACAGAGCTAGTCTTGAGAAATCTATATCCTTTCTCCAGGGAAAAAAAGACACTGCTATACTTACCCTTCCTTGAAATATTGCATCTTTCTGTATTCAATTTCCATAGTTTCTGATTGTAGACAGCTCTGTTGAAATTACTGTAATTGAAAACAATACAAAAGGAAACAGGAGAATTACATGAAAGCGGCATTGTCAATCAAAAGCACTTCAACAGCTGTGAGTACCTCAGAGATATTTGCAAGCCTCATGGAACCATTGTGAGTTAGATGCATCGAGACTGATTTTTCTTAACAACAGGGAAACTACCCCAAGACAAAGAGCAATTGCAGCAAAGAAACAAGCTGAACCTGCTCCCATAGCCGGTGAATTCACTGATTTTAGTTGTTCCTCTCCCCTGTCAGCAGAATGGAAATTCAGCACCGGAAGAATTAAAATCCATGGCCAAAGTCCTGACTCCAGACAAGTCGCTGACACAACTGCCATGATTCAAACAGGTGCCAATTTCACTGCACATCGCCCTTCCCTATTGTATGATTCCTCTCCTACAATTTTTGGTGGAAGCAGAAAGGGATCCCAATGACAGCTTCAGTAGAAACAAGATTTTTGGCCCTGGCTTCAATGGAAGAGAGATTAGTCCCAAACTTTGAGATGCACCAGAAATGTACCATAGTGGCTATTTAAAAACTCTTTATTGCTAAGCTTATCCTGCATTATCCAGATTCATTGGGACACATCATCTTTTCTAAAAACTATTTCGTCTATATGCAGGTTGCAGGCTTGAGACATTCAGCTGACCAAGATGATCAGCAATGCCCCCGGAGCAGCCCGCTGCACCGTTGTTCCCACAGCACACATGCACGATGCATGCCCAGAACTGACCAACCACATAACATCTGCTGCCCACGTGCCGTACAGACGGCCTACGCATGCAGAGCAAACCCCGGGCACTCAGGATGCATCAGCTCTGGGTGCCAACTCCTGCAGATGGGAGGGCCCAGCTGTGCAGCACATGGGCAGTACAGCCAGCTCATCCCAAGGCACCCTGGAGCCAGCCCTGACCCTGACCAACTGCTGCACAGAGTTTCTGCGTGTGTGCACGTCTCTCTGCCTAGGGGATGTCAGACAAATGTGCCAAAATTACCTCTGCTTATGACAAAAAATAGCAGGAGAACAGCACGTTCTTCAGGTTCTTCCTTGAAAACCAACTACTGGCCATTGCTGGGGGTGAGACATTGGGCTGGTAAGACTTTTGCCAAAATTCATAGCTTTCTACCTTACAAATTCTAATTTCTACCTTACAAACCTCCTTCTGGTTTGTGTTTTTATTAATGACTGATATTCTTCCAATTAAACTGAAGGAATTAGATTAGGTTTTTAAATGAACTCGTATCAGTGAAGTTGGGTTTCTGTAAGGTATCTCTGTGTATTTCACAGAGAAAATATTAACAGAAAACTGTTTTGTATTCCACAGAAAACTGTTTCTAAGCAGAAATATACAGGCAACTTCAATGAGATTTTGCTTAATCATACATAAGCCTGAAGTGATAGAAGTAAGTCAGATCCAGGCTGGCTGGGCAAGCGCTGGCAGAAACATGCCGAACACTGCACAGAAGCTCACCCAAGCGGGTCCACAGGAATTCATTCGGGACTGATTAAAAACCATGGAGTCTGAAGGAGAAGAATTACTAAAAACCAAAGAAAGCAGAAGCCAGTGGTCAGCAGCCCTGCCAAGAAGCAGAGACAGGCTCCCTGTGTATGCACAGCCTGGAGAGGTAGGACTGGAGGTTATGAGCAAGGAAACAAACTGCAGACTATCCAAAGGGACCCTGCAACAGCAGCCCCGGTCTCACTGCTGTGGGTAAGACAGGGGACCTGAGGTAATGGGTGCAAGGTCCAAAAATCAGCAGTAATCACCCAGCAAACAGACTCGCAACACAGTCCTACATTTAAACCAGAGTAAGTTCTATCAGAGTAAGCTCTATCTTTAGCAATTACAGTTTTTCTACCTCAAAACAACCAATGCATTTGGCTGCTTGGTGATAACCACTAGTCACACTGCAGTATATGTGGAAAGTTATTCACAAACAACATGAAAAAGGGGATAAACAGTAACTCACAAATTCTAGTAATTATGTTATTCAAGTTAGTAAAGAGAAGAGCAAATTTTGAAGAACTGCAAGGGAACCTACAGGACTGAGTAACAGTGTTAAAATGACAGATCAGCTCCAATGTAAAGTGACATAAGTGGAAAAAAAGCCCTAACTTCACAGATACAATGACAGGGAACAAACTGCCTATTCCAATTCAAGAGTGAGATGTTAGGGTTAGGCAGGATATCTAACAAACACATCAGCTCAGTGCACAGTCATGAAAACCCAGAAATCATTCAGCATTCTTAAAAAAGGAAACAAAGACCATCATTATGCTGCTGCCTAAACCCACGTTTTGTCCAGAGCTTGGATAATTTTTGCAGCTCTGGTGCTTCTCACCCATCCTCAACAAGACCGACGGACACTGGAAAAAGTTCAAGGAGGGAAAACAAGGATGACCAGTGGTCTGAAGAGCCAATTCCTTCATACACATAATAAACCAGGACTTTCTCATCTAGAAAAGATGGTACAGGGAAGCAACGGACACCTGTAAAAGCATGAGTGACAAGGAGAGGCTGAATAGGGGCCAGCTACTGCCTGCCTCTTCCAGCACAAGACCTGAGGGTTATCAAATAATGGTAGCAGGTCCAAGAGCACATGAGAACATGTTTTTTTCATACAATACTTACTTAAACCATATAATTTCTTGCCACAAGATGTCCTGGATGTGAACAGTTCATATGTAGTCAGGGGGGAGATGCACACAAACATGGAAGAAAAGTTCACTGAGCTTCTTAGCACTCAGAAACTATACAGTGCTTAGGAGGTTCCTTGAGTTGAAGATGACTGGAAGCTGTGAGACTACATTTTTTCCTCAGCATTGCCCTTCTTATATTATGTTCTTACCAAACAAGCATCATGAGAACACAAACCTGTATGTGAGAACCAGCATCGATGACACGTAATTGAAGTTACTTCTTTTTAGAGCACTTTATTAGGCACTGCAAGTTCTGAGCCCTTCAAAAGGTAACAGCCCCAAAACATGTTTTTAATTAGTGCCACAAGATCTTGAAACTGTGTATTGGAAACAATAATTTACTTTTGCCCTCTTCAGGGACTGCTGAAATTAAGCTACTATTTTTGTCCTTTCACCTAGAAAATTATTTTATGTGAGATCACAGCGTATTTTGAGCCACTATATAATTAGTTCAGAATTTAAGAAATTATATCAGAAAAAAAATAAAAATGTCTCTTAGTAGATTTTAGTCCTCTAGCTTGTATTTTGAAGGTGTTGTATAAGTAAAAGACCTCTCAGCATAAATCATGAATTAAGCTGCTATTCTGTAAAATTATAACAAAGTAGGAAAGTGGACCTATTTCAAAGTACCATTGTTTGGCAAGAGAATGACACTGTAATACAATTTTTATACTGCATGAAGGTACTAAACTGCTACAGCAAGTCAAATGGATAAGATGTACTGAAATAATAACTGAATCGCTCTTGAGGCTGGACTGCTTCTCCTCGCTTGTAAGGTTTTAAGCTGCTCATGGAACTGGACCTAGCAAGGTCCCACATAGTATTTTACCAGGTTCCCTTTTGGTTCTAATACTGGTAAGTAAACTCACCCTGTTTAAAAGTTTTCCCCAGCTTCACAGAAGATCATGTGTTGCAAAACCCTGCACTAGCAAAAATACCAAGTCTACTACCAGAAAATACAGCAGCCTCACAGGTTCCGTTACTAACTAATACACATATACAAATGGCATCCTAATAATTGCCATGGGGGCAATCTGTTTCATCATCCAGGTTGTTGATGAAGATATTGAACAATATCAGCCCCCAAACCAACCCCTGGGGTACTTTACTCTTAACCAGCTGCTGGCTGGACATCTGGCCCATCATCACTACCCTTCAAGCCTGGCAGCTCCGACAACTTTCAGCCCATCTGGACATCTGTTTTTCAAGCCCATAGCTTCCACAGCTTCCAAACAAGAATGACGTTATAGATCCTCTCAAAAGCCTTTCTCAGCATCAAGGTAGTTTGTGCCTGTTGCTCTCCCCTCCACCACATAACCAGTCATTTCAGCAGAGATGGCAATCCAGCTGGTCAAGCACAGTTTGCTCTCGACAAATGCATCCTTGATTATCCTCTTGCTCTTCAAATATTTGGAAATGAATCCAGGAGGATGTTCTTTTCTAGGGACTGATGTGAGGCTGAGCAACCACACAGACTGTCTAGGCTGTTGTTACTCCACTACTGGCTGCCTTCCCTTCCCAAACACAGGGAGGTCTGTGCTCATGTGAACCGTATTACTCTGGCGGGGAGGCAGCTTTTAAATGCATGCAGTTCTCATTTTGTTAACACAGCTAACTCTCTGCTGCATGGATTGTACAGGAAACCATTGTTCAGAAAGTTATCAATAGAATCTATCAGAACTTCTCAATTTTATATATATCGTTTGAAGTAGTTCATGGGTTATCTATTTTCAGCCCCAAGTGCAAAATGAGTTGCTTGTGAAGCAGTCTCACTGCTGACTCCCATTCCCTGACCCACTTTCTGTTCTGCTGTCCATCGAGAAGCCAACCTACTGTATTAGTACGGGTTCCAGTTTTTACCTTAGTAACAGCGTATACCTCTGAAAAGGCACAGTTCCTCAAATGCAAAATGACAGCACAGCCCACTGAGATATCACGCTTCTGAGGGAACCTCTGTGTGGATTTGACTGGATGCGTCTTTTAAGTGAGCTTTTTAGAACCCTGCAAGAAACCCTCAGAGTTCATGGATCTGCGGGAAAAAGACCTGCATGTGTTCGGGTTGCATACCTGCATTGCTTTCATGCTCCTGTTTTTCCTCTAGCATGATGGAATCATGGTTTCTAAGACCAGCCCCTGTGTCACAGGATGAGAACATGGACTGGAGTTCAGCTTTAACAAAGACAAGTGCCGGCGGAACAGGGTTTCATGCGATATCTATTAGAAGCCTGTCACCCATTTGGCTTTGGGCTGCCCTGGAGATGCACATCTAGAAGTGTGTTTTGCAGCTGATAAGGAATTTTGATTAATGTTAACTAAGGCCATTTACATAGTGGAAAACATGTAACATTTGCTGTCTTCACAGAAAAAAAGAAAGCATTTGCATTCCAACATCTGATTGGAGACCAGACAGCTAGAATATTAGCGTATTATTTACACATTGAAGTCTATGTGCCTGTTCATTGCAGAGTTGATAAATCTAGGTGCTTTATTAACAACAATGCAAGCGGCCCTCATGTTACTCTTGGAAAATGAGCTATTCAGATACACAGATTAATTTCTACATAATTACATAGAGGGGACAGATGCCAAGGACTTAGAAGGATATTGCTGTACATAAGCCAACAAAGATGAAGGGAAATTCGAGACAACTTCTGAGGGAATTTGATGATGCAAAAGATGCACCATTAATGAGCCACTTAACTGGAAGTACCTCAGCATGAAAGACTTATGTCAAGGACTGCAGGAGACATTTCACCCAGTGAATGCTCCATGCAATATGGACATCTGCACCAATAAGCCCACTTGTACTCTGCTCATTAATCCAGCTCAAGCTTGACCAACCACTTGCCTGCTTCCAGCAACTCTAAGTTTGACAAGACTTGGGCTTCTTTTCCATTTTCATAGAAAGAAGAGGGGAGGGATTTTTTTCCTTCTCATTACAAATACCCAGTTCAGTTCCTTTTTCTTAGCTCTCCCTGTAAATAATATTGATTTGGAGTAGAAAAGGATTTCCATTCAGATATTGAGGCATTTAATTAGGTGAGACATTTAAGTGAGACACTTAAGTTGGCAATATCTATTGCCCAACTAAAATTAGTGTTGTATAGCTTTGAGAAGAAGCACTTCCTACCATCTCCTCCAGTCTCCGCTAGGACCTAAAATAGTACACCCAAAATTTTATTTTGCTGTAGTTATAAAAATCTGGGATGGCCAGTTTGATTAGAGGCCATGTGGTAGACATACTTCAGAGTAGTGTTCTGTATCAGGAAGAAAAAAGAGTAAAAATAACAGCAATAGTTTTTTAAAAACAAAGTCACATAAAAACACAGCTCAAGATCTATGGCAAAAATGGAGCAGCATCTCACCTTTTCAGCTATAGTTACATTTTTTTCCTCCCACCCCTCCCCCCCCCCCCCTTTAGATTTAATAGACTTTATAGACTTCGGACTCTTTTAGACTGATCTCTCTTCCTGCAGGTAGCACCTGTGGCTTGCAGTAGCTCAAAAACAGAAAGATTTGTGCTGGCACTAACCTTCACATAAAACACCTAGCACAAGGGAAAAAAAACAGTTTAGTATAAAAATACATCAATTTGTAAAGTTGCTGCAACAAATGCTGAAGTAATTTAATTTATTTTGCTCAAAGTTTTCTTTACATGAGAAAGCTTACAGTTTGTCATTAATACTTCTGCCTTTCATATTCAGTTCACTGAAGAAATAGGACAATATACTTTCACCTTATTTCTTGCTTCCCTATTCCCCAAAGCAAGAGAATTTGTAATTCCTCTGTGCTTGACATAGAAGACAAAAGTGACAGGGTTAAGCATTAGGGTTTGGGTTGAATCCTTCTCTTTCAACAGGAAGCAACTGAGTAATTGCTTGCTTCTCATTAAAAGGAAAAAAAAAAAAGAAGAAAAAAAAAAAGAGAAAGGGAAGGTTTTGATGGGTTCTATTCTACCTCTGATTGATATTTAAGATCTCAGAAGTCTCGAGAACTTGAATTTTTCTACAATTTAGGAACACGTCAGATTTGGCAGCTCTGCTCTAGTCCTGAATTTCCTTAGCCAGCTCCCAGAGGATTTTTGCTGCCTGTAAAACACCTCCTCCTAGCCCAACTACTTCACTCTTCAACATAGACCACAAGATCAAAGTATGAGGAACAAATGGAACAATTTCGTTACAACTTCAAGATAAATGTAATTTGCAGTAAAGCTGCAAAAACCAATGACAAGCTGTACGCTTGTTTTCTGCACCAGGCACAGCTCAGGAGATGCAAGGATATTCTGTCATGTGTGCACGACCACACGGAGCAAAAGGGGGCTGAGCTGAGCTGTAAAGCAGCACAGCACCTTTCTATCAAACCTTATGTCAGATTTCAGTATATAAACTAGACTTCGATACTTGTGTGTTTGCACTTTTCGACTTCTAATCTCCAGCCACTGGTGACAAGATGAAACTCAGTGCAGAGAAACAAAAGATCAAAAGATCCCTAATCTACCTAATTCCAGGTTTTTGCTCAGGATCAGCCACAGGAGCAGTCAGGTCTCAAGTTAGCTCCAATAATGCAGTTCTTGCAGGCAGTTCACATATTGACACGATATGGAAAAGACGAAGAAGATCTACCACATCTTTGGGACCTGGTGTTCCAGAAGGAAAACAAGTTACAGGTGAGGCTGTGGCTAGCAGGTATATGAGACAAACAGGACCTGGACTATGAGAAAACTGGATAAAATTGAAAGAAAATGGGGGAAAAAAAAACCCAAACCATGTACTTAGAAAAATCACTAGTTGATGAGAAGGCAGAGTGCATATGACAGGTGCTGGAGGTTGCTTTTCTTCAGCAGCCAATACACGGTTGGGACATCTGCTCCCGCGCCCACCCCAAGTTGCTCACAGTACCACTCTAGTTACCTCCTTCTGCCAATAACATACAACCACCCCACCCCCCCCCAAATTGTTCATATGAACACTATGGCAGACAATATTCCTGGACCACTAAAGAAGGAGAAAGGAAACAGCCATCAATAATACACCTCAAATCTAAGTCCAAAATCAGTAAACAACCCTTTACATTGTTCAGGCCTGTACAAGGCCTGCCAGAGATGGTGCATCTCTTTGGCATGATTGAACCCTTCTATATACACACATTGCTATTTAATCCGCAATAAAAAAGCTCTCATATTACAACACAATCTTTCTGTCAAGGATTTGTAAATAACATTTATATTTTACAGCACTTGGTCTGAGAAGAATTAAGGGGGAGGTTCTTTTTACCTACCTGATATTTTACTTACGAAGTACTTCGGACAAAACATGTATTCATGTTTTCACACCTCTCAGAAAGAGGTGCTTTTATTAACAGGCTTGTTATGGGTTTTGTTACATTTCCACAGTCCCCAGGAAATACTACACTGCATCAGACACACATACACACCAGGACTGAAATCCTTTGCATGGAAAAAATCACCCTGTTTGTCTATTTTACTAGGAGGGTTTTGTTTTCAGATATCATTTAAACGCCATTAACGATGAACATTTGTAATAGGCTTTCCAGGACACAACATTTCAGCAAAAAGTTCTATTCTGTAAAGGTCCACTTTCATTCCCTAGCTTTACAGGGGACTTTTCAGCACCTTGTACTTGTGGTTTCCTATAGGACATGAGGCCAAAATCCATATGAATTCAATTACCTGGAAAAAAACCCCACACTATAGTTCCAGTAGTGCATTGGTTATTATGTCATCGCTATTACGGAAGGGAAACATGGAACTAAACACATAACTTACGACCATGTCCCTACAAGGGAATATTGACCAAGGTTCAATACAATGTCACTGACAGCAAATCGAAGGTCATTCCTGTCAACAGTTAAGTCATGTCAGAAGGTGGCATATTGAATAGCAAATGTACCTCAGTGAGAAAAAACTCAAGTTAAAAAGAAATCTGTTAACCTTTCTAATGTGTTCAACAGCATAGTAAACATTAGGAGAACAGTTAAGCACATATTTAATCGCTGTTGCATTATGTCCTACTGTTTACAATACTGTTCTGAGTCAATAGTATATTTGTTCTGTTTATAGGTAACGTGCTAATCCTGTGATATTTTAGTGTCCTGGGCACGCTGGCAGACCAGGCACTGAAATAGTACAACTGGTAGCTCTTAGAGCACTTCTTTTAGATGCTTAAAACATGCGTGGAAAAGAACAAAATGCTGTCAAATATGTAACATTTAGAACAGCACTGGTTTACTACTGCAGGACTTTTTTTTGTTGTTCCTAGTATTTGTGATACTTTATCAACAGCAAACACGCTGACACATCAAGCACAAAAAACATTGAACAAACATCCCTAAACCACAGAAAAAAATATAAGATTTGATTAAATAAGAAATACCTTCTCAGTCTAAGAAATTGCTTATGTGTGTGTATGACAGTTGCATCATGATATATACTACTAACTGGGTTATTTAGCCATATGGTTGTTGTTCATTGCTGACTTACCTTTCCCATCCCTCCTACATTTAAGATTGGGTCATTACCATGAGAAATCCACTATTTGGATATCTCGTATCTCTGTATAGAGGGATGTTGTCATAATTTGTGATTATTTGAAAATAGAATGAAATTTTTGCCAACATGACAAAATACAAAAAGCCACTCCAAAGGCTTTTTAAAAAGCTCATTCTGCTGAAACTAGGACCACAGGCTGCACAGTGAAGGAACTGAGGTTACTTCATGCTTCATATATACTCCATACATTAAAATAAAAAAATAAACATAATCCAAGGTTAACTTCCTCTGGTGCCCTAGGCTTTTTCCCATAGTAGATCTCACTTGGCATCCTCTCAAAATTATCCTCAGCTTCCACTCTACAGTGGTGGTGCACTGCCCGTCTGAAAAACAATTTCAGCACCCTCCTCCACCCCCAGCTGCAGAAAAATGAAGAAATGTGGTATTTTACTGGAGAAACTAAAAAGCATGTGTATTTCACGAGCCCCCTCTACTGTCTTTTTTCTGGAAATACCACTATGGTTGAAACGGAGCTGTTGAAGAAACGTAGCCAGACCCTGTAAACTCATTCCTCTTTCACTAGTTTTTTAAAGAAATGGGCTTTACATAAAACAAGGCCATTTTTAAAAGCAAACCGAAATGATTTTCAATGCCTGGCACTGTACTGGGAGAGAAAGAATTCCAGACCAAGCCCCTAGTACCACCTCTGTTCTATCAAGTGCAAGTCTATACTTAAAAGCAGGTTTACCAAAAAGTTCACCAAAACCAGTGAACTAGCATAAAGGATGCGTCGGTTACTTCCTGGAACCTGCTACCAAACTGCTGTGTAACTTTGCAACCCCCCACACATTTTGACTCTTTTGCCTCTCCTGGAAATGTAAATGGAGTGCTAGACAGTGCTTGTCCATTACTTGGTTGGCATAGTGACTATATCCAGCTTTCTGCATGCAAGCAACTGCTGCTGTTTCCAGCCACCGTTTCCCAGGTCAGGTCTTTTGTTCCTACAGTATACAACTAGAGCAAGCATTCTCAAAAAACCCCCAAACCAAACCCAGCTGGGATGATGAGATACCTGCCCCCAAACTAAACCCACATTTGAAGGGATGCTGATCTAAATATCAGCAATCTAAAATACCAGATACCAGTAGGACTGCTAGTCACTATTCCTGAGAAGCCAAATATGGCCCTAAACTGTACAAATCCCTGTTGGCTAGGTCCTAGATAGGTCTATGCATTTGGTGTTCCCTGCATCCTAGGAGATAGATTCACAAAGTGGAAGGTTCACTGCTGCCACTTAAGAGAACCCCATCCTAGATTAAGTTTTACACATCAGCAATTTGATTGTGAATTCCTATTATTTTCCTTTTCTCTAAAACATTTTTCCTTGGCCTTTACAAGTCACCTTGTGGGCTTACGTAACTCAATGACACACTTATCCTGCCCCAATTTCTCATGTAACTTTCAAACTTCTTTTCCTGGGGAAAGGAGGAGTTTGTTCTGAGCAAACCAGCATAAGAATTAGGTGTGAAACCACCAAGCTCTGGATTTACTCAGGACAGGAAGTTTTACCCAATAGTCTTCATAGATATGCTAGCTTTATGTCCAGACTCCAAACATACTCTTAGCCTGTATGAATTTGGATATAAACCTCAACACAGTCCAAATCACAGTGAATATCACACTGTTTTGGCCAAGAATTTTATTCTATTCTTTCTGCTTAAATTTTTCTCAGGCTTTAATTTTACTAGGTGACTTCAAGCCTACCAACCACCTCAGTTTTACTGAAGATGTCAAAATTCCACACAACAGAAATCTATATTAACAAGTGGTAGTGCAAGAAAGGCTCCTAAGGGATAATATTTTCACAAGAAGAAACAACCGAAGGTCTAGGAAAGCATCATTCCTTCATATTAAAAAGTTACTCACGCGCATCTTACAGAGGTGATACCTGAGACCATGAGTCTACCCATGATATTCCCAACTCCACACCAAGAAATTTAACAGTTGCATTCAAATCACCGTCAGTCCAAGTCTCATGGCAGAATTTAATTTTTCTTAAAAGGTAATATACTGCTTAGGTTATCCTGGTATCCAGGTCTGACTGAACAAAAACCCCAAGATTTCCAAAATACAGTATGCAATTACAGTAGAAGGCAGCAGCCGTTACTTGTAATAATTTTCATGACGTTGTGGGTTAACTGACAGTTCCAAGGCATGTCCTCTGGGAGCCCTGCCTTTTCTGACCTTGCTAATTCCAGTTTAAATTCCTTGGATCCGTTGCTGAATTTGAGTGCTGCTGGCCTTGACTCCTGGCCCTGAAGTACAGTCTCCAGGCTTCTACTTCGCAGTGGGAGTTTTGTGTTTGTTTTTGAGAGCCAGAAGTTATCGGCACACCTATTTGTCTACACAACAGACAAATTATAGAATACCAGGCTGGAAGGGGATCTCAAGGGTCACCTGGTCCAACCTTTCTTGGCAAAAGCACAGCCTAGACAAGATGGCCCAGCACCTTGGCCAGCTGAGTCTTAAAAGTGTCCAATGTTAGGGAATTCACCACTTCCTGGGAAGATTGTCCAAATGGCTGATTGTTCTCATTGTGAAAAATTTTCCCCTTGTGTCTAGTCAGAATCTCCACAGGAGTAACTTGTACCCATTATCCCTCATCTTTTCCACGTGACCTCTTGTAAAAAGGCAGTCTCCATCTCCTTTGTCGTCTTGACATCCGCGATATTTGGGCTGTAATAAAGAAATCAGAGAGCTCACAGTAAACCCTTCTAGTGATGTCACCAAAGGCCATGTGAACTACATCACACTAATATCTCTTTTGTAGGGTGATATTACACATAACAAGCAATTCCACACAAAGTGTGTGTTTTTAACCAAGTGCAGTATGAGTCCGTAGAATAATAACAGCACTCAAATTGCTGCTTTATGTTGCATTCAACATATGCCATAACAGGGAACCCTTGAAATATTTCTTTACAGAGAATCGCAACATCTGAACACATGGCCTTTCCTACCCTTTTGGCTCTGTACAGAATAGAAATTTTGTGACCCCACAGTTTTAGTTTCACCACATTAAGTCTCAGTACAAAAAGGTGCAACATGCAGCCTTTTGGACCTTTCAGTAGATTCCAGTCAAGGGCTGAAATCAGCTTTTACAAACCATAACTTTCCATACCTAAGCCACAAGCCAGAAACTATTCTCAGCTCTAAGAGCGTAAGGCAAAGCAAACCTCATGGTTTGATAATGTGTAGTGTTGTCCAATAACAGAAGCACAACACAAAGTACAATTACTTAAACCTAACTGTAAGCACATTTGCCTGATGTATGGGCTTTCTGCCAGGTTTTGGGAGCCGAACTGCAGTATAGAAAGGGTGTCTGATCTTGCATCCTGAGCTTTTTCTACACCCTCTTTATAACCTGTAGATTCAGCATCGCAGTGGAGCCTGATCTGAACACAGCACTAATGCCAGTATCACACAAATAGTTGTCAACCACTGATCCGCACATTTTTATGTCTATTAATGTAACTTTCAAAACATATCAAGACCTCTACTTCTAGCCTGTATCTGATTTCACTCAGATTTAGACAACATTCCAAACATAACACACTTACAATAGTCAGAAATGTCCAGAACTTATACTTAAAATCGAGCTTCAGAACAAAAACACCGCCAAAAAATCTGCTACATACAAAAAATCTGATACACGCTCTTTCAATAGATGCCCTTGCACATCCAACCACCAGCACATCAATAACCTTACCCTTACTACCATCCTTTAGTGCAACTTTCCCCCCCAACACCTTCAAATGAGATGAAATTGCAGCAGCAACAACTCCAGAAACAAACCCCTGTGCTATCTGAACTTCATGAAGGAGGCGAATCAAAATCAATAGTATTTCTGGCTGTTGACAGCTCTCACCCTAAAGTCTTCCCCACAGAAGTTTGTGATTCCCTGACAGCATTTGGCTGCCGCCTAGGTGCCCCACAGTTAAGTCTGAAGCCATTTATGATCAACAGTTACATCTTGAACATCACAGGAGATGAACCTCTAGGCTGTAGAGGAACATCACTGTATATCCCCAACCCTCCCTTGCAAACAACAGCATAGTAGCCAAATTCTTGGTACTGTTAGACACAGATAGGCTTAATTTTTATTTTCTTCGTTCATATTAGTGCAGAGCAAGAACTGATGTTCACTGGGATACAGCAATGCCAAAAATCTGTATGTATATGGTAACATATTCAATACTAAGACACGTGGGATGGGACAATCAACAAAATAAGTTTTACTCAGTTATCTTGTAGGTGACTCTCCCCTCCATTTTCCCACAAATTCAAGCATTTCCAGATTTCCCTCAATCAACAAGTGACTTTCCATGAAGCTGAAGCTGCAGGAGCATGCATGGAGATTTTCAGCCAACACATGGCTTCCCTGCCTTGTGAGCAATTTGGAAATTATGAAGACATTCAAAAGTTTGGCAGCTGGAAACAAAATGATCCACCTTTATTGACTAGCACTGAAGGTGGGCGAAATATACTTCCATGAGTGAACAGCATGACACTTACCTAAGCAACCAGCAGCATAAAACTGAGTGTCTTGCAAACAAATTTCCATATTACCTCCTTTAACCGAACCTTTCTAGTGACAGGCTGAATCTGTTACCTTACTTACATAACGCAACCAGCCTCAGGATAAGCTAACCTTGGAAATACCACTGATCTGCACAGAGGTAGAAGACTGCAGATAATGTGAATTTTACAAATTAACTCACCCTGGAGTAGGAACAGAGGCAAAAGCAAACGGCACTGCAGGTTAAACGTGTTCCTCTGTAGACTCCAGTCCAGTCAAGCACAAGCTTTAGGACCACATTACTTGTTATTATTTCAACGTTTTATCATTTTAGCTGCGCAGGCCGGCACTCTGGGGGAAAAAGAAGGGTTATATCTGCGTTAGCCCTCTAAGAAGCAAGGGAAGGGACAATCTGGGCATAACCGTGCCTCTCCGAAGCCAGGCTGTGACCAGAGGAACACGCGGCCCCGCACGCCGCCTCCACACAGCTCCCTCAGCGGGCCGAGCTCTCCCCAAACACCGCCGGTGACCCCCT
>NW_009646433.1:500656-521587 GCF_000708025.1 Charadrius vociferus | reverse complement strand
TTCCCCTGTCCCAGCCCCACGGCGGCCACAGTCGCGATGTTTGTCGCCGCACCCGGGCCACGATTAAAAAAAAAATAAAAAATAATAAAATAATGCGGGAGGCACAAGCCAAGCCCGGCCCCAACGGCAGGTGTTTAGCACCCCAGGCTGAACTGAGGCAAAGGGTCATAAGAGATGCGCGCCGCTTGCTTTTAAGAGTGAAGAGATGCTAAAGCTGTCAGGCAGCAGGTGGGTGAAATCCAGCAATTTGTAAGGAAAACGCTCCGGGGAAAAAAAAAAAAAAAAAAAAAAGAAAAAAATCGGGGACTGAACTGAGGCAAAGGGTCATAAGAGATGCGCGCCGCTTGCTTTTAAGAGTGAAGAGATGCTAAAGCTGTCAGGCAGCAGGTGGGTGAAATCCAGCAATTTGTAAGGAAAATGCTCTGGGGAAAAAAAAAAAAAAAAAAAGGAAAAAAAAAGGGCGGCGGGGGGGAGGGAGGTAAAAAGTATTTTGACTCTCAAAAAGCCAGCTCTGGCAGCGAAGCATCCCCCCCAAAGCACGTCCCTCAGAGAAAAAGGTGTGAGGAAAAACTCCCAATACCCATTCGGTTACTGAGCACCTGTGCCTTTGCCCAGCCACTTCTTGGGAAACAAGAAGTGAGATTAAGCAAAAGAAATAGCATAATGGGAAGGAAAAGAAGCTGGAGGAACTTTTTGAAAATTATTTTTCTCTTCATGCTAAGTTTTACAGGCTCTCAGAAAGCAGCCCTTCATGATTGACCCCTCAGGCTGCACCTCTTAGTGCAAACCATTTTCACCTGCTCTGGCATCAGAAACGAATTAAATCTCTGCACGTGGGGGTGGGGGGAAGTTTTTTGAAGCCTCTAGTGATTTTTCCAAATGCTTTTCTACTACTCGCCTTTGCATTGGTATGGTTTTCTCTCATGTGAGTTATGCCTCTGTTTTTTTGCTAGCGCTTACAGACCTAAGCGCCAGGATTGTGCAAGTTTTCCTCCTGCTTCTTTAATTTTCACTCTGCCTTTGTAACAGATTTATTCTAATTCCCTGAGACATGACATACATAGAAACAAGCTGTCTATCACTCATGCCAGTTCAACAGCATTTGGGGCACTCTGATAGAGGCTATTCTGCAAAATCTTAATTGGACCCGGTTTCACTAAATCTGGCACAAAATACACTCATTGGACCCACTAAATTTATTCAATAACACTCCTGCAAGCTATTTAGCTCTTGCTGAAATCATTGTACTTTATAAATGATCAATTCCATCTAAGAGATGGCAAATTTACCTCATTTCTGATTTCAATGACTTCACAGGGGAACTGATGGAGTGACTATCTTCTGGGAAGAAAAAGCAATTCTGGCTTGATTGTATTAGTTCCTTCAAAATGTATTTTCAATGCTAATTTAATAGTTGGTTTGTATCATTTATACCTGTTATTCCATTTTTTAAATGGTGTAAAGTATAGCAGAATCCCTCAATTTGTTGTAGGATTAGTTGCAATTTCAAAATAACCAAATCATTCATTATATAATTTAGCACCAAAACTGAGAAGAGCCAGAGAATTAACCACCTATGAAATACAGTTAGACCATTGAATATCTTTGATGATTCCCTATAAAATTACTTCAAGTTCTGCCTCATCTATTCCTTGCAAATGAAACTAACATGCTGCCAACCGACTCATCTGGTGATAAAAGATGAATTCAGGAGAGTTATCCTAAAAACCAGTTATGAAAAAAGTTCAGATACCATTTTGGACCAGATATGCAAGAAAACAATGAATAAAATCAAACCCGTGGTTTAATACCACAACAGAGGTCCTAGAAAGGGGGAAAGAACATTTATATTCTCCCTGATACTAAAGATCTAGGATGATTTCAAAATTCTAACAGCTGCCTTGCCTAATATAGTTAACTCCTATATTATCTGGAGTTAACTCTTTTAAATGACATTTTAAACAATTTGGAACAGCACCTTTGTGATCAAGCCACATAAAGGGTGTGTTATTGCTAGGTAAATAGGCATAAAGGGGCGTTTGCCCAGGATTAAATAATGTTATTGCATCTTAAAGCTGTGAATTTAATTCTAACCATAGGAGGGGGAAACTGCCTCTCTGGTAATCTGCAACCACCCTCAAGAGGCCTAAAACTTGATCAAGGGCTGATCACATTTACAACACTGATAAGGAGCTGTAGTTATCAGCGAGCAGTTGTCACATTTTGCCTAAGATCAAGACTTATTCTCACTTTTGCGAAGGTCCTGTGAAAAGGATGCCTCTGTACGAATGAGTAAGCCTGACACTATTTTCCCAGCGGGAGAAACAGCATGCGCGGTGAAGGCTGTCACGCAAGAATGTGCTGCACCACCACACACTTTGAGGTCGGACGTTTTCTACAATTCGCAGCCCAGACATGCAGCTGATTTCAGTTTACAGCAAGGCAGGTTCTCCTGAGCAAACCCTGACAGTAGATTTCCATCGGAGTCCTGCTTATTTCCAGTGCAGTCTACGCTGTGGGGTAGGATGACTGACTGAAAGCCTCTCCTTACCTGCCCTGGGATTCCTGTGTGCGCAGAGGGTTTCTTTTCTGCTCCTCATCCACAGTGAAGCTACAAGAGGAAACATCTTCTCCTTTATGCATTGCCTAGTTGGGATCTTCTCTTTGGTTTTTCCATATGTATGCTGTCCTGAAAACAGCACCAAACAATTTAGCATCACTATTCCTAACTCTATACTTTTCTGTATACTTTTTACCACAAATGTACACGTTAATCAGTATAATTACAGTGCAATACAATTATACTGATTAATGTGTGCATTGTGGTAAAAAGTATACAGAGGCTCTGTATTTGATAGAAAATGTTTGTTTCAGTGCTGTCAACTGTCATGATTTTGTTGGGGCTAGGGTTAATGAGGTAATAACAATGGTGTTCGATTATCGCTGTTCATTAAGAAACAAAACCAAAACATCAGCCTTGTGAGCAGACAAAAAAATACATGCCAGTATAACCGCAGCCTTGAAGCATCCTGAACAGGCTATTAACAGCCTATGATCTACAGTTACTGGGGTTGGCAATGCTTTTCTTTTTGTGTGTCTACCTGAATACCTATAGGAGCTTTAGAGGACATCTGCCCAACTCGCCTCTGAGATTTGAAGGGCAGAACAGACAGCGGCTCACCAAGGCTGGCTGCTGCAGGACTTGACTCACCAACATCAGAGTCTGACTCCTGTTTGAACTGTACCGTTTGCTTTCCTAAATGGTCTAGCCTCATTTTAATACCACATGATGTGCTCATTTCTGTGACTTTAATTAAGTGCTGCAAATGATTTTGCAGCCCCACTGCTGAAAGTTAATTTTATTGATTAAATTTTGGACCCCATCAGAATAGATTTCATATTTGATCCGCAAGAATTATTTTTCACAAAATGCCCTCGATTGGTCTTAACTATGTTGTCTTAAATCTTTCACTGATTGCATCTGGCAATATCTTCCCAATATCCAGCCTCAGACTCATAGTCAAGCCAACCAGCCTATATTGGCCTGTCCAGCTTTTTATATGCTAATTTTTCTTTACTCCTCCAAAACTTCTCCAGCACGATACAACTTAACAGAAATCAGTTCTAGTGACTTAAAGGCTTCCTTTAAATTTGCAGGCAACTTTATAACCCTAGTAGATACAGTTTAAGCCTGTCACCTCTTTAAAATATTTTCTCCAGATAATACCAATATCTTCCTCCCCAAAATCTATCTAGTGATAAAATTTTCCATGTAAAAAGTGAATGGATAAATTTAAAGTATATGAAGAAGCTATGTACACAGGGAAAACTAAAAACGTCTAGCCAGATTGGCTAATAACAGCACCACAGCCAAGAGGCAAGAACAGGTCAGATTATACGGTAAACATTTACATTGTAAACATAATTCTGTTTGTGTAGCTCCCAGTTCTATATATAATCTTTTGAATTCCCACCTTAAGTGTAAGAAATGCCCTTAAGTAAGAAAATACAGTATAATTTATTGCAGCAGAGAGTCCATTTGGAAGATTTGGGGCTGGTCTGTAATTCTTTTAAGTCAATAGAAAAAGTTCCACTCAATAAACACTGTCAAGATCTTGGGGGTGGGGAAAAAAAAAAAAAGCTAGATTGAGAGATAAAGCCTACTTACCTTTTCTGAGACCCTATATTTCCAAAGCAAATGTTTAATTTCAAATGAGCTTTAAAAACAACATATTTAGATTTGGGCAGATAGGCAATGTACAATGTCAGAATTTTGGATTTTGCTGTGGTGGAAGAAGTAGAAAGCTGGCAGCATAACACAGGATGCTCATTCCAGTAAGAAAAAGAAAATTATGTGACAACACAAAGAACTAATTCCTGAAGAGTGTGTTTTTTAAATACACAGAAGTGTGAGGCCTCCTTGCATGTGTTTGCTTACTTTTGCAAAAGACAGCTCAGCTCAGCAGCAGAGCCCCACTGGGCTCAGTACTCATGGGCAGACAGCACAGCTGCACACAATGGAGCCAGACAAGCAGACATATTTTGCCCTTAATGAGGAAATAAGCCCCTGAGCTTGGCACCTAGGTCTTACAACTGCCAAGCTTTTCCAGCTTTTCCTGTGAAAGGTCGTTGCTATCTTACACAACTGCTAGGGAAGAAAGTATACGGCCCTCAGGAGAAGATCCGTTCAACATTTGGATGGCAGACAGTGCAACGAACCAAGAGGCAGACGTGTATTCTGCAGTTTGTACCTGCAGCAAACCTTTACATTACACTGAGGTTACACAGGCTAATCTGTTTGGCTTACAAAAGCGGGGTCTCAGTAGCCCACCAGAAGAGACAACCAGAAAGCAGTGAGCACTGGCACATGCCAGGACCCAATTAGGCAAGTACAAACAGCTCCTGTGCAGAGCTGCTTTGGTCTTGCATAGGAGGCTTTGGCCTTTTAAACCAACACCACCTGTAGAAAGGGAGATTCCTCCATTGCTTTTGTGTGGTGCTGACTCTGTGGTATCCCTTTTCTCACTTCCAGCACTCAGCAATGTGTTACAGCAGGAGTGGCCAAGAGGGGCTTTCCCAGTAAGCACCAGCTGATAGCTCCAGCTGTAACTTTTCCAAAGCTGATTTGCTTCGAGGGAAGGGAAAGGAGCCAGAAGCTACACATGGTGCTGGAAAAGCCAAGGGATCACAGGGAGAATACGCTGAAGAATTTCTCCAGCATAGCGCCTGAGAGAGGTAAATGAGTCTTGTGTGCTAGGCTGACCTAGGGAGGGGGAAAATGTTTTTTAAGTTTTACCTAAATCCAGACTGTGGGGTAATATAAATACCCGTGTTTGTGTACACAGTATGTATATTTTTTGTGTGTATACAAGTACACATAAATATATACCTGCATGTGTACTTACGTATATGGGTACAAAAACACAAGAGCAGATTAACATTTTGATTCTTTTGCCACTGAAAGCAACACATTGCAAAGTACACAGTTCCAAGTAAATTTTACTTCTGTGGCATTGCTGCCCTTAAGGATTCAGCTATGCAAATGATCTGTAGATTTCTAACAGATAAAAGGCTTTTCTCCCCCCCTTTCTTTTTCCTAAAGTATTAATTTCTGGATTTACAGCTACTTGGTTTAATTAAGAAAGAAAATAAAGGATGAAGCGGGACAGAAACTACACATCCAAGACAAGGCTTGAAGGAGAATTATGGAAACAATGTGCTGAAAGGAAATTATGTTCTAATTTTGCTCATCCACTGCAGTATTAGACGTTGGTATTCAGCTTTTAAGGTACGTCTTTCCTTCATTTCTCTGACATCAATAGTGTTCAAAATGTAACCAGTCTTTGAAATAATAGCTGTGCTGTCCTCATACACACATTTCACCTACACACCTTGGCAAGTTCTTTTATGTATATCGCTGTCACCTTATTTTTTCAATCTTGATTTCCCTAGCCAATATAATATTCTTTTTTAAATAAGAGGGGGTGAAATGTCTCAAATAACTCAGTTCCTCTGCAGAACTTGATGCTGGAGTCTTTTCCTTCTCCATGGACATCATTGCCATCTACTGTGATGATGCTGTAACTGCACTATTTTAGGTACAGAAAAAAGGGTAGGAAGATGGGTATTTGTTACACTATTAGTCAGTAAAGATACTGACAGCATAGTATCAAAGTACACTATTGAAACATGAGAGTTAAAATTACAATGAAGCTAAACTGAACTGTGTAGCAACAGTTATCAGAGAACCGTTTCAAAGTCAGGTAGTTAAAACAGCTGATTTTGCAATCCAAGAAAGACAACAGCTTTTAACTATGTGACTGAGTTACCACGCTTTTCACCTGATACAGTCAGCTTCTAATTCAAAAAGTTAAGTTCATCCCTTTGGACTATCTGTGTTCTTCCTTTTTGTTTTTGGTTTGGTTTTTTTTTTCCCCCTTCAGTTTATGCTAGCGAGGTAAAAAATTCTAAAAAAAAGCCTCAAACAAACCCCACCCAAACCCAAGCATTTGCAAAGATGCAATGGTTTACTTATAATGAAAAAGATACAAGGAAAATGTACATTATTTAAAGACAATTAATCGTCCAGGAAAAAATTCAGGTATAATGCAACACATCACTTTTTTATAAAATATAGACTTTACAGAACAAAACCAAATGATTATTTGCGTGAAAAGTCAGATTTCAGAGCATCAGTTCTCAAGATTGTTTGTCAAAGTGTCTAGAATAGTACTACAGTGTGCAAAGGAAAAGCATCTAGAAATCCACATATATTCATCTCATTCTCCAACTTTCGGCTTGGTTTCATTTTGGCTAAATTGCGTATTGGTCAGTCCACAGAAGGGAGACACTTTTTCCTGCCTGCAGTAGGCAGCAGCATCAGTCAGGAAGCTCGTTAGGCCCTTTATTTTGCCCTTGTTATCCCATCCTAACTGCCAAGCACAGATGTGCTAGGATAGCCACAAATTTCTGGAGGGTATGCGGGCACCTTAGCAGGCTCAGAACTAAGGTGCTTTTCATGGGAACATGGTGAGATCAGAAAGTTGAGTCTGAAGTTTCCCTCTGTTGTCTCCTAATAAAGGTATAAAATGAGATAGTAAATACTTTCACCTAATCAGCAGCATATAGAAAAATAGTACTATAATGACTCGACCATGATGCATGTAAGCAATTGCGGCTGATCAGATAACTTCAGTTCTGAAGCTAAATCCTTGGCTTTGTAGCCCACCTGGAAAAAAAAAAAAGTTTTTTTTTAAATTTGGCTTGTATTCAAAAATGATTTTAAGTGGGGACATATATTTTGGGGTTTGTATTTGAATGAAACTTTCCTTTGCTGCACAAACTTTTCTTTGCTGATGTCTGTTACGAAAGCTTTAGATAGTTCTGGGAAGAATTGTCGGGGATATATATATTGAGTCAATCTGGAGCTATAAGTACTATTGGGGAAAGGCTTTATTTGTTAGTATTAGTTATCTTCAGCTTTTATTCATATCTTGGCCTGTTTGTGTGCTGGTGTACAGGCCTGGTGAATTACCACATCCGTATGGATGAATGTAGGCTGTGTACCCATGAAGTGCCTCTGTCAGGAACTGTGTCTCGCTGTCACCTTCTGCTAGAGAGGGTTCCTCTGCTGTTACATCTGAATTTATTTGCACAACTATAATATACCCTGAAGACCCGCTACTTGGACAGTGCATGGGTCCAGGATGCCGCTGACCTTCCCGTAAAGGCTGTGCACAGCCTCAGGCCAGCACAGTGGCTCATGATGATGTCTGCTTGCAGCATTGCTTTAGTCTTAAATTAGAGTGACCACAGTGTGTTGTTACTTTGGTGGGCTCTCAAAACTCAGCTGCCAATGCAAGCCACAAAATAGTAAAAGTTGTCACGGAAAGGTATGAGTCTCAGGCCTAAACGCAGGAAGGAAAAAAATTCCTACCCATTGGGACTCTCTCTCTGCTGCATTGCTGAGGCTTGCTAGAAATAAAATGCAACTTTGTTAAATACATAAATAATAGATAAATAACTTTAAAAAAAAAAACTAAAAAAAAAAGCTCACAACTTTGTTCATTTACAAAGCATGTGTTATTAAATAACTGTCCCTGCACCTCACGTGTGTGATTTGATGCCTAGGGGACAATCTGTTTGATGTCAGCGATTTCGCAACTGCCTAAAAAGTAATTTGTTTTGAGCTGTCCTATATTGAGTGGCTTCTCTTGAGATATATTTTTATTCAAATAGCACCAGCAAAGGGAACACGTTTCAGAAATCAGGTCGTGTTACAATGTGACCCAAAGGATGGTGGTGGCCCAGAGGAATGAGGTGGAGAAACAGGCAGCAGTTGTAGGAGCCAAATTCATGGTTGCTTTTCTTACAGCCTGCACAGTAGGGATATGCTGTGCTGAAAGCAGCCAAGGGACCATAGCATGGATAGATCTAAGCCTTTTCTACTGTAACTGAAGTGTTGTGACAGTTTTGATGTGCAAACTGGAAAAAGGGGAGTCACAGGCATAGCCTTAGAGTCAATGTGCAACATACCCCTTTTTTCATCATGTAACATACCATATATATTTCTTCCATTACTATGTTCAAAGTCCTAGTTCTCCTGGCAAATGAGAAATAGAACTGGTTGGGAAATATTGTAGAGATTGCTTGCTGTTTTCTGTAGCAAATCCCAAAGGTGCTTGAAGCTACTATGCATACACATGACAATTTTTACAAGGCTCTGGATAGGATGAGTTATACACTCTGATCCCATGGTGGATTAGACTGGAGACTCAAGAGTTAAGTAAGCGCAAGCAACTAAAATACATCTGAGCATACAGCTGCAGATCTCATAAAGCTCTTGTGGATGCCTGTGTCAGTCCCAAGTGGATCGCTTTCACACATCATGGATATACTTGTTTGCATCATTTTTTATATGCTGACTTTGCAAAAGAAAAGGTTGCTTTATTTATTTGTACATCATTGTTATGTTTATAAAATGACCCTTTAGCTTTCTAGTAAAAATGAAAAACTTGTTAAACAGGCAGGAAAGAGGAAATGAGAGGAACAGCCCCAGAGCAATGGAAAAACAAGAGCAGGACACTGCTTGTTTTTAATAAACCCACTCATTTGACCATCTGACCACTCCTTTTATGGAGAAAAATGAGTTTTTTCCCATGACTGCTTTTGTGACTGTTCAAAAATAGTCTTCAGTTTTGTCTTGCAAGTGACTTATAAATATCTATTACAGAACGCAAATCTTTACCAAAAAATCCTCCCCCAAAAGAAGTGTTGCAACTACTACCACGTTTGTCCTTTTTCTCACCATAATTGTGTTAATGTTCATCTGATTATAAAAAAAAAAAAAAACACAACAAGAGAAACTAAAACATTTTTCTAAATACAAATCCAGCAATGGAAACCCTAGAGATTGCTTGGGCTGGTTATTGCATAGATCTAGCACTCTCCTCTCAGAAGATTTGAAGGCACTCTCCTGCTTTCCTGCTGTCCTGTGGTGACATCTTCTGGGCCCTACTCAGACTGCACAAAAACACATCCAGTGACACTGGTGGAGGACAGCTCAGAAACCGTTCAAATTCTGGGCATTGAGAGATTTCTAAACTGGACAAAAAAAATCTTGAAATCTTGCTTCTGTTTTCCCAGAAGGATTATGATCCTTAGACATTTCTTGGCTGGCCAAAACCCCACCCAACAAACAAACCCCACCCTGTTCACAAGAACTGACTCACTTTACTGTTTTTATTTTGCACCGCTATTAAGCTATAGCAAAGGAGGGCTCAGAATTAGGGTCTGGGGTATAAGTCACCCCTCAGCCTGCCAATACAATGCCTCTTGAACTTTGCTATTTTGTCTAAAGGCAACTTCAACTTCAGGCTCCTTCAACTTTCAAAACAGGCTGGATCTCCAAATAAAGCCTTCTTTTTTTTTAAAGGCAGAACAGGAAGGCCCTGGCTATGAAGTTTTAGGGGAAACTAAGACAATTATCCTGAGCTTTGGTCTGCACAGCTCTTTCAGGAAGGTTGTCTTCTCCCTGTGCCTTCACAGCATACCTGAGGGGTGGTCTGATGAACAGCTTAAATGCCCCGGTCTCACCTGGTACGGTGGTTTGATACAAGGGTTTGCTTCATCCTCACATGGGACATGCATTACAGCTGAATATTGAAAAACTGCCCCTCAGAAGGAGCCAACAGATTTTTGCCAAGACACATTAGCATCCTAACTTAGGGAGACAGCTAGACATCACTCTGCAGGTGACCTCAGGACAGCCCCACAGGTACCCTGGGTCCCCCAACTCCTTCCTGAATGCCCAAGTGAGTCTAGAAAAATTGCACTTCTCCCTCACCTTGAAAGACACTGGCCTCGCGGTGTCACAGATTCCTCACAGGAGTCTGGGCCCTTCAGCTTGTTACACAAGCCCTGAAACAGCCACCCGAGGGGGTCCTGGGTTGCCTTTGGGCTCAGCCTCTGGGCATGTGCCCCAAGACAAAGCTTTCTGTCCATACAAACAGTACCTAGGAACCTTGCCAAAAACTAAGGAAGCGGCTTACTGAGGCTACCTGCTTCCAGGGTCAAACAGTTGCAGAGTAGGAGGTTTTGCAATATAATTTCAGAGATAGGCCTCGTATTTCCACCATTTTAGTTTACCTGCATCTTTTTGAAAATGGGTCTCTGCTTCATATGAGCTGATCGCTAACTATTCACCCAGCTCTCGTCTGCTGTAGCCTCATGGATAATGAACTGGAACAATGCAAACACCGAGGTGAGGAGTCCAGTGTATTTAACAAGTGAATACACACAACTCTCTCAGCGCCTTCCCATTCAGTTAAATAAACCTGTAACACGGAAAATAGACTTGACAGCATATAAAAAAGTCAGCAGTAATTTAAAAAGTGGTTCTAAGTGCTGTTGGCTTGAATACAAGTCTTGTCACACAAAAATGATGTCATGTAACCAAATGCGAAATTAGCTGTTTCCTGGAGAAGTGAACATTAGCACAGATAGGGCGGTATTCAGTTCTGTCACAGGGCGCTAATTTTTATCCTTTTTCCTCCATATCAAGCCAAATAGCTTGGGCTGGAAGAAAGATGGTTGGTCATTGGGAGACTGTATCATGTGTGTCCTCGCACAGAAAAAAGGACAGTCTGAGCTGCTGTTCTGCACTGACCTGCAGTAAGCATGGGGTGGTGGAGAGAGGTGAAAAAGGCCCCATCCATTTTGCATCTCTGATCTGGCAATTGATCGAGCATACACGCACACAAAAATCACCTCTTCAGTGCAGGCATACTTAAGATCTTTCTGTAGCATCACAGACAACTATCCAGTGTCTCGTCTCTGTCTCCTGTCTCTTCCCACTTCTAAAGCCTTTTGACAATTTTGCATCCAAGCAGATGAAAAATTTTCTGCACCCTGCAGATAAATGAACAAAGCCTATGGTTGGTTTCTGAGTGCAGCTTAGCAAATACTCAATGGTTTGTTTGTTTGTTTGTTTTTTTAAATGGGAGCTTAACAAGATGGAGAAAGCAAGGAATGTTAGTTGGGTATTTCTTATGGTACCCAAATCAGGGAGGCAGATAGGAAAAAGTTACAGGACCATTACATGCCCAGCCTGAGCCATCCTGTGGAGGGTCTTTACCCACAAAGGGGAAAACATTACTTGCTATAGACAAGCCCAGGCAAGCCATGTCTGGTGCCTTCCCTAATTTCCACAAGGACATTAGTCTGGGCATCCATGTGCTCTCCAGTGTACCTGGGTACACCCAGTCCACTGGAAATCATCCAAACTGTGGCTTTCTCCTAGTCACCATGAGACCAGATGTCTTCCCCATGCCATCCCACATGATAATGGTCCTTTGTCCCAGGTGAAGGGAGGGAACAGGGACCCTTGCAAGGGAAAGGGTGAGGGGGAAGCCTCCTAAGAAACTGCGTGTTTGGCGAGTTGGTAGGGTAAACAATTTATAGCTCTTAATTAATTCCAGAGGGTCTGTGTGGCCAGCCCTTGGAGCAGGGATGGTTGACTATCTTCGGTTTAATGGAAAGAACGTCCCTTTTAAAGACCACCTTACTTAAAAGTGCAGAATTCTTGTATAGTTTGGGCCTCAGTTTTTGTTTGCTCCCACACTGTAGGAAAGAGTTCCAGTTAAACCAGGCTTTACCCAGAAATGCTGCTGCATCAACGTTGCAGGGTGTCAAGCCTTTAAGCTGTGAACTCCTCCTTCGCTGTGCAGAGATAACAAATGGACATGGGAGCAGTGGCTGCTGCAACTGAAAAAAAAGAAAAAGAAAAAAGAGTGTGGTGTGAGCCCTCAAAGGAGAGGGGAACTCTTTTATCAGCAGGTAAGACAGCCTAAGCACTAATTCAGCTTTAAAATCACTCCACAAAAACTACAGTTCCTTGTCCCTACCATCTGGAGCTGAATGCAACCATGCTTGTGCTGGGGACAGAGTGACTTGACAGAGTCAGAACCAGACATATTGCCAAAAAAATCACTTTGGGCTCAAGAAAGCCCTCTACTTTGAGAGGGAGATGGAGCAGCCGGCAAAGCACAACTGCCCTGAACAGCTCATTAGTGGATAAAGTTATTAACACACCCACAGTAGAGAAGAAAAGGAGAAAACACATTATAAGATGAAAAACACTCAAATGATAATTTGCAGCTCCATAAGTCATCCCACGCAGTGCTCAGACTTTTGAACACTTCAATAAAAACAAATTTGAATACATTAGAGAGGAGAAGGAAAGTGGCAGTGGCCAGAAGAAGAGATGCTGCATCTTCTCCCAGATGACCAAGGGGCGAGTTCATTGCTGACAGCCACACTGAATAGCTCTGATCTTTCCCAGCACCACTGGGATTTCTGGAAACACAGACCCACTGACTTGTTTCCTCTCCCTGACTTCAACTCCTCAGACTTGAGGAAAATCCTGCAAAATGCCTTCTTCACAGCTTTCTTACCCTCTGCACTCACCACTCCCATACTGCGTTTTGCAGAAGCTGTGATGAACCCCCCAGTTGACAAGCTGTGAATTTAGAGCTGCGATAAGTGGAAGAAAATCAGTCTTAATGTCTTTACTTTCTGGTGTTCCACCACCAATTGCAAGACTCTCCAAGAAAAAGTCAGGGCACGCTGTGATTTGTTAATGCTTCCAATCTACTAGAGAGCTATACATTTAACCCGAAGACCAGAGGGGAAAAGTAGACCAGGTAGTCAGTCCTGCTTGTTGCTTTTATGGCATATACCACAAGGGGGACTCTTCTACAACTTTACAGTGCAAAAATAATTTCAAAGAGAAGGGAAAGGATGAATAAATCAGTTCTGCAGCTGAACGTGCAGAAACCATTTTAGGCTTTAAGTTTTTAAGCCTGCAGGAGCTGTTAATCTGCAAAATTCATTAAAAGGTATCAGTTTATGTTCATGTCCAGCTGCTGTTCTGGCTCCTTTCAGCTCCTGGTTTTACACTATAAGTTGCAAATTGAAAATATCCTATTAATTTTTCTTTACAGGGGGGAATTTAAGAGAGTTTGTTGATCCGCTAGATAGAAAGCACAAACAAAAACCCTGAACACCCATAGAAACCTCTGATTATTTTCCAGGGCTGGGAGAACCTGCTGGGCTGCTGAGGCCGGATGCTGGCATGTCCCCAGCAGCGCACACAGTGTGGGAGAAGATGGATGATGGCATAGGTGGAGGGTGCAGAGAAATCCTGAGACAGGTACCGGTGGGGGTTTGGGCAGCAGAGCAGGAGAAGGGGAATACACCATATAAGAGTGCTGTGAGGTAGGGAGGAGGTGTGTGGCCAGTGCTGATCAATTTGAGCCATCCATGCAGTCACGCCTGCCTTAGAGGAACACATTACAAACTGCCAGAAGAAGAACAAAAAATACAATTTAAGGTTTCTGCTAACATGCACACATTTAACTGTGCTTTGCTGCAGTGCTTACTAATGCTCAGCTGTCATGAAAGCTTGGTACTGCACAGCTGCACATGTCACTTTCTACCTCAGATACAGCACACATTGTACGGCTTATCGCATTTAGAGTTTACTTAAGATGATATAGCGAAAATCAAGATTTAAAAACACAAGCTCTGTTCCTTTTAACTTTTAGGAAGTGAATATAACAGGGTCAATAAATATCACCCCAAATCTTAAGTACAGCGCCTTTCTTAGCTAACATGCAAAAGAAACCTCGAGTGTGCATCTAGCTGAAACTCTGTCATTGTAAAACTGCATTTAGTGGGTTTGTGGTGAAAGTCATGGAAGATAGCGACTAAAATGAAACTGAGAATTAACTGGCTATTTAAATAAAGTTGTAGGTGACCTCGCAATTACTTTAAAAGCTTCCTCAAAGAAGAGACATTATCATTCTAATTAGAACTTCATTTTAGTGAGAAAAAAATTGTATTACACAGCTGCCATAATTCTTATTATAAGTGACCAAATAATTGTTCTTACTCAATGTATTAAATTCCTATTATATCTTCAAAACATTAACTAAAACCAAAAGTCAAAGTTTTTTAAGTCTATGCTGGAGGACAGTGCTTGTAACGTCCTGCTAGTCAAAGCGCAACAGCGACAAGCACATTGGCATCTCATGGCAGATATACATATCAGACAATGATGACTGGCTCTTGAATGCTTTTTAAGATCTCAGCTGGGTACGACTGTAGGAAAAGCAAGTAACTTGCACCATGAGCGAAGAACAATTTGGATTTCTCTCATCATCTGTCCCTCTGCCACCCACATCACAGTCACATCAGGCATCCCACGGCCACCAGGACATCCCCAGCGGTCATGGAAGAGCCGGGTGCGTCCTGGCTGGCCATCTATTTGTGGCCAACTGAATGGGTAATGGCTGAACTGTGTCTTCCTCTGGGGGCACAGAAGCATTAATTTGCTTCTCACTTTCCTCTATCCAGCTGTCAATTTTCCTTAAGTTTGTGGAAACTTAATTAATTTGGAGACTGCTAACCCTCCTTCAAATTTGGATGAAATCAGTCATTTTGTTCAGAAATTGTTCAGGGCAAGAGGGACAGGTGGGTGGACTCTGCAATCACATAAGTGTTTTTTCCCTAGGAAATCAAACTGAAAACAAGAGAGTAACAAAAAAATTAGAAAAACAGAGGTCCTTAAATCTTAGGAGAGCTAATTATTACCTCACAACTGTTGGAGGACCAATTGTTGATGGACCAGGCATCTGGGAAGTGCCGAGTGATAAATGCACATTGGTGTAGTGATGCCGCAGTGCTGGCAGTGAGTGCTTCCCACAAGATACGGGCATGACTGCTGGGAATAGGGCTCTTTGCCAAATATAAAGAGGAGAGTCAAATCTGGAAATAAAACAATCACTTAGAAAAGAACTTGAACTCCTGAAAGTAATGGTGATTAGCAGCAGCTAGCTGAAATACTGGCCAGACTTCAGATGTCCGTGCCATGTCACAAACCCAAAGCTTTTTAATAGAATCCGGGAAGTTTAAGGACAATGGAATGTTGATGTGTAATACAGCATAGAAAGAAAGCACCACAGAACCATGCCTTAGAAGTTATGAAGCAGGAAGTCAGTAGGAATGATATTTCTTAAAACCAAACTTGGAAGGTTTTCATGGAAATAAATAAGAGGACACTGAAGAAGAGAAGCAACCGTAGCGATTGTGATACAAAAGTGTTTTTATCAATCTGCCTTTGAATTTTAAAATTAATGAGAGGTACTACTTAAGAAATCTTTTTATTTGGTTGTTTTTGAAGCTTTTTAGTGATCCTGTAGGATCAAAACTAAAGCTAATGTCTCTGGATTCAGCTAGAAAGATTCTGGAAATGTGTTATTAAGCAAGACTGTAAAACTTAAAAACTTCTTTCCTATACCTTTTCCAAAAGATAAGTCTGCAACATTTATTATCATGTAGAGTAGGAAAGAGAACAAATCCATTCTGTCTGGTTTTCAAATCAATTAACAGGCTAAAACTAGCAATGTTAACACAATAGTCTGTACAAGTAGGGTCATCAGCAGAATGCTTGCTCAGGCTGAACTTTTAACAACAACATGGTGTTTAAAAAGGAAAAAATAATCAAACTACATTATAGCATATGTATTTTTACAAGAACTTCATTAGCTCACTTAAGCGAAGTCACTTACAGGAACACGAGATTCTTGCCTCTAATCTCCACACCTTTTGTTGCCTCAGTTTTTCCCTGCTGGGTTTGGGGATTATATTTTCCTCTTCAATTCAGCCACACAGAGCTGTATCCAACTGTAAATAAGATCTCCCCAATGCTAGCTACGTCACCAGACCTTTTATTTTATCTTTTGTATATAAATATAAGCTTTGCTAGAAAGATGGAGAGGGATTAAAAACAGCAAAAGTCTCCCATTATTGCTAGACTGCTAGGAACGTCCCATTTATATTGCACTGTTCAAATACAAATAAAGGCTACTGTCACCAGTAACAACACAGAATCCCTGTCCACAAAATGCTATTTCACTCCATATTATGGAATCTATTTAAAAAAAACACCCCAAAACAACAAAAACAAAGGAAACAAAACCAAATAAACCAGTAGTTTGGGATAGTCAAATGCTACAATGATGCTAAAGTACTCCAGAACGACCTCGCAGAACTAAATGATGGGACAAAAAAAGGGAGGTAGGTGACTTTCAGCAGAGATAAATGCAAGGAAATGCATCTAGGGAAAAATAATCCAAATGCTATGTGCAAGATGCTGAACTCTGAACCAAGAGGTACATGAAGAGCTTCTGGAGTCATCACTGACAGTTCTCAGCAATCAGGGCACAGCCCAACATGTATCAGCAACCAAAAATAGTACAAATACTTGGGCATCATCAGACAGGCCATGGCAAAGATGGCATTTTTCCAAATGAAGCTAGGAAAGGCCAAGCACTCCTTCTATGCAAATCCTGCTGCAGAAGTTGTTTGCAAAAAAAAGACAGAGAGAAGACTGCCTTGGATGGTGAATTGGAAAAAACACCTTTCACTGAAAAGTCAGTTGTTTATCCAATGCGTGCTGTAGCCAGGCTGCTTTACTAGCACTAACCAATATTTCTATGTCCTGGTTCTGGCATTCAATACAGATGATCTGCTTTTAAATCCACCTTTATAGAAACAGCACTGAATCAATGCCCGTAAACCAACCTGCCAAAAGGGAAATGTGAAAACAAGAGTGGGACCTACAGTGGGGAATCGGTCTGAGAAGTTACATATTTACACTTAAAAGTAATATGGCCTTAAGCCCTGAACTCTGCAATACAGAACTAACATAGCTCAAGCTAGCTATGCATGGAAAAGACCAGTTGTGAATAGCTTCCATAATGAGCTTACTATAAAAAAAGCACTTCAAACCAAGTCCCACCTTATAGTGTTTCTTGTAGTTATTTCAGTGCATTCATAAAGACAGTCTCCTTTGATAAATCCATGTAGCATTTTGCTGCTTGAATAAAAGGAAGGGTCCATATTCCAATAGTTATAAACCTTTCCATTTATTATTAAGGCTTCTAAAATATGTATCAGTAATGAGAGCCGAGGCCATGTTCTTATATGAAATGGCCTCACAGAAGTCTCTTCTGCTAAGGCTATATAAGAATTCATTTGTCCCTGGATGGTTTGCTCTTCTGTGCTTTATCCAGGACATCTACTCCCCCATTTTTTAAATGCAACTAGAAACCTGCACTTCAGCAGCAGCAACAACAGCAAGCATGGGAGGAATATTCTTCATTAGTTCCTAAAACATCCCTCTTGGATGCTGTGTTGCTGTAAGACACCATCCGTCAGAATTCATGTTACTACAGTGCAGAGGCATATGTTCCTATACGGAGGCATGGTCAGCGTGCGTGTCCGTTGAGCATCCTTTGATTTTAACATCAGTCGTGCTCAGAAACTGCAGTGCTGCGGCAGCTATTGCATTTCAAAGACTTTATCACTTTAACAGCCTGCCCCTAATGGACTCAGAAAGAAAAGATCAGACCTAAAGTACTGGTGATGTTTTCTTGTTAACCTCCAATAGCTAATTACTGCTTTAAGCCAGCCTTCCATTTTCCTATACATCCATACATAGGTGTACAATGCAAACAATGCAGCTGCTTAGCAGCTATCAGAGATCTCCTGGACAATGGACAAGAAGAAAAAAATAGAAAAAAAAAAAAAAGCAGTTGGCAAGAGAAAGTGGGTATGATGCTTCGAGGAGAAGATGTGAAGGATGGGAATTGAAAGTGCACGGACAAGGTGCCAACGTGCTGGTAACCGATGCCCCCTCAGCAAAAGGAATCACTACATTCCTAGTGATCTGCAGCAAAACTAAGATGCAGGCTTAGTGTGCAAGTTGTGCTTGGGCACTTACCCTGGCTAGATGCATGCAACAAGCTTGGCCCTCAACTACTATAGTATACTACCAGTACAAAATCTGTGCTGTGCTGTAATTTGGGAGATGGTTTGATTTTAATTGGCAAATTAACACCTTTTTTTTTGGCCAAAGCAGGAAGCTTCCTCAAAACGGACTTAAGGTTGATACTATCCCTTCACAGCCTATCTGCAACATTATGTGACTAACTACCCACGCCTTAAGTATCAAAACCATACTCTCCCCGCCCTTCTTTTAAAAATTTTTCTATGAGCAGTCTATAGAGCAGCAAAAGAAGGTCTAACATGTGGAAAAGGTACACCTGTCCAACTGTAGCAGACAGAGTTTTGCGCTTACCTGTGCTCAGAGTACTGCCAACAGCAGGGTGGTGTGCTTACATACTGGCAAAGTCTCTGCTCTTACGTGGACCTTAGGAGGTCTGCAGTTCCAGCTGCTGTCTCATATGATTTATTAGATTTTGTTGCCCCAAAATTGTAACAACAGAGCATATTTTCTATGGAGGCTAAACTAGCATCACTCAGATGAACATATATCATACCTTAGGATTAATTCATTTCTAAAAGCCCTCCACCAAAATTCCTGAAAAGCAAGTCTTGCCCTCATCTGATTTCTCATGCAACATGCCAAGTGAATGGGTGCTGGGAAGGAAGCACAAGAAATCAAGGTGACACGTCCTGCAGTAGCAGCAGATGGGGTGTTTCGTTGTACTTGCAGCCTGTTACCTTTTTTTTTAAATCTCAGAAGCTTTGCTGTCTTTTCTTTTTATACTTTTTTCCTTTAGTGACTACATCTTCATTAGTTTAAGGACATGGAGGTTATCAGGAAGGCTGGAAAGCTGTGTCATAAACAGAGCAGCTGCTGAAATCAATGTGACTTTTCAGCATGCCTTTGTGGAGACTACAGCCGAGCACTTTGCCTCCTGCTAACCCAAAGTCATTTGGCACAAGAAGCTTTTTAGCTGTGTTACCTTCACAGTGGCACAAGCAACGTGCTCCAGCTTCCGTGAGAGCTATGCCTCACACCCCTGGGCACAGGGCAGCACGCAGGCAGTTCTGGGTCTGTCTTTCAGTCACAGCCCCTCAGCCGTGTCCAGCGTGTGGGACCAGGAGGGAAAGGGGCTGCACCGCCACGGAGCGACTGCTGCTGCAAAGTCCTCCCGGTGCGCACCACAGTACTGCAACCACATGGCCCCGCTTCCTGAGCTGCTGGGGTCTGGTGGTCGCGGTATTGCATAGTGATAATGAATGCTGCATGTTTTATCGTTTTGCTCTTTCTCCCTTCTCCTGTGCCCTTTAAGATACATTCATTTTTTTAATCAGAATTTCCATCTTTCATGAGTCTCTCCTTAGCCATTACCTTGTTTTAACAGGAAGATCTATTTTATCTAATAGTCTATGTCATAGCTCTACATTTATAGATGGAGAAGGATGATGGACAGGTGGGTGCATGTGTGTGTACAGTCACACCTGTGTATGTGCACAAAGAGAGCAAATCCCCTCCGAGCAAACAAGGGCATGGCTATTCTCTAAGTCCAGAAAACATGGGTCTGTAATTTGTCATCTTGGCAGGATAATTAGCCTGGGCAGCACAAAGCCCAGCGTGGCTGTACTCTGGCAGCCGTGCTAGACTGGGTATCTCTTCATGCACTGTGCAGAGTTCTGCCTCTCCTGTCCTTGCTCACCTTTTTTAAGGCAACAAAGAAGGAGCCGATGGCTGAGCCAAGAGTAGCTCCTGAACATGAGATCTGGGAGCACTGCTTCTGTTCCCTTCCTGTGCTTCTAACTCACTTGACTTAACAATCCTGTCCACAACCAGTGCTTCACTGCATTGTGAAGGTCTTTCAAGGTGCCTACAGGCCACTTTGTGCCCTGATGCCTACTCAGAATTCATTTACTTATGCATGTTGATAGTGTAACTATGCAGATTTTTCAGTCTGCAAGGGAAAAACATATCACTAAATTAAACTGATGGAAGAGAAATATTTACTAGTCTCACTTGGCTTGATGATGGTATTAAGTTTTGTAGTTTACTGTTCTTATACTTCATGTTCTTCATTTAAACAGTGGTGATTAATCAGCATTCACCATTTTGTTCACCCCCTCTTCCTAGAACAAGCATGCTGTGGTAGCTTTTTGCAACATTAAATCAGGGCAGACCCTGCTTAATATTTTATATATTTTAAAATTGCGCTTTCCTTTTTCATTAAAATAGCCTCTTACCAGCATTTCTGAGATAACAAGTTAGAGTAAAATAGCTCTTTGTGAATGCTGTTAGAGAGAAGCTGTCTAGGCCTAATTTCTAAAATGAAATACATTAAAAAATAATAATCTTTCTACCTGTGAAAAATTAATCAGATTAAATAATGACCTCAATACAATTTCCCTTGGTGACCTTTATTGAGGAAATAAGACATTCTTTCTTAGATACTAAAAGTAATCATGGCAAAATAAGAGTTTCTCTACTCTCCTCTTGGTCTTCCACACAGGCATTAAGGAGAATCTAAATCATTACCTCGGTGAGTAGCAGCTGAATCACAGCAGTGCTGAACACTGTGGTTTAGCCAC
>NW_009646433.1:465521-500602 GCF_000708025.1 Charadrius vociferus | reverse complement strand
GGAACCACTAATTATATCACATAGCACATAACTTAGCAGTAGCTCCACAGGAATGGCCCAGTCTCCCAAACGAGAGCATGTTACAGAACGCAGTACCTGTGAGAGGTTGGGCTTGACTCTCGCATGAATGAAATAGCATCAGCTCCAACCCACAGGAGCGGTGGCAAATTGCTGCGCTGCAGGGAGCACTTCTGTAAGACCCCTGGCTGCAGGGTGTGAAACTCTTACAAGACCACTGCCCTCTGAAATGGAAACTTGCTAGCACACGTATTTAAGCAACCATCAGTTAGTTGGAGACACAATGTGAGACACGTGCCTTAAGAGACAACAGATAATCTATAGGCATTAGAGGTGATGCACACACACACTGCAAATCTAACGGCTGAAGAGAACAAACGATGGGTTTTACCAATCAGCCATTAACTGTCAATCTTGGCAACGCACGACATGGCTGTGTGGTGTTATCAATAGGAAGGCTTTTATTCTTATATTCTCCCTAAACTCTTGAAACAAAACTAAATGTCCCTCCAATGTAACACAACATTCAGTTCTGCACCAAAGCTGCCCTCCTCTGTAAGGATCCTGTCCCTGGCTCCCCAAAAAACCTCTGACTGGACCTCTGCAGTATTCACAGGGCTGCCAGGAACACCTCCCCTGGGAACAGGCACTTGCAATGTTTCTGATAACTGCTGCAATGAGATAAGCTCCATACCTGCCCTGGCCTTCAACTTTACCAGGTAGCATGTCCATAGACTTCTCAGAGTAATGAACAAAGTCTTGAGCGTTATGCACTGAAAAAGACTAATTTTACCTTTGTTGCCTTAAAAACGTAATGATGTTTTCTATTCTTTAAGCATTTCAGCAGAGCTTTGAAGGTGAAGAGAAAAATTTTTAACAGTTTGACACAGGATCTTGTCCTTGCTCTTTCAAGAACTGCAAAAGAGCCACTGTACAGGCACCATCCCTTCCTCAAACACACTTCTGAGCACAGCAAACAACTTACCAGCTGTTATCCACTCCAAGCAAGGTCAGCCTGTCCAGAGCTGGAGTTTCAGTGGGACCTCCTGAAAGCCAAACAGGCCTATGCAAAGAATAGTAACTCTAAGTGTCTCCGCCACATTTCTGCCCACAGTGCCCTGGTGGATTTGCTGCCTGAGCAGCTCTGTGTGGTTCCCCCAGCTCGCTGTGGAAACTGCTGCTCCTTGTCAGGTTGAGAGCATACAAAATTAAGCCTCCTCGGGCTAGAACCGCTTACTATTTCCAAGCAGCCCTCTCCACACAACAGGGAGATTCCAGCCTTTCCCTTTCTGCTGAACTCGAGTACTAGCTCCCCATGGCTACTTACCCCATGCTGGCTGCTTAGACAGAGCCAAATGGCAGCAATTCCTGAATGGCCACAGCCATCTATATGTTTCTATGGCATCCATATGGGGACAGGCAAACATTCCTCAGGATGCTGCAACTCATTCTGTGGATCACAGCAGCATCGCGGATGGCCATCGCTTAACAACATGCAAAAAATTTGCAGGGTTGGCATTGCTCATGTTGGGTGGCTCGCAAAAGGAACAATATAATTTTATTGTGTATGGGCAACAATCAGTGCCAGAAAGATAAACTGCGTTCCAGCTGTCAAGGCTGATGCCACCCTGAAAGCTTCAGTTTTGTTATGGTACAAGTGAATTACCTGATTCTGCTGCTGATGTTGGCTACACTATTGATCCAGGCCTGTGCTACAGCTTTATCATTTCATCAGCTGGGCTTAGTGCTCCTAGTCCAAACAGTAAAATTACTAAAACTCTCTTCTGATAACAAAGAAAAAAGCTAGTATTCCTCAGTACTCCTCTAATGGGCTTTTGAGAACCAGCTACCGTCAAAATTCATTTGACAAACTGCACCATTCTATGGGTTTATCAAACCTTGTGGTTTATCAATACTTTGTAATAAACGCTAGTCTTTCTCAGACTATAAACAATGAGACAGTCAATGGTAACTTAAAGTTACCATTTCTGTGTGCAGCATTTGAACGATCAGCAAGCAAGCGTGTGCTGAGCAGGAGAAAGCTGATGCCCTTTTTATTTCTGGCTAGCTGTGTGCCTTTGCACAGCCACAAACTTAAGGCTTGATGAGAAAGCATTCAAATTTATACCCCCTTTTGTTGCACAATTATAAATCTTACAAGGTAAGAAGCATTTATCACCATCCACCAGCTGCAAAATATACTTAGTTGTAAAGTTTTGAGTTACAACTGACATTTGCTAGAGGCAAACAGATGTAAAAAGGAGAAGGCACTTCCCAACGACTGAGATCATCACACAGAAGCAACCTGGGGGCAACCACCACGAGAAACCAGAACCACCATGGATGTGATCCGTTAGACTTTTTTAAATATCGAGCTGTATTCTCTTAGGAGTGTGTGACACTTCCAGAAAGCCCTTTCATAGTTATGACTGGGCCAAAACATCTGGTTCCCACTATGTGTTTTTCCACCACGTCAGCTGAAAATTCGCGTAAGAGATTGGTGCTGTTCTCCCATTGCTAATAATTCAGATTTTTTTCAATCTCTTTTCCATTTTGCTGACTCTGCAAGTTTTCCAGCTGCATAACCATGTACTGGAAGGACTCAACCCGAGGGATGCTGAGTGATCATGCTGTGACATCACTCTGCCAGCAGAAGGCACCAAGACACACATCTCCCATCATGACCGCACTGTCCTTTCCCCCACGCCCACTCAGGCAAATCCTGGGTGCAAGGACTACCTGACATTAATGCATAAATATTTTAAGCTTCCTAACAGGTCTAGTAGATCTGCAGGGGTTTCTTCACAATCTTGCTCATTGTAGTATACACTTAATCAAAGTTAAAAAAACCCCACCGCTCTGGTTTTCTCCTGACACTCCTCGTTCTGCCTCACAGGGGGCATTGCACTGCCTTCTACAGCCACAACATAAGTCATTTGATTCTTACTTATACTGAAAATGTAGCAGATGCCATACTAAGCCTCAAAACTATCAGGGCCTGCTTGGAGGAGTGTACAAATTAAATCGATGTCAGGAGCAATGATTATCACCTTGATCGGTCAGCCAGTGAGTAGTTCTGCCACCAGGGGAAAATGTTCATGCCTTGCATCAGCTTTACAAATTTCAGTGGTTAAATAGCTGTAAATTATATCCCAAGACCCAGATACTTTATTCTGCTTACTGTATCCACCAAAGCCATGCTTAATACTTCACTTCCCAAAGGAATAGTGGAAATGACCTTTGTTTTTTCACCGTTTCAGTCTGTACTGTTATTGCTGTTGGTTCTGGGCCCCACTACCTGCTCACAATCTAAAATCTGTATTAATTTACAGTATAGCATCCCCAGAAAATGAAGATTTGAATTCTGTATTGATTTACAATATTACATCCACAGACAATGAAAAAATACCCCCCAAATCTTCTGCACCTGTGAAAGATTTCACGAAGCCCTCTCTTTGCCAACAGTTTTCAAGATTTGGAAAGTCACTACAAGTTTAGCTAAAATTGAGCTAGATTTTAGATAAACCCCACCCATTGCTGAAAAAGTGAAATTTCTTATACTCTTTGCATTGTGCGAAAAGTTCTGAGCGCTTTGACAGCACAAAGGAGATGGTATTGACAGGTTTTGCCTTTGGTAAGCACGCACAGCACTACTAACTGGCCAGCAGTGTTACACCTAACAAGTCTTTCACAGAGCTAGAGCTAAAGCTGGTAGAGCTGTGAGTCCCTAGAAAACAGAACAATTGGTTTTTCCCCTCGGAAAACTAAGAGTAGCTGGGAGAAAATGTTTCTCTAAAAAGCTTGCGACCTTATTGAAGTATTTAGTAAGAACCAAACTGACAGACCTTACAATAAAAAGATGTAGTGAAATAATAACACTATCTTAAACAGGATTAAAATATAACATTTTACTAGTTATTTCAAAGAATAGATTTTTTTTTTCTTCCATTGTTCTTATCTATATGTTCAGACTCTAGCTAAACTCCAAACAGCTATTTTTTGTTAGGTCCTGAGTGCAAATATGCCAAGATAGAGTTAGCAGAAAGAAATACCTGGTCTTTTTTTTTTTTTTTTTCTTTTTTCCCTTGCATGGTAGGCTACATTGCATTTCTCATGCCTAAAAACAAGCACCGTCTCTCAAAATATTCGGTTGGAAACCTCAGCTTGAAAAAGAGATATTTGACAGAAATGTCACATTTACTTCGGCATAACATGCGAACAGCTTGTAAAAACAAACATTAAGAGGAATCTCGAGGAGGAGAACCTGCGCAAGGGGAAGACAAACAAAAACACAGTAGCAGAAGTCCGTTTACTGCCAGAGCAGAACCAACAGCCATCGTCATCCAGATCTTACGGTGAAACTTCAACTATAGCAACAAGGAACGAATGATGATGCCAATCATTTCCTTACTAATTGCATGCATTTATCTGTTGACTCTTCCTATCTTTTGAGAGGGATCTGTATTATTCTTACAACTAGTTTGATCCTTTCCTGAAAAAAAAAAAGTTTGCATAATACAACAGGACACATTTCTCACATGAATATGTATCTTCTTTTTTTCTTTCCTATATCGCATTGGAGAAAAAGACTTTGCTCTGTATTGCTAATGTCTTTTTGGTATTGGTGACTATGAACAGGGGCACTTCTCAGCTCCTTATTCAAGTTGCAACACAACACACTTACTACTTTGAGGTACAAAAAGAAATTATAAGTAGGTGCCAAAATTTAGGTAGTGTATTTTACCAGTAATGCTTATTTCAAGTTTTTGAAACAATTCTGTGTGTGTTGTGACACCCTTTGCCCTTCACAGATCCGTTTATGCATATTAGCCTCGTAAAATATTCACTTTTTATCCTCTTCACCATGATCCATTTGTCTTTTCAGCAGGTTTACGTTCAACACTATTGGAGTGGAATGGTGATTGTACCATTTAACCCAACAGCTAGCTGGGCTTGAAAATGTATCCATCCCCTTCCTATTAATTACTCTTTAATGCCTATTTCTATCACAGAGACTCGTGTATCATCCTGGTTTATTTCAGAGGAATATAGCCATAGGATGACAATTATTGATGGAGCATAAAAACCGGAGCTAAAGACCGTATAAAGAAGAAAACAGAACTGATGTGGGAAGAGATGAAAAGATGAAAAATTGACTTGAGAAGAAAATTGGAATGAGCTAATTTACAAAAGAAAATGAACAAACCACGGCCAGGTAACTCTGAATAAGATTAATTGCTATACATTTCCTTCCTCCTTGCAATTTTTATCTTATTTAATCTTCTATTCCACTTTTCTGTGTAACAGCACTATACTCTTATAAACTCCAGTTCCACTCTTACATAAGTTTGCTACCTGGGTGTTGAGCGAGATCCTCTGTTTGCATAAACTGGTATATCACTATCAACTTTGGTATTGTTACTCAAATTTAAGCCAGCCGAGGATTTGCTCCATTGACTTTCATGGATTTATTTTTAATTTATTACTCTGAGTTCAGAATCAAGAGCTCTGGATATAAATCTTCAACATAAATAGACAATTTCCAAATCTAAACAGTATAGCCACAAGTACCATACAGAAAAACAAGCTAGGCATGTCTGAAAAGTTCATGTCTGAAAAGTTAACCAAATGTTGCTGTGCATTTATTAGTAGTTTACTGTTTATTAAACAATAAATCAAGATTCAAAAAACCTAATTGATTTAAATGAAGTATTGTTTAGTGAAATGGGAGCCTGTCAAAATAGTTGTTGGGGAGGACAATTAATTGGTACAAATGTGAGTGCAAATTTTGTTTTTAAACTTTAAAGCGTGTCGTCTGTAGTATACAACGTATGTGCACAATACAAATTTCATACATTTTCCTCAGTGACAATAAAAAGCGCAGTTTATTATAAACTGAAGTAAAAATTAAAATAAAAAAAAAAATAAATCACAGTTTTGTCATTGGTATGTGAAGGTTGTTCCAAGGGCCCATCCAGAGCTCCTCTTCATCTGACTGTGTGTGTTCACTGTGCGACTCCAAGGGCTCTTTGACATCCTCATTATCAACAACCGATTCTTGCTCTTCTGTGCTTTTCATTTTGGAGCCCCCTGGCTTTGTTATTACATTTTCAGACCCTATAGTAGAGGAAGCAAATGAGACACTGCAAGGTCTTGTGTTCAGTTTATCACTAGAAGATGGTCCCTTTGACAATGTGTTCAGTGGAACATTCTCCTCATGTGTCACTGCAAGCTTGTCCAGTTTCTTGAATTGTTTCCCCAGCCTCACTGGAGATGTGACTTTTAAATTATTACCAAGGCAAACGCGACGGGTTCTGACAACGGAGCCATTCTGTGCAATGTAGATGTTACCGTTGATG
Source organism: Charadrius vociferus (assembly GCF_000708025.1). Taxonomy (NCBI): domain Eukaryota; kingdom Metazoa; phylum Chordata; class Aves; order Charadriiformes; family Charadriidae; genus Charadrius; species Charadrius vociferus. The sequence continues at coordinate 494,225 of NW_009646433.1, read as the reverse complement.
TTGTTTTGAATATTCGGGTTATTAAGACGATTCCTCTGGCTGGAATCGGGAGCGCTGTCTTCTCCAGTGGAGCTGGTCTCATACTCTGGGTCGACTATCAACTTGATCCTTTTCTTTCTGGCCCACTGTTTGACAATAAATAAAAATATTGTTAAATCTCAGCACTATTTATTACATTTTCCTGTCCTTTTTCTATCTGTTATTTATCTTTTCTTTTATCTAGACACCCACATGAATTTTTAATAACTTGGTCTTTTGTATGCTTCCTCTTAGTTGGTACACAGATATTTCTTAATTATTTTGATTACCACTGTGTGCCCTTATCATATATACTTACTGCTTGAACATGAAAATAATTCTTTGTACTACAAAGTTTTAAGATGGATAAATTCATTTTGGTTCATGAACTGCATAATGCAAGTCAGATAGAGTGTATAAAAACTGCGATGTTTTTATTCAGGTTTGGAAAGTAGTGATAAATTTGGGTTGGTTTTGGTTTTTGGTTGTTTTTTTTTCCGCTAAAGATGCATTCAGCTGTGCTCCCGTTAAGTTGAAGTGCACCTTCTTTGGAGAATCCTGAGTATAGACACATTACTGTCTGAAAGAAAACTTCTGTAAATCACGATATTGGTGAGCGCCAGTCCTAATTTTGACAAAGCAATGTCTCAGTCGGTCTTACACAGAAAGATGAAAACGAGCTAGATAAATAACCCCTTCTAACAGACACTGGAAAGCACTGATGATGAAGCCATTGTGTGATACTTCTACAAAACTACTGGACTAATGGGTAAATGCTAGGAAGGCCTTAGACGTTTTCTTCCAGAGTATTACTACATTGTAAATTCAGTGCAGAAATGGCACTGAGCAGGTCTGTTTTATACGCACGACACATCAAACAGTGAAAGATCTCAGGACCGACACAAGGGAAATTCTCAGGCATGACATTGGCAAAATTGGCTGGTTAAAAAAAGAAAAGCTTTGATATAAGGCTTTGTGCCAGTTTCAATCTAGTGCAATCAGGGGAGGTGCTTTGCTATTAAACGGAAGGTGGTGGAGAAATAAGACTTTAGATTTTATATAATTTATATTGTTTCTAAAGAGTTAATGGAAACAATTTCCATGTTGCTGTGACTTTGTACTAGTAGTGATTACACAAACCCCATTATTTTAATTTACAATTGATGTTTTTAAAGTAAATGCCTCCTTGCAGTACACTGAAACAAGGTACTATCATTCTTGAATTAATAATGAAAATGCTGTTATTTCACTAAGGCAGCAGATACCATCATGGTTAACTCCCACTGCAATGCATACACATGCGCACAAGAAAAGCCAGTTTTTAGAGAAAGAAAATCATGCAAGGTACAAATGGGTAATGATTACTCCTAAGTTTTCGAGAAGTCACACTTTTACAAATTACTTAGATGCCTATTCTTTTGTTCCTGATAAAGACATCCAGTTTTCTTTACACAGATACGTGCAGGTGGATGAGAAGACTGACTAGTTTAAATGGGATTTGCGTTTCAACACTGTGCAGCTACAACTTTGTGCTACATGGGAATACAAAAAAGTAGGTAAGTGATCATAAATATAGTTCATATTTCAACTGGAATTAAAGATAGTAGTTGAAAAGTTAGTATCACACTTTGCAGCTCAACACCAATGGTCCTGCCAGGCTAAATCCAGGCTCAAGTATCTTCAAAATTCAAACATTTTTCTCTCCCCCGTCTAACAGAGATTTCCTGGCAGAGCTTTGGTGCATATGCCAGAATTTGCCCTAGCTTTCAAGTACTCGCTCACAAGACTAATCCAATACTGGCTCAAAGCTTTAATTTTATTTAGGCTTCTTAGGGCTTATCTGGATAAATCTAGTGGTTAAGAAACAGCTCTGTGGCTTTTGGTACAAGGTAAATAAAGCACACATAGGCTGTGTGTATAGAAAGCTTGCATACTCTGTGTGCTGACAGCACGGACAAGAGTTCCGTGAAGAGGTGCATCATGCAGAGGTTGCCTCTTATACGGAAACACAAAGGCCACTTGTGCTGTCAATAACAGAAGTCCTTTCCTATGCAATCATGCTCATCCTGAGAACTGTGCTAGTGGAAGCACTACAAGATTTCTCTTTTGAATGACATCAGCTATTACAGGTTATTGAATTTTAAAAGGCAGATACCAAAATATAGAACACAGGTGATGGTTACCTCGAGCAATACTTTGCTGTTATGCATCTCAAACTTTTAAACAGATGTTTAAAAAAAAAAAATAAAATCACTGTACTGTTTGGTGGGAAGGGCACAAGTTTGCAAATGTAATCTATTTCCTTTTCTGACCAAGCTCACTTTGTACACCTGCATCTGCATTCCTGTCTTGTACATCACTGATACCTGAAACCTGATCCAGAAACAGTTTAATCCCAGTTTTGCTAGTAATACTCTGCAGTTTTGGGAGTGTTGCTTTGCTGCAATTTCACTTGTCCTCCCTGCAAATAGGGCTAAAGTTTACAGCAGAGAACTCACTTGAAGATTAGCAAATGTTGTACGACAGGGGAACATATGGTGAAACCATGTATGACTTTTAAGTCTTTTCGTCCTCATCATCATTCCCGTTCTTCACTGCATTCCATGTTTTGCCCCTTGTCCTTCCTGCAGTGTTCCATTTTGTGACAGACATAGCCTGCACAAACATAGGGCCCTTAATAGGTTTGTGCCACCATGTTGTTCAAGCTATCCATCACAGCTAATGCAAAATGCTATGTTACTTTGCTTCACAATGTGCATAATGCAAAAAAGGATTAAATCCAAGAATCAACATAATGCCTCTTTAACTACATTACTGAAATTAGCAGAGAAAAAGAGGTACTCCTTCCTGTCATAGCTCAGTGAAAATTAATCTTTCTATAGCCACCACCAAGTATACCTGAGTAGCCTCTCAGAGGAATTACATCAGTTTGGTTTTCTACACTTCCATCCTTAAGACAGTATATAGGGTTCAAATGCTGAAGCAGTAAGCTTCGACATTTTCTTACTGGCTGTCTCTAGTCAAGAGTGCATTGCTTAGGAAAGACCACACAGAAGGCACAGCAAACAAGATCACTCCTCACTGCAAGACGTCCACCTACTGTTGTTCCTTTTTAAAAGGATGTAGAATCACCAGTAGTCTCTGACTCCGTAATGGCAGTATCCAGGGTCTCATCTGACTGAGACTGACTGTTTTCCTGGGACATCTTTTTTCTTATTTTTTTTCTTTTCATGTTGGTGTCAGAACTTTGATTCTCAGTATCAGGGGAAGTAGCAGTTTTACCAGAAGTGGCACTAGTTGTGCTTTTTGTCCCTTCAGTGCCTTTGGAAGTAACACTTATTTCACTTTCTAGGCAAGAAGATTCATTCTTACTGACAGTTTCCTCCCTGTCACTAGCATCTGTATCAACTTCTTCTGGGCTTTCATCCATGCTATCATCACCGTTAATAGCTGCTTTTCCTCCCTTGTCTTCTTCAGTAGCAGCAGTTTTTGCATTGGCAGATGTTTCAGAAACTGCCTTACTCGACTTATCTGCTGTCTTATCAGGGCTTGCGCTGACTTGCTCCACATCCACTTCTTCATCTTCTTCTGACACCTCTTCTATCGTGTCTTCTATTTCCAGGCTGGCAGAAGAGGTTTTGCTCTTGTAGCTGGATCCTGAAGTTTTCCTGTAGCTTGTGTCCCTGTCACTACCTGATGCGTTAGAGCTAATACTTGACTTCTGGCTGGATCGCCTCACTCTGCCACGAGAGCTGCCTCCCCTGCTTTTTATACTAGACCTTTCAGTGCTTCTTCTACTGCTGGACTCACTAGTCCCTGATTTGCTGTACGAACTTCGCGTAGATGAGCTCTTTGACAGGCTACCATCTTCATCACTGTCAGAGTCTTCCTCATCATGGTCCTCTTCAGATGAGTCCTCCTCTGAGTCACTGCTAGAGCTGGAGCCAGAGTCATCATCAGAATCCCCAAAATCATGCCCAGTTTCTTCATCTGAGTCCACAGTACTTTCAGTGGCTTCATCTTGGTCCAGAGTTACTTTCAAGTAGTCTTTATCTTCTGACTCGGAGCTAGAGCTACTACTCTTCACGGATGATTCATCTGAAGTGTATTTTCTTCTCTTCTTTTTCTTCTTCTCATAATCACTGTCCTCATGTTCGCTCTCTGCTGTGATATTTATTGAAACTCCTGATTTTGCTTCATCTCTTTCATATTCTTCCTCTCCTTTTCCTCTTGCATGCACTGAATCTTTGCTAATGGGCTCTTGAAATTTTCTGGAGACGCTAATGCGCTTTAACACGTTATTTAGTTTTCTCATCGAAGGTCTGTCATCTGTCGATTTCTGGAAGTAACTTCCCCTGATAATCATGCTTTTCTCACCGTCCGCTTGGCGAGCTGACATCAACTTGGCATAACTGGAATCTTTCCTACCACCTTTCACTCTCTGCAGAATCATCGGGAATATCTTTGCTTTCTTCCATGGAGAGCGAGCAGACTCAGTTCTTCCTACTGGTTTGTGAGCACTGACTGCTACGCGACTTAAATGCACCACTGCTTTTAGTTTCCTTTTTCCCTGGCTGGTCCTATATGCTCTTCCAGAACCATGTCTTAGATCCATCCCACCACCTAAAGGTCTACCTTCTATTTGAGCCCCTGCTCTCTGGCTTATACCTCTGCTTGAAGGACCTCTGCCTTGACTCATCCCCTGCAAATTATGAAAATGGAACTTGATTACAATTTGAAAGATAGTTATTGTGAAAAATCGTACCCTAAAATAATCAGTAGGAACAAATGCAACATTTTTCCCCAAAGCAAAACTAACTTACCTGTTTTGGAATAGCTTTTAACCAAAGTTATGGGGAAAGTTTTACTTCTAGAGTAAGCTGCAAGTGCACAACTACCTTACTCTACAACAGGGAAAAATACTGGGCTCAGAAATGTTATCTCTTCTCATTTAATTAAAATCCATGTAATGAATTAAGAGACCAGTATTTCTGAAAATTAGATTTAAAAAAAGGAACATTTACATCAACTTTCTTCTGGCTGCCACTGACATTTTAAAACTTCTTTACATTCCGTTGTGAACTTTATGATAAATGAGTTTAGGTGACTGCTTTTCTCAGTGGAAAATCACCAGTTATAAACTGAATATTAGTAATACCCTATTTGGTTAACAATATAAAATGGCATTACCTAAGGCTATGTGGATTTTTCTTTGAACTAGAAATCTACATTGAGGGGAAAAATAGATGTGGATATTAAAAGAAACTTTAAAGTTCCTTTTTATTTCTAGAAAAAGGGAAAGAGGTGCTGACACAAACTTTATTGGTCATCAGAAAGGCAAACAAGGATTAGCATTGCAAGAGCTGCTTATTTGGTCTATACAGAACACCATATTCTAATCAATTACAAAATCCATTTGACAAGGTTTAATGGTCCTTCAGCTTGTTGCAGAGACAGAATCAACACACCGGAGGCACTTACCTCTTCTGCTGTCGATCCATGCGGACTATAGTAGTAGCCACCATCATTCTCCACCACGACTTCCCCATACTCATCATACATCCCCGAAGGAGACAGCAGTCGGCGGCGGCTCCCATACTGAGGCAGTTCATACCTGGCAAAAACACCACTGTCTCTTCATAACGTGCACCAATGTGTTCACGTTTGTCTCCACACACAGCAACAAATGCACACGCTCACATCACGGAAGGACGAATATTATTCTTTTTCCCTTAGTGGTAACATAATCCAAACCCTCTTCCTATTGCAATGGGCTGCAAGCCCGTTACAACTGCAGGGCAACCCGAATTGCGACATCTCGGGGATCAGTCAAGAATTCCCCAAGTGACCTTCTTTCCAGGTACCAGATTTTTGGGGGGATCTTTTTTATAATTACGAAATGAAAGAGCAGGTTCCCTGGAATCAGTTCTGGAGAATCCCTGTAAGCTTGTAAGAACAGCAATAATCTCTGAAGTGCTTGCAGTCAGATGGGCATTATCGGAACAAGGCAGGATGATGTTTTTCTAGGTAAAAGGCCAGACGCTGGCTGGAAACTGTGAGCAGAATTATCAGTCACTGAACTCAGGCTGGTGAGCCACAAAAGGGGAGGAGATGATGGAAATTACTTTCCAAGACAGCAGAAATATGCAAATAAAAAAAGTGAATACAAACCTGGCGTGATGGATGGGGTATACACTCTGCAAGCATAATAATTACATTCCTAAAGAAGCGGGGAGTTACATAACGCCCCTTTAACTTTTAAAAAGACTTTTGTTGTCAGCACATGCCTTTGTGGACACAAAGATTAAAGTAATCCTGTGGCGAAGGGAAGTCTCCAGATTAGATGCTGCAATAATAAACATCACCAACCTGGAAAAGCAGCGTTTTCAGAAATATATAGGAAAAATGAAAATATACCCATGCTCATAACTGTAGTAATCTTGCCCATAGTATTCCTGCCCTGGATCAATTCCCGACTCCATACTTAACTCCTGTCAGAAGAGAAACACTGATTGAATGCAAAGTTATACACAGTAATGACAGATGAAAAAGGCACAAACAGTGTCTTAAAGTGCAAACAAGCAAAATAAAAAATGGTAATAATTTCAGGAACATTGACAACTGTCAAGAACCATGATGAGAAGCCAAGAGGAGATTTAAATGACCCATTCCCTCATGTATTCCCAGGGAGTGACTTTTCTAAGTCAGTTAAATGCAGACCTGCCCTGGTGTGGGACACTTGTCTCACTTACCCTGTACAAAACCCTCTTTTAGTAAACTGGACACACAGTAAATACGCTGTCACTTCTTGCACCTCCCTCAAAGGAAAAAGCTGTGTTGAAAAATTAGAGCTATTTCACTTACAGTCGTTGTCTTTTTTTAATGTTTTCTAAACCATCAACAATCATGAGCAGCATCGGAATAAGCCAAGTACTTGTCTGTATCCTGCAAAAGCGCCAGTGTGTCCTTAAGCTCATTTCACACACTATTTGGTATTAGGCTGCTCTGTGGAATACATCTGAACTGCAGTATGGACACAGAGCACCAGGGCTTAGGTTTTGGCAAGGGACTGCATGTTGTCTCTATCTCACAGCTTCCTAGAGGTTTTTCTCCTGTCTAATGAATTTAAAGTTGTGTCAGAGCATCTTGTAATTACTTATAATGACTGCAGAAACTATCACTATTCTCTACCACAAAAATACCATTGATAGGAACATCTCACAAAAGCTATGTTTGCGCTATTGCTTATTCTGGAAATGATGTTGGGCCTAAAAGATTGGAAATAGAAAGTATTGGGTTTATAATCCAGAGCAGCCTCTGCACTTCACAGCACTGTGCTAATGCTTTCATTACCTTGGCAAGCCAACTGCTTAGTTCATCTCTAGGTACAATAATCAATTATCAGTTGACTGACATCTGAAAAAACAGATGGCGGTTGGACAGCAAGGAAATTACTCTGTCTGTGAATCCGGACAAGAAACTAGGAAAGCTTTTGGTCTGGGTGATGAAGTCTGTGGGAGCAACTAAAAGATGCTCAAGGGGAAAATACCAAGAAGCAGTAAATTTAAGGCATTTACTTAAAACAACATGAATGGGGTAACAATGTCAGGACTTTCCTTTTTCATCTAAAAGAGTCAGGGGGAAAAATATTACCTAAGACAGGCAAATTTTTATTAGGAAATTAAGTAAAAGCCATTAAAAAAGTTATAGAATAATTAGAAATGAAAAACAGTGGTACCTCTGGTCTGAGAAGAGAAGGTCTCAGCAACTGCTGTTGCTACAAAAGAAAATTAGAAAGGGGTTAATTAGGCAGCAACAATTAAAGTGCAGGTCATTTGTGTTTGAGTTAAGATTGGGAAGACATTCTGAAAACAGAGGTCCTTCAGAGCCTTCAGGCAGTCACCTGGATACTTCCATACTCGGTGAGAAGCAGACCACTGCTAAGCACCTAATGCAGTAAAATCACTTTACAGTCCACTGTTTCTTTTGCCAGATATAAAATCAAATTCCCAGTTTATGTGGTGATTCTCTAAATTATTTAACTCAAGAACTTCTGTCAGAGCCCAAGAGAACTATTGTGCGGTCCACGTTGGAGACAGCAGGGACACAATGGCAGACAAAAAATTATCCCTGACAGATAGAAAGCAAATCTATGGGAATCTGCAGTAAAGTCTGTAATTCAGCTATTAAAAACCTGAAGTGATTTGATTTCTTACATTTCTACTGCAATACCATTGTTTTCATTCTCTATCTATATTTATACACTTCTGTGGTTTTTAAGTGAGTACCTCCCAACCACAAATTAATTTACAATACCAATAAGGCAGCAAAGGATTCTCTCCCTTGTTTTCTTTACAGTTTGTGTGTGATTTCTTTCTGTATGTGGCATGCAGTGAGAAAAACATGCTGATGTGAGGGAAAAGACCCCAGGAGGCTGCACAGAAAGGACGGACAGGATGATATGGCTCCTCTCACGTATGTCACAGCTAAACATGGGTCATTTTTGGTAGTCATGTTGTTAATTACTCTGCTGCTCCAGTTTTCTGCAAATGACAGACTGATGCACATCACTTGCGGTTTTGTAAATTGGGATGAGATTTACTCAGGAAAATCAGTGCCATTGTCCCCACACTCCTCCCAAAACTTGGTGGCACTATATCAGCCAACTTTCTGGGCCAAAGCCAAACCCTGAGAGAGGGGGAAGTTCTGTAGCTGAATCAAGAGAAACAAATCAGCTCTACAAAGGGAGGAAAAATCACAGCAGAACAACAGAAAACTTGGAATTTGTAGAACACTACTGAATAAGGAGTAGTAGGCTCCAGATGCACACCTTAAGATTAGTAAAACTGATCTGGCTCTCAGCAGTAAGTATCAGCCTTTATGATAGAAATGTATTTTGTAGAACTTTCCAATTATTAAATGAGTTAATTCAGATTTCTGAAGTAAACTCGCCATGTTCTTCACTGCTGGAGCAAAAGATGCTGGAAGAACAACAAACTACAATGAGTTGCAGAGAAGGTCTGTGCAGCCCGGCGCCAGGCCCATGACAGTGGGCAGCGGGAGATGATTAGGCGTGCCGTAAGAAAACACAGCAAGCACAGAGGGAAACTGGTTTTGGCAGTTTGTCGAGCAGCAATCTCCTAGCCTGGAGGTTACGTTTGTGCCATGATGGTTACTATCCCCCAGTGAATCTATGCCTCGTGAACTTTTTGAACCACTTCGTATTTCTAGCCTCAAACACCCAGTAGCAACGAGTTTCACCACATAGGCTGTATGGGAAAAGTAGGCTGATGTAATTAATATTTTAAACAAAATTGGGGAACACCCTTACCTCTTGCTGTGCATATCCTCGCCTAGAAGTCAGAAAAAGAAAAAAAAAAATTAGTATGCTTCTCTGAGACTATATAAAGATGCACATTGCCATTCTTTCTGGAGAGAGGTGAAAAGATAATGTAATTAGAAATATTACTAGCAAGAAAAGAAATACATATCTACAATACAAAATATGTTTTTCTTTAGATTTGCTCTGGACATACGAATTATTGCATGAGAAAGGCTAGTGAATCTTTGGGATCTTTTCTTGCTTTAGGTTGCGAATGAATGAGAAGAAATCCTCAATCCCCAAAAGCCAGAGAGCCAGTGCACCCAGTGGAACACAGCAAAGGGAAAGGGGGTGAGTGCTGCGTTTGGTTTCCTTTGCGTTCCCCTAAGACAGATCACCTTCTCTGTTGTCTCTGAGACCATCTACAAAGAGACTCTTATTTCGTGCATCTGCTTAAGCACTGAAACAGTTTCTCTTCTACTTCTGGACTTTCTGTATCCACTCGGGACTTGCTAGAAATTGGCCTGGAGCTTCTATTACTAATTTCTTGTAACAACGTTATTATTAAACCTACATATTTCCTAACATTTCCTCTGCAGGGGGGAGTTAAATTCTTTTTGCTATCTATGATTATTTTGCCACAGGCTTTGTGCTTTTGATCTTATTGGAATTTTTTTGTTGTTGTTTTAATTCATTTTCTTGGAGCCATTCCTATGCGTGACAAATGCCTTTACGTTTATCAAGTTCTCTATTTCCACATTTTGTGCCAGAAAGTTAAAATGGTTTAGACAAAACTCAGGAACAGCAATTTAGGTCTTAGCATTATTATTAAGGATAAGCCTGGATTTTTTTAAATTTCTTTTTTTAAGAAGGAAAGGGTAAATGCTCAAAATTACATTGAGCTTAACCTGGTACACAGACAGTAGTCTAGGGAAATTCTTTAATTACACTTGAGCAAATAATAAAGAACAGAGTAGAAGTCCTTTTAATTCTTTAATATCACCATCTATAAAGTCTTCTATTAATATTCAACACATGGAATTGATTATCAGCATTAAATTAATGCTGTTGCCCATATAATAAAAAACTAATGAACAACTGAAATGAAGATTTATCATCAAAAGATGATCTGTGACTTTTCAAAGCCCACTTGAGGAACACTGTATTCACTTTCCATATCGCCTACTACAATCTTCAGATAAAGAAGGTCTTGTGTTGCACAGAGGATAAGTAAGCCTATTAATCTTAATTACTCTCGAGTAGTCACTACATTGCAGATTAAAAGCGTAATATAAGTAATTCTCATTCAATCTGGAATTCAACTTTCTTAAAAATAGCACCATGCTGTGTTTTGAGAGATGCTTATACTTCTCGTACAGTTTTGTGTGGCCATGATTAGAAGAAAAAAAAAGCCCCCATAAGACAAAAAATACCCATTCACTCAATACAGCACAAGGATCTATTCTGATGAAAAGGCAAAGGTCAAAACAACATCATTTGTTTTTGGGAAGGGATTAAAGCTCTCCAGCGAGGGAGGAATTGCTTCTGGATAAACATTATCAGCCAGGCTTCACTGCAGTCCATCAGACAGAAATCTTCAATGCAAAATGGGAAGCAAGGACATCGTGCCTATGATGATGCAGGATAATATGACAGCTAGTGTAGGCTGCTGGTACTTAACGTGAAAGATAAAACAAGAATGAATTTACATGTGCAAAATATACCAACCTTTCACAGGTCTCTATTGCTAACATAGGTTAAAGGAACTGTGATTTCCCTAAAGCAACAATTTTCCCAATTACTGGCATCCCAGCAGGCATTTACTATTTCGTACTTTATATCTGTTTTCACATTAAAAGCAAAAGCATCATAAACCCCAAATACTACAGATACTACTCAGAGAAGGCAACTGCTTATCAGTTGGCTCTCACTCTTAAAATTGAGGTTTCCTGCAGTTCATAGCTGGAACTGAGGAGAAAGAATCTCGAAGGCAGATGAGTAATAATGTGCTACTGCTCGATATCAGCTTTGCAATCTCTGCTCCTGCTCAGAACTCAACCCATTCAAGCTGATGATGAACGGATGAGAGATATATCCAGGGTCACTTCTGACACTAATTAACCAAATTAGACAACCTGAAGAAGGGGCAATACATTTATGTATGCTCAACTTCTTACCAGCTAATACATTGGTTAAAATACTTCGCAGTGCTGCAGAACTGCAGGAGCATCCAGACATCTCAATGGGACAGAACTTCCCTGGGGTGGGTTAAAAATACATGCTACTGGTACAGTTTCTTTCCCGGTCTAATAGAACGATTTTTTTAACAAAGGCCATTCAAAAAACCAGCAGGAGAACAAAGGTTACGTTAATTCCAGGCAAAACGAAACTAGGTTTCGCAAACTTTCCAACTTAATAAAGGTTTCCAGACTGAGAAACTAGGTGTTCCCCATTAGTGAAGAACTGATTACCCCCCACTTCTGAGACTGATGAAATGAAATATTTAAAAAGGAGGACCTGTGTGATCTCTGTTCTTTCTGCTTAAGGAATGCCACAAATAATTGTAGCCAAATAGAAGCTTTGGAGTTTAAACTGTGGATTACTAAACACCTGCATCTTTGCTGCATGACACTAGACACTGCAAAATTAGGTTATATTTGTCTAGTATTTCACTAGGGATGTAATGAACTTCACAAAAGCATCTGTTACGGATCTACAAGCTCTAAAGTGGGATTTGGGTACTTAAATTCAGATCTCTGTCTTAAGGGTTGATCCACTCTGACCATGCTTAGCACAATCATTTCTCATGCGCAGCTCTGCATGCTTTCCACTGTCCCACTGTCTCCATGCCTGGACCATCGCAGACGGACAGAAGCAAGTACACATGTAAGCCATCTTCTCATTCCAGCTCTTAAATCGGAAAAGTTTCTCTACCTAATAGCTGCTGAACTTTGTCAATTTGCTGCTGATGCTGCAGTCGTGCCACTCGTGGAGAATTTAGCATCATCGGCAGGTATTCTACATGTGTGCATCTCATAAATGATACAGATTCTGTTACAGCAAAAATTGATAATCATTCCCCTCATACATTTAGCTCCTATATGTGCCTTGGAAATACAGTCTAGCCCGACAAGAGTTTTAAGGAAAGAAAAATTCTAATGTATCAGCGAAACTTGTGTAATGGAGTTCATGGATTTTGGCTCTGGGACAAAGAAAGAGAAACTACCTTCAGCAGTTTCTGACTGAAGCATCCACACATGTCCTAACTGCAGATTTAAAAAAAAAAAAAGAGAAAAGAGAAAAAGCCAAGCACCATGGAAAAGCTGAGTATCTCTAGACAGTCTGATAAATAAGTAATTACCTTTTTGCTCAGGATTACATTTGATACTGAACTGGGGGCTTAGGTTTTCTTCACTATGTCATATCAGCCCTTCCCGATACGTTTTTTAAAATACTCATATTAAACATAAATATTTTGAATTTTGGCAAAAGACTAAAAGGAAACTTGCAAGTTGAACCAAACTAACATTCATTTAAAATGCCAAAACTGCTTTTACTTCCCATTTTTTTCAAAAGATAAGCTAATTTACTATAACTGACATATTTAATGTAAAGGTCTGACTTAGATGACTGAGCAAAAAAGCCAGTAAGGAAATCCATGTTACATGGATTTTTACAAGTACTTGAAAAATCTTCACTTGGTGACACTAATCAGAGTGACTTTATTACAATTTAAGATAAGCGAGATGTTTCAGCTGTAAAGCTCATGGCAAACTAGAGACATGAAAATTAAAGAGAGACATCAACAACATGCACATACAAAATAAAAACCAAACAAATGCTTTGTACATTAAAGAAATTTACAAAATAAAAACTTTTAACATGCAGTTACAATATAAAAAAATGCAATGGAAGGCAGAACATAGGTAACAGGAGGGAAGACAGCCAGGTTTATTGACAAATGAAGACAAAACTCTTCTGACTTGAGATGCAAACATAAGCTGAAAGAAAGCATGCCAGCATAGCAGAGCGTTGCGTCACCTCCCACAGAACACGAAGATGCATTACTGCAATAACTCCGGCTCGCTATTGCGGAGCCTGCTTACTACCAGTACTTGCTTTCTTTGACATCCAATATTTGACAGTGAGATTCCTCCCAGGTGGTACATTTTAGGGGCAAAGCAAGAGATTCCAATTACAGCTGCAGAAAAATCACTCTGCTTCCTGATACTACCTACAGTGAAGGCTGCTTAACATAAAGCAGTATCAAGCCCTCTGCCTTTTATGACCAATCCCTGGGTAAAAATGGACCGTTTTCCATCATAGAACCACAAGATGTATCTCTGAGAAAACAACTTGTAGAATTATTATACATTACAAATTTCCGAGCGAACAGGAAAGACAATGTCTCTCAATTTGGGATTAGGACTGAGTAAGTAGTGATATACAGCAGAAAAAGGGGTAAAGTCTGAATTTCTAGAGAGTCTGAGGCAGATACCATGTGCTGCATTAGAGTCATCTCACTCAAAATGTTACATGCAGAAAACATCCAACCGTAAATATTACAGTGCTGTCGACTGAGACGGAAAGCGTTTCTCAAGCTCCTCCACAACACAGCTCAAGTTGCCATTCTGCTGGTTGTGCTCAGCCGCAGCTTCTGGAGTTGGCAGCTCTGGTGTTGCAACTGGTTTGAGCTTAGAAACGTGCTTGGGCAGAACGTGGTTTTTGTCTATTTGGCTGTACATGTTGGCCACAGACTTTTCGATCGCCGCTAAATTCTGAATGTTTTTAAGAATACCTTTCAGCTCCCTACGGGGAGGAGGATCTGGCACTGTGGCCAGTGGTGGTACAGCTGGCTGTTTGGCAGGGGATTTTGAATGCTTGGCAGGAGAGAGGTGCCGGGTGGTAAGAGGAGATGAAGAAGAAGAAAGAGAAACTGTGGGCAGAGGTGGAGGATGCGGTGGCAATACAGGAGGGGATGGAAGTGGTGGTGGCGGTGGAGGTGGCAGCAGTGGAGGTGGGGGTGGGGGAATTTTAGGTGGATCTGGAATGCTTTCTATAACTTCTTTGGTGTGAGGAGCTAGAAAACTTTGGCAAACGGATTTCTTTATCCTAAAAGACGGAGGAGTTGGTTTGCGAGTTGGTGGAGGAGAAAGTTCTTCAGGATAGTCGTGGTGAGTGATGATTACAGCGGGGACCACGGAGGCCTCCGGTTCAACTACTTCAGCACAAGGTGTTGGAGAGGACAGAGGAGAAGAGCGAAGGCAAGGAGAAGCAACCACACTTTTAGGAGACTGCTCTAGCACATTCTCTCCTTCTTGGAAACGGATGCTGTGTGTTGGCGATCTGATGGATTTCACATCAGGAGATTTCACTTGCTTTATTTCCTGCAAAGCCTGCTGCTCAAACTGTCTGGCCTTCTCTTTTACAGTTAACTTGGGGCCACTTATTTTTTGAAATAGCGGACTGCTAATATCAACACTGCTATGCTGATTTTCAGTTCCTTCATTCTCTGCTTTGAGTCTCTCCTGTTGCCACTGAATGGGGTCCATGATAACTGGCCTACTCAGAGAACCAGGCGCGTGTCTCTTAGTAATGTGAGTTGGTACCGTCCACGCACGGTGACTGCCTCCCAAAGAGGCATCTCTCAAGACTAGTGTTGAAGGAGAAAGAGTATCTAGAGTATCATTTCTTTTCCGTAGAAACTCAGCAGCAGCGGGACTTTGAGTGACACCTTCCACATATAATGGGTTTTGAGTAGTTAATGGGTTCTCATCAGATAAAAAAGTAATGTTACTTGAAGATTTGGGGAGATTATTGTTCAATGATCCATTGATATTAGATTGCTTGTGAGCCTCAATAGCACGGGAAGCAAAGCTGCTTATAACTCTCTGACGGTCTCCTTCTTCTAAGACTGACTTTTTTCCCCTGCTTTGTTGGAAATGGTAGAGAAGAAAAAGACTTGAAAGAAAAGAAGATAATCACATGTGAGGAAACATGCATGGACATAGACACTTATGAGAGAGAAAAAAAAGAACTTATGATATGAATCAGAGCCATTAAATTACTTCTAGCAAGCTACTACTACCCAACAGAAAGATCACATTTACTAGACTACTGGGCAAGACATTTACTTTTACATCTTCTTTAAGGGAGAAGGACTTGGAGGAGGAAGAAAAATTAAAACAAGTTTTCAGGTACTCAGCAAGTTCAAAAATAAGTTAACCTCTTTAAAAAAAGCCCTTAGATTTCACAAGTATCAGTCAATACTGTACCCTATCTCCCCAGTGACCCAAAACATCAATGCTACATAGTTATGCGATACCATTTCTCTGAGATAATATGGACTCATGGTATGTATACTGTATGTATGTATAATTGCATCTCCATCATTCAAATGGCAGTGGCACTGTGTGACACTGCACACAGCCAACACAGAATATTCACAGGGATTTTTACTTTAAACCTATTCTATAATAATTGAGCATCAAAACTCTGCTATTCTATAAAACACGTGTATGATTAGGCAGTCTTTAAGGGTTCTTGCATTGCTTTTTAAGGACTGACCTTAGGTCACACGCAAAATTAGAACAGTGGTGCGAGCTGACAGTGAGCCTGAAACTGTGGCCCCAGGGGGAGTCAGAGGTGCACCCAGACACACCTAAGCGTAGACCTGTAGTGTCCCTGTGAGGTGGCACACGGGAGCTGAAGCCAGCCAGCTGAGATGCATCTCAGACTCGGACCATTCTCCTGACACTGACTCTTAAAGAATTACCAAGCTGGGCACTGCTTCTTGCATTTATGATACACATATTGACGCAGAAGTATCAATGTGTGTTTGAATTTCATCTCTGCACCACATTAAATCAAATGAAAAACCCTTGCAGTTGGACTACATTGAATTTCTACACCAAAAGTAGGAGGTCTCACCATTTTCTGCAATTTGTCTATCACCTCTGAGTGCCTCGTTAACCTACCTTCTTCAAATATTTTTAATACCACAAACTTCTGAGCAGATTTTAAGATAAACAGGATTTAAAAACCAAAATCCCCGAACTGCCTGCTAGAAAAGTGTGCCCTTAGAGCCCTATTTTAAATAATGCTCATCTGAGGCTGAAAATAAATTTATTTCCCCCCAACCTGTGACAAATTTAAGATATTGGCCAATGTCAGAGTGAGATAGAAAAACAAACCTCTTATCCTTTCGAAGAGAAGATTACCCTCGTCAGCAACGAGATTAAATCAAAATACATTTCCATTGCTGCCATATACAAACTCATTGTAACTGAACAGAAGTGCTGTCTAGCATGGGGATGCAAAAAAACCCACCAAAACAAAAAAACAGTCTTAAAAAGGACAGCTACTCTAAGAAGCTCTCTGGAATATTATATGTATCTGTAAGATAGGCTATGGTGAGAACACAATGGCATAAGGGAACATTATGGTAGAAACGGGGTATAAAGACTGAATTCCACTTTTCTACGGTTCACTTACAGCTTCACTACCTCTGCCTAATGCTGGTACTCCACATTTTGAACGCCGTACTTAAAACCTATTTATTTTCTGCAGTTAAGCAACTGCAGCTGAAGTATAGCGTGAGTAGCAACGCCTTCTACACATGCACAAATCAAAATATCATATAAAACTTTTAGTGACTTAAAGCCATCCAATAGTTTCAAAAAACCTTCTGCACAAATCAAAATATCATATAAAACTATTTTTAGTGACTTAAAGCCGTCCAATAGTTTCAAAAAACCTTATCAGTTAAAAACTCTAAGTCTTGCTGCTACCAAAATTTGAATTGTATTTGGAATTTCAATAAAAAAAGGGGTTAGGCTTTATTGACAAAGGAATAGGGGGAAAATTACATTTTCCATGACTACGTGAATGTTGGAAGACAAAATTTTAGATCTTGTGGTGAGATTTTTCCATCTATTTTGATGTTGTTTTTTCATATCTCAGATACTATTACCAAATCAAAACAAATGGGAATTTAACCTCTGGTAATTAAACAGTCTCTAGCAAAACTGGAAGAGAAATTTAAATAACTGGGTACTGGATAGGAGTTAATTAAGAGATATTAAATCTCCTCTAAGCTATTTAATATATGAAAGTCCCCCAAAGGCCTGCATTTAGTAATGAAACACATCGGCTTCTTAACTTTTGTTTCCTGTTTTGACTGAAAGATCACCCACACAGAGGAACTACAGCTTCCTAATGGTGACAGGGGCCTGAGAGGATGGATGAGAAGAATCACTGCAGGGATCACTCTCCCACTGGCAAACAGCACCCAGCAAAGCTACAAAGGGTTATACCAGTGAATAAACTCTCCCCTAGCACCGCAGTTCTCCAAAAACCACTATGCCTAAGGCTTGCCTTTGGGCAGAATACAACTGTATGGAAAATAACTGACTTCACACTAATAATAAACTAATTCTTTATTCTAAAGCAGCATACTGTGAGGTTGGTCAAGCACCCTCAGTCTATCTAGAGGCGAGAGAAATAAATGATTCTGAACTTGTAGGAAACCCTCCAGTAGAAGGCTCATGCAAGATGACATAACCTTGATGCTACTGGAACAGATTATTTCAAAAGCTTCTCAGTTCCTTCCTTGCTTCACAGGATGGCTCTCAAGTATGAGGTCATCCTGCAATCTCTCTCTGTTTATGTATAGGTGTTTTAATCAATGAGAAACATCAGCTCACCAGTTTGAAGCATATTTGTGTAAATTGAAAAAAAAGTACCTGCCTTGCAAGGAATCGTAAAGAGCAGACAAGAAAGATTTTGCTTGCATCCAATTGTGAGATTTCAAGTTCATGAACTGAAAGCAAACCTCTGTGCGTGCACTCAGTGGCGGTTCTGTTTGTTTTTTTTAAGGCAGTAGGACTATTTGGCTTTAGAAATAATACCATTCAAGTTCAGCAATCATACTTCATCTCTACCTCCAAGAAAAGGATAAAGAAGCACAGAAGTATTGAAACTTCACAGTAAATGTCTTTCCTGTACTTGATCAATGGACAAATAAATTATGAGTTTCAGACTGCAAGGTTTAATGGGAATTACTGAAAGGAAAATTAACTAGCGTTTCTACTAGCTACAAATATTAAGACAATGAAATGAGCTTACTTACTGATGCCTATGTATCCAAAGACAGAGAAAAATGAAAATTATGAGACAAGGCAGATTTAAAACTAAAGAGCTTAGTTCCATTTCATTTGCTATAAACACCAAATTAAGAAAACAAGACACGAGGCAGCACCGCAAATGAAAGATGACTGTCTTAGGACAACGAAAGACAGAAAATACTGTACTAAAAATAATGAAAAATGTTAATAAAAGGTATTTCCCAAATAATAATTTCCTAAGGTATACCAGTGCTTTAAAATCAAATACTTGACCGGAAAAAAAAAGATAATTTGTTATTATTTTCATTGAAGCATGTTATTTTCTTTAAAATCCTAAGGATGCTCATTTATCTTGTAAGGATTTTTACTAGGTTATGTTTAATCAGTTCCTTAGCATGATGGATATATCTTAGCTGTATGCAAAGGCATCTAAGTGAAAATATTCCAAATACGGCATCTTTTTTTGGTGCAATAAAACCCAATTTTATTCAAAATGAACATAAACCTAAGCCTCTAAGTCAATACTGCAAATCTGTAAATTTGCACCTATATGTTGCAGTACAAAACCATAAAAAAATCTTTGCAGGTAAAACCCCAGCAAACCGAGGCTTGTTCTGAGCTTAGCATAAAGTATTCATCAGTACAAAACACAGATTCATCCATTGGGATATCCGATTCCCACAGATAATCAGCTTTGTATCACTGCCAGTAAAATTAGGAGAACTAAGTCATTACTTTCAGCAGAAATTTAGTTAAATGCAAAAGAAACAGGAATGTTTTCCAGCAGGGCACCTCACTGTATATGTAAGTGTGTACAGCTGTGATCTCACGTGGTTCACAAGCAGAAGCGCTCACATTCAAAAATGCGACTATATGCTACTGTTGAATATACGTTTTTCCTCCCTTCCTGCCCAAGCAGTAACACCGCACAAAGGCAAAAGGCAGGGGGGGAAATTCAGCAGTTAGGAGAAGCTATTCTCGCTTCAAGTATAGCTCCTCTATTTACATAGAAAAGCTCGAGCTCTGGAATTATTTCAAACAGAGACTGCGCTCAGATAGCCAGGAGTTAAACCAGCAGTGATACGCTCTGTCATGCCTCCTTAATGTTTTATAACCTCAATCACAGCATCTGGAAAATTTCAACTTTCTGAGCAAAACAAATAATGCTTAAAAATAGAGTAGAAGTTGGGCAATCCTCAACAACACCAGCAGATCTCTCTCTGCCTGCCTCCAAACATATTATTGATGCTACGCTCTTCAACGTTCCTTGGCTTTAAAATATAAACATAGATGAGTAAGTGTGGCAAGCTTATCAACAAAACCCCCTAGTAGGATACAAATATTAATTGGCCATTCTCCACTGTAACATTTTCATACCGAGAGTTAAATTGTTATTGGAGTCCATAAACTTCAGATTTATGGAAGCATGAAAAGGTAGGCAACTTTGCAATATTATTATTTTACAAGCATATAATAGGTAAAAGATATATTCATTGAACTGCCGGTGCTTTCTCGATTTTTATAGTTCCTTTACCTTTAATTTCAATATTCAAACAGTTTTGAATTCAGAACAAAACCGCTCACTTTACCCAACAGAATATTTTTTACTATAGCAAATGGGGGCTTTGGGGCAGCAATTTCATTGGATGGGTTTAGTGAACAGCTTTGAAAAATGTGGCACGCTGGCCTGGATTTGCAAAGGCACTGAAGGAGCCCAGTCCTGGCTCACCCTGGTGAGCCTGCCGTAGGCTCTTCCTCTAGAAAAAAACACCTGGTTTTCTAAATCTTGCTTTTTGCCAACTTAAAACCTGTTAGAGATTCCCCCATGCACTACAAGAAATCCCCGTTAGCAGGTTAAATTGTTTTTTCTCTGCTTACAGAGTAATCCTATTTATTTTCTGGATGTTTGAGAACCCCGAGCAGCTGGGGAAAGACCCCTTTGTGAAGAATCGCCTTTTTGACATAGACTGCATGAAGCGATATCCCTGGAAAGTGCATCGTAGCTTTGGTCACTGACAATTTTATTGATGTATCACAAGGAATACTCACATGGTGCTGTCGCCAAGCTCTTCATAGAGGTTATTGGCAGCAGTGCTTGCTGGTTTGCCTGCTGGTAAAGCCATCTGGATTCTCGCAGTCTTTGCACACTCAGCCTGTCGCCTTCAGTAAGCCACGTAGGGAAGAAGAAATACTCATCAGAAACACTCTATACCCTAACATAAGACAAGCTGTAAAGCAATCTATGCTTTTTCCTGCAGTTTTCGGAACATCCCTGCGTTTTGTCGTCTTCAAAGAAAAGTAGTAATATGATAATCTTTTCCTGGCTTTTTTCAGCTCTCTGTTACGTGTTCTCTCTCGGTGGAATCCCCGAACTCCCCCTGGACAGAAACCTCCTGACCAGCAGTGTGTCACTGCCACTGAAGGTATTTCCCAGGAAAAAATGTCCGTGCTAGCTTTGACACTGCTTTCATCAGGAGGTCTATCTGTTCTGGCCGGCCAGGACTAACAGTGGAGAGAATAAGCTCTCGGTCAAGTGCTTCATTCAAGTGCCAAGAAACACAAAAAAAGTCTCTAGTAAAGCTTATCACTTACAACTCCTTTCTCATTAGAGTTGGCTGTTCTGTCTTAATGAACAGTCTTCCTGAAAAACTTATTTTCACTATGAAACAAATTTCTATTTTCTATATAGAAAACAAAACCTGGGGTCCCTCATATGCGTAACTTCAGGAGCGCCACTGAGGTGACATAACTGCTCTACCTCGCTTTGGTTTTGAGGGTGGTCGATACCTGATCAGTTTTAGGGAAGCCTCTCTATGTGCTCTAGCCTGATGTGCTCTGGCTTGCTTGAGGAACACCACAGACACAGAAATACTTACTTTTTTCTCTGCAGGAAATAGGCACAATAGTCCTGAACCACAGTATCTTTAATATGTGCTCACATGCAATAATAAAATCCACTGAGTAGCCATATAAGTGACTCTTAACCTCGCCATACATGGTGTTCAGGAACAAGCTGGAGTACAGGGAGTAACTCTTACTGAGTCTCAAGTACCCCTTCTTCTTAAAAATAAAGACTGGTATGTTGTCAGTATTCCTATGCAATTCTATTCCTATGCAATTTCTATTAGAAAAGAAGCTGAAAATAAGTACTTACTCTTTGAATCTGTTTTGTTATGCAAAAAAAGATAAAGAGATAAAAAGGAAGGTTAAATGAATTCTGTTTGCAACAATTGTCCTAAACAGTGAAGCTAATGGGAGTAATAAACTAGATGCTACTTAATTATTCCACACATAAAATTACAGAATTAATGACAAGTTTAAAGAATCATAATTTCCAGCGCTGAACAGTGTTTAGCTGCTATTTGTGATACTCTTGAAACAATTTTGCAGTCAGCATAAACATGAATTACAGCGGGGGAAACTGCTTTGGGCTTACAGAAAATAACTCCCTGCCACGCGCACACACAGAGAAAAGAGTAAGACATGAAAATGTGAATATAGCTCGTGATATTTCTGTAACAGGTGGACTATCAAGAGGGCATTTTCATAATTTTTTTTTCTCATTTTAACATGCTTCAAGAATGCTATAGAAAAAGTCTTCAGTAGTGAAGGAGTACTATTTTGGGTTTTATTTAGAAGATACCAGTCATTCATGATTAGCAAATAATATATTATTTATAGTTACCTAACGGGGTTGTACTGGATACTGTATTTTAAAGACACTATTTAATAGAAAAGATAATAATAATAGTTTCTGGCTTGTTTACAAGTCATAAATGTAGGCACTGAGCTGCATTTTGACAGTGATAATTTTATAAATTAAATGAGTTTTCAGTAACTATTATTTTTACAGCATTTAGTAGGCTGATCACTGATCTGGAAAGCACTGAAGAATGGACCTACTGCACAGAAAAAGTTTTAACAGTGAGAAAAATCTTAATATATCCATTATATGTGCTGTGAATATGACAGTTACATTTATCCCACTACAATCTCTACGCTCAGTGGCAGACTGGAGCACCTACTTTGCCAGAATGTTATCAGGAAAAATACTGAAACTCCTTTTGAAAAGGAGAAAAAAGGCTGCAACGCAAAAACAAGCCATAAGGCTCAGGATAGCTTTTGTTGTTGATATTAACACTAAAATTCCTTTTATTTTCTTTGGCACTCTTCAGTGATATATTTTTCATAAAAGTATAGCTTATTCACAATGGTCTGCTATAAATCCAACCCCAAGTCATACTTCTAGACAACAAAAATGTGATTTCTTGATGAAATGAAGTTAGGCAGATTCCTTAAAGCTCTTAAAAGAGCTGATAATCTTTTGGTAATCTAACAGATGTCAAGGAAAAATAGTGCTATTAAAGAAACAGGCAATTCAGATAACAACAATAACAAACTAATTGTAGGTTGAACTGGTTCAGTAGAGTTTCACTGGAAGCAAATTTTATATACAATTTTGGGAGAAGTAAAGGAGCTTTGAGACGCACTGCCATCCCAATGGTGCAGAAATCTGTCAAGCTCTTTCAGACTCCTTTAAAATTCTTATTCCTTTGGCACAAATTGTTTGGAGAAACTGGGATTTAAATATAACCCAAAGAATCTGCAGTAACCATCAAGACATAGCTATCCTTGGCTATTTTTGTGATGTCACTAAGGAGAGTGCCCTCAGGGAGGCTGCTGGTTTTTCACGTAAGATGCGCTTTTTAAATGATGACTAACATAGCGCTTGGCTAACTCCTCACTGCAGTGCTGAAAGGCAAAATGCAAAGTTTAAATCTCACCTGGCGTACTGTACCACATCTATTGCAGCATTCAGATTGTAACTGCTTTACTGTAATGCATGTGTATCAGCTCTTCCATGCCCTCTCCTCCCACAGACTGATGCAACACTGCAGCAGGAGTCTGCAGAGGCCCTGACACTTCATTGCCCTCAACGCAATGAAAGGAGCAGATGCCAAAGCATTTTTGGTAGAAACAAAACAAACAAACAATAAAAACAAACAAACAAACAAAAATCCAGCAGTGCTTTGGAAACTCCTTCTACATGGTCCTGTGGAGCAGAGGTTTTCCATGATGTGGGCATGTTGCATTCCAGCTAGTTCACCAATTTTAAACTGAAGATAGAAAGATATGGAGGTACAGACCGATATATAGAGAAGTTGAATATAGCCATTTACTGGGGAAGATGCATAGAATTATTTATGTTTTGATTCTGTAATGATTGGTAATTCTTTGAGTGCTCAGAGCATGCACGTGGAATTAGAAATCTTTCATGGGAAGAAATTAAAGAATAAATATACAGCCTTTAAGTCCAAATACATTGATTTTAAATATGGGTGGACCTGAATAGGCTTAGTTAAGAGGAACTTGTTAGTGATGTTGATCCTTTAATTGGTCTATTAGTCCAATTACATAAACCTCTTGAGTCTATGAGAGGTGAGTGAAAATATCATGAAGGTTCTCTCTGGTGTATGCTGCTTTAGATAGTGCTAAAATGGCACAAAATCAATTCTTCATGAAACATTTGCAATTAAGAAGCATACAGCTGGGGAAAAAATATAACTATGAGTATTTTAGGATTTAAACAAAAAAAGTTGAATCCTCTTATTTGGCCTGAGCTACACAAATTTATTTTTGATTCTTTTTTTTTGGCATGGAATTCAGCTCTGAATCTACACTTGTGTTTCAGACTTCTGGCTTTTGATCTTGTGTTTTGGCACGTATTCTAAAACAGTTCCTGCACCACAAATTTAGAAAGAGAGCAAGATGCGCTTCCCGTGCATTTTCTCTTTTCATACACAGCCCACATCAAGCATTGACCAACTCTTGGTCAATGAGGCAAGAGGGAAATTAAAAATATTCCCCTTTATAACAACTTCCTTGTAATGAAGGATAATTTTCAAAGCAGTTCTGCTCAGAAATGTAGCATACCTACTACAACATTGCTACCACAAAAAGGAGGAGGAGTACTTACTGTCTGTAGCTGACCATAACTATTAAAATAGCTGGCATACAGCAAAGGATGATTATGACGGCCAGAGCAAGTAAGGCGCCTTCCGTGTAGCCTACGGCTTGTGCCTGCTTCTTGACGTTCGCTACCACGTCTGGGGTGCGGATCTCCAGGATGCGTCCCCCTTGCCCCAGGTACGGCTGAAACTCTTTATTGATATCCAGCAGCTTGCCATCCAGGAACCTTCAATGTCACAAAAGAAAACTATTACAGCCAAGTTCATTAACTGTGTTGGAATTACTGCATAGTCGGGTTAATAACTGTGATCTGATAAAGCACGTACCTCTTCTTTATGTGCTTAACAATTAGTAATTCCCCATAATCCCTATGTCAGTGATAACTCCAATGTACTTAATAGCATAACAGTTTAAACACTGAAAAGGAGAGGTGAGCTGAAGCTTATCCTCATTTCTAGGGGCAAAAAGTTCTCCATGTCATTGAGAGCAGCATGGCAAACCGCTTGCTTTGTGCCTTTTCCTTCACTGGTTTGTTGCAGAGGATTAACTAACCCTCCTGCGCATATCCCTGAAGACCACTCTGGCCTAAAGATCAACTCGATCCTACTCTAAAAGCAGGTAATTTTTAGAGGACTTTGCTCTTCTTCTTAGGGAAATTCTTCGGCTGGAAGGATAGCCAACAGCTTGTTCCCTTTTGACTTCCCTTCCAATATTAAAAAGAAAAGGGATTTGGAAAAACTATGCTTTTATTAATATCCTCCCCCTGACCCCACCTGCTGCATCAATTCTGCACCTCATTCTCACACCTGCTCTGTCTAGTTGGCCTCCATGTCTCTGCTGCTTCCTTAGACTGTAGCGCTGGTACTACTTCTTGAACTACTCGAGTAAGACTTTTCTCTTACAGCACGGGCTGTTTGATGGCAAGAGGAAAACACAGAAGAACAGCAGTGATCAGATGAACTCCTCTCCAGTGGGAGTGAACATCAGAGTAGCTGAAGGATGTGCCCTCTCAACATTTGGCACAGTGCTTGAGGGAGTTTATTCACTGGCTTCAGGCTATTTGATAGCATCCTCTCCATCATGACAATTTTTGGATGGAATCTGTAGCAACATTCCTGAGAGGTGCAGGAAAATTGTAACACGGAAACCAGTAACATTTTAGAAAATGCTACGTCATCTGTACTCGTTTCCTTGAAGTCAAATTGGAGGTCACAACTGAGATTACTGTAAACCGCCTCCTCTTTTTTCTTTTTTTGAGAAGAAGGAAGCCATTTCTTCTGGAGTTTCACACCTCTTCTAAAAGGAAAAGCAATAATTGCTTATAATAAACTGTAATTTAAATTTCAGGGGTTCTCCAAACACTGCCATATACCAGAACAATCTCGACTAATGTTACTAATTACAGGAACAACAGGACATCGATACAGCTATCAAAAAACCACAGTCTTCAAGCGGGCCTAGAAGGCACACTGTTAAGACAGAGTTAGGTCCTAGGCAAAATTAGGGTATTAGCTAACCAGGAACCACGTGCTGCTGTCGCTGCTTGCAACCTGTAATAATGCCCATCTTCCGCCTGTGCATCACCTACGAGGGGAACTTGGAACAACGTAGTTACCAAGCACAGGACTGGAACAGTTCCTGAGAAGGCAAATGCAGTGGAAGAAGTTCAGTATCTCATCTGATAACTGGCAGTTTAAAGACAGGTGGCCAAATGCAAATCCTAATCAAATGACCTCATTTCCCATTGGACGGAAAGTTTTCTGTTGGATGACTTTTTAACAGCAAACAGTATGTTTGTTGACGAAATTTACTTTAGGAGTTTGAAAAAAAATATTTTGGCCAAGGCTTTATTTGAAAAAAAAAAATGTATTGGCCAAGGCTTTAACTTCCAAAGGAAAACAAAAATTCTTGGATCACTTTTGAAGTGAGGATTGACAGTCTCACAAGCTGCCAAGTAGCAGGAACCAGCTGTACAGATCGAAGTAGGAGGCACCCTCTGGATGGAGGAGGATCCTGCTGGCCCTTAGCTAGAGCAGAACCCCAGACCCTTACGTGTATAGCAGTTCTCCTGGAGAAAGGAAGCTAAGTGAGAAAGGCTAAGATTAAAAAAAAAACAACCCAAAACCAAAACCAGCTAAAAATATTCAGAAAGGATTTCTGCATATAAATTCTGGATGTCTAAAGTCAGAAATAGCTTTTATTTCCCTCCTCCGATCATGTGACAGAAATTACACTCCTAAAAGACCATTTCTTAAAGGGTGTTCATTTCTTACAATTGGTTTCCTCTCAAATTAATTTACTGATAAACTGTCAAAGCATTTTTTCTCCCTGTTTTTTTTGTTTTTTTTTTTTTTTACCTTTGGGAAGGATGTGCTCTGATCTGTGTGCGTAACCTGTTAGCTGGATCTCGCAACATGCAGGCTGAGTTCAGCCCGAATGAAGAAATGGTACTGGCTTCGTGTGACTACTTTCAAAGGGCAGTGGCTGCTCGCTCACAGACCCACATTCTCACAAAAAGCAACCCACGGTGTTTTGAATAATAATTTTCCTTTGTATTAGTATGCTCTCTGATATTCACAACTAAGTCCTTGATTCCTTCCGCAAAACATTTTCTGGGTATTTGAGCAAAAATCCTTTTTCACAGCTAAAGATCTGCAATGATGGTTCACAAGACACAAACAGAGCTCTAATTCTTTTTTTTGTACGCTAGATGTCACTGGTGCATATTACATGTCCTCTGTGTCGGCAGAAGCATTCAGGTAGGACGGCATTAAACCTCTGGAAGATTTTAACAATCTCTCAGTTAAAATTCTGTTAGCATTTTCTTGACAAACCCTATTTTAACAGGTTCGTAACTCAACTGTGCACATTTACTCCATGATGAAACATGACACATTGTGCAAAAGATTCAGATAGGGTAAGCATTTTATTTTTAACGGTGGACATTTTCCACTTAATATATGCAGGAGAAATTTTCTGGATTCAACTGCTTTTTATGCTCCGATAAATCAAACTCTCTTTCATATAAAAGATAAAAAAGAAGGCTGATCGTTTCAGTCTGTAAAATTATCTAAGTGGCCTCAAAGTCTTTCAGGAGTTTGTGGTAGAGGGAGAAAACTACAAAGCACAGTTACTATTCAGACCTATTTTTCTATGTAACCAGACAGACTGCTGATTAATAAAAATGTCAGGTAATCAGTCATAACGGTCCTAAGGAAAAGTATGAATCTCTTGTTGCGTATCAGTCTTACGAAGTACAGAATAGGGAAAAATCAGCCTATCTTAAGAGACACGTGGGTTTCCCCAGCTGGCAGTGAGGAACACAGCGCGGCTGTTATGCCCACGACTTCTAAATCACATCTTTGTTTTCCAGCCAAACAATTGGCTTGAATGCAAATATATGGGATTGGGCTACTCATTTGGGACTTCCGGATGTGAGGCAGTCCATTCAAAATAGCCTGGTAGTGACTATGGCACAGTCTGTGCATGCGCTGTCGCTGTGCACATCAGCATTAATCCACCTCATCCGGAGCGCACTGCATTTCCTTATATCTCTTCATTTCATAAGCGACTGTTGGACGTGACCTGACGAACTGCCGAGACATTCCCCAGAGGTGATTACGGGAGCCTCAAACATCAGCGTTGGTTTAGTGGGGTTTACTTCTCGTAGAAATGCAGCTCTGCAGCTGGTCAGGAGTGTGACTTTGCTCATGCTGACGGGCATTAGCTGTCTTGCCCATCCTTTCCTCGTGGCTCCAGTTCAAGCCAAGCACCTTTGGGACTCCAGCACGGCTCTGACTTGTGCCTGGCTGCCAGCACCAAGCAGGATGAGTCACAAGTGATATTTGTCTGTGTGCCAGCAGCAGGCCACCTGCAAACCTGAACAGGTCGCTCTGCTCTGCTCTGTCCTCCATCTACCCCCACATTACTTAAGAGACCTTTGCAGATACTGGTTTCAAACAGTGACAGCTTTAACATAAACTCTGTTAAAGTCAGGGCCTCCACTGTGTTTTGCAGGCAGAAACCCAGCAGGGTGTTCCCAAAAAGCTCATTTAAGAAAAGCCACAGGTATCTTCCAATACACAGTCATTTTGTAAGTTGTGTTAAAACCACAACTGGTGGAATTCATATACTAAATCTGTGGTGTTGGTACAGTTCTCTCTTCTGTATGCATCGTAAAATTTTTGAACGCTTGGAAAATACTTTGGCTAAATTTATATTCCTTATTGCTAGGTAAATTTTTAGAATGGGGGGGGGGCTCCATCTCTT
>NW_009646433.1:459704-465504 GCF_000708025.1 Charadrius vociferus | reverse complement strand
GGGGCTCCATCTCTTTCTGACTTTCTAACCTTTCTCCAGTCATATCCAGTTTATTAAATGATCCTTTCTCCTGTTGATCTCTTTTCTGCTAAGGATCCAGAGCAGATTCCTGGCTGGCAGAAGGATGGTTGTGAATCTTCGCAATCTCTTCCCAATGAGAGGACAACCATTGCTACTGTGTGCTGTGACTGGGGCAGGAAATACAAAGATCAAGAACTCCAGGAAAGATGGTTGCAGAAGGAAATTTCCTTCTAGATGTGGGTAAGCACCAGAGCTGAGCCAAATCTCTTGAGGTTCACCCACTTGCTAGGGAAAAGGTGTTAACTTCAGATGTCAAGCTACAAAACTCTCACTTCATTTCTCTCCTTACTTTAGTAAGCTGGCACTTACTCACCTCTACCCTAAAGTCAGGAAAGCATTCCCCAGGATTTTGCTGATTTAAATATTTGAAAGCTTTTGAAGAGAGAAAAGATAAAGAGACAAAAAAAAGAAAAAAAAAAAAAAAAGAAAAGCTGAGTATGCAGGCACGTGGAGCATTTTAATGAGGTTGCTTCTAAGCTGATACCCCATACATTTTCAGACCAGGCAAATGAATAACCTTCCCTTCACATTTGAAAAACTGCTTTTTAACCTATCTTAACTCTATTCTATTCTGTCTTTCCTAAAACAAACATCCCTAAAAAGACATTCCTGTATTTTCAAAGGGCACCATAATGAACAGGGACACATTTTCTGTCCATTAAGAGAGTCTGCATCAGAAAAAGATCTCCTTTTAGTGGAGCTGAAAGAGCTAACTGCCTCCACACATGGATACTCGCTCACTTTCATATAGTACTAACAGTAGATTTGCAGAGAGCTTTCCGAAGTGAGGACTAAAAGGGTGTCAGGATTTTCAACTGTCATCAAGGTCATAAATTTTCTGAACCTGGACAGCACTGAATAATTTCCTTTTAACTTTGAGCATTTCTAATGGGACCCCACTTTGGCCATACTCTAAACTGGCTATCACTGGAAGAAAACAAAGACCTCAAAGAATTTATGAACTGCAAAAGAGGAAAAGTAATGACGAAGAGGGATCAGTAGATAGTTTGGGTGTAAGGTGGTAAGATACATTTTAATGAGACTAGTTTTGGGAGTGGGTTGGGTTACAACAGTCACTTACAGGAGCACTGCAAGCAGATTTACTGGCACTTTTCTTTAGAAAGGAAAATGGTTATCTGTCGGGGATTTCTGCTGGCTTCCTGCCAGGTTTCCTTAATTTCCGCTTCCACTCTTGAATAAAATTCAGAATAAAAATCACAGAGACCCCATTCTGGGAATGATCAGCAGCTTTGGCAGTAGACAAGTGAACACAAATTACTGGTGCATCATGAAACCTAAGTATGACCATGGAGATACCTACAAACAAAAAATAGCCACCAGAAGGAAGGAGGCTGTATTGCCACTGCTCCAAAAGCTACCACTGCTAAACTGCATCTGATTTTTATATTGCCAGTTCAGGAAGTGATGCTAGAAGACTGGAGAGGGTTCGGGGAAAACTGTAAATGATTAAAAGAATTAAAACATATCCCAGAGTGCAGAGGTCAAGGAACTTCTCAAGAAAAAAACCATTAAGAGCATGATGTGATCGTAAGTCTAGACCTTGGTGGGAACCCAAAATTAGAAGGACCAATCGGATGCTTCAGTCTAGCGCCTAAAGTTATAATACAACTCTATGACTAAATCTAGACTAATAAAAAAAAGGCCTAATTTTTGACAGTAAAAATAATTACCCTGCGATAACAACACAAAGGTTGTAGTTGATTGGATTTTCTTGAGCAGTTGCTTTGCTGAAAGACACTCTCAAAGCAGAATTAATTTTGGGAGTTCCTGTGGTCTTTATTATACTAGGTCAGACTGATCACAGTGATCTTTTCCAACCTATAAACTCTGAATATATGCAGAGCTTTAGTATGCTATAATTCATCTGTACTAAATTAAGAGCTTGGAAGAACAAGCCCTTTTTCAATCACAGTCCACTGAGATGGCTCACAGCCACTTGCTTTTTAGGCTGCTGACTGACATGCTTCTTTATACCATCATAGAACAGTCTGGTCTAGTTTTCACTGAGAGAAAACAACAAACACAAAGGTGAAACACATGCAAAAACCCCCCAAAAGATAGTGGCTGCTTTAGCAGAAGAGCCTGATTTGCATTTTCATTGCTTTGAATCGTATGCAGAATGCTGAAACACAAAAATACAGTTTCTAACAAAATGATTCTACAACTATATTGATACATTGGCAGCTGAATGGGTTGAGACACTAATTTTGTCTTACTTACTGCTAGGGATGACTTAGAAAAACCACGTAAAGAGATTACCTTAATTTCCTTTCCTTAGCCATGTAACCTTTGGCTTCTCTTCTTATTGCAGGCAGAGCGCGGAGTTACCGCTGGCCCCCAGAGCAGTAGCTTGCCAGAGTGATATCCCACCGGAGCTCTGCTGAGGTGCAAAAGCCCAGGCCCCCTATCAAAACTGCTCTGCTGCAGTGACCAGAGTTGGCCCGTTCACTGGCAACATGCTGTGAGTATAATCAGTCAATGAAAAACCATCTCTTTTGTTTTACATGACACTAGAATTTAACTGCTAATTGGAAAGTCAATTGAAAAGGCGAACCAACATCAAATTATGAATGTAAGTGGCCTGTCTACTGCTGTTCACCATTTCCTCTAGCAGCTGGTGGGATGCTCAGCCCACTGGGCACCTGTGCGCAGTACTGATTTCCTGCATGTAGGTGTACACGTGGGTACACCCGATGTCCATGCTTCAGACTAGGTGCACACCATCTCTCTTCCTTCCCCTTCCCTTTCTTCTTCTCCTTTGGTTTCCACCAAAAAAAAAGAGAAAGAGATATGTTCCAAATGGAAACTGCAGAAAGCCTGAACGTCAATGACTGGAGCACCGAAGCCCTTGCTTGGAGATCACAGAGAATTTTTGGTACATAGAAAGTAAATTCCTTCAGAGGAATTTAAACTGGGAACTCCTCCACAGGGTGGACAAAATGTATTGCAACCTGCCATGGCAACAATGTCTAAATCACACGTACTGGGGCCATTCAGCTCAAGGGAATGGACTGAACCTAGTGAAGTTGTAAACTCCCAAGCTGCACACAGGGCAGGGGTAGGGGCATGCTCCAACCGCTTCAATAGATTTTTCTGTTCCTGTTGTGGTGAACCACTTGCTAACAGAGACAGACCAACAGGCTTCCAAACACTCCACAGAAATACAGGAAGAGCAAGAAATAACATACTTACTTAAAAAGTTCATTCCTCATTATAGCTCTATTTGTTTGCGGGTCGATTGCGTAGACCATGAGGTCAGACTTGGTGTAATCCTCTTCAGAGTACCCATCCCCAAACCTCCGTGCGCCAATGGATTCCACCACGACTGTCGCACCAGGAATCTGATCTTGCACATAGCGTTCCAAAATCCTAAAGATGAGATGGAACCAGAAAGCTGCAGTGATTTATTTCTGCTGATCAAGATTGACAACAGCCCAAATGAGATACTAATAGACAAAACCTACAGGCTTAGAACAATGGCAACCTTCAGAGCACTTCAGAAAAATCTCTGCTCCAATATAAGCTCTTAAATGCTGAACTCTTGGGAAAAGCTTAGCAGAGTTAGGAGAGGTCACCAGAAATAGTGTTCTTAAGTCAAGCTCTTTGTATTTATGTCATCAGTTGAGTTTTAAATGGCTCATGGGAAACGCCATCTATAGTTCACAAAAAAAAAAACCCTGTCATCCTTTTATTAAGCTATATGATTTCAGAACTCTTCAGTTCCAGCCTTACACAGGGTGCATACAATAAATTTTCACCCACAGAAGCAACTACTTCAACCGTTTTTGGTGGGGTATTTCATCTGGCCCTCCAATAGAGCACAGCATAGCAAGTACCAGAACACCTGCTACTCCAAAAGGCAGGAGCAAGTTTTACAGCCATAAGAAAGCTGGAATATCCAGCTGACACATTTACCACAGGAAAAAAAATGGATAAACTGCGGAAGTTCTACAAGCAGAAGAAAGATAGGTTGATAAAGTTCAGCAGTGCAGTTCATGCCTGAGATAACAAGGGCATAACAACAATAAACCAAAACAAATCTGTTCTTTTTCCCAAAAGAAGGATTCGTTACAAGCTGCCAGAGCCCCGAATGGCACACTCTGCCTGTAAGTATATGAATCGCAATCTGTCAATACATGAGATAAGTTTTCATTCCCCAGAATAGCATTTACTAGACATGATGACATTTACTGGTCATTTTATTAATTCTTGTCACGTGACCGATTTTCTTTCCTTTTTTTTTTTTAACAACTGAATGACCTCAGACATTTTAGTATTGGAAGCCTTTGTTCTAAATTCAAAGTCCCATATTTTCCTATAGTTTTTCATGCACAACTGTTTACAGGAGAAGTCATAATATGCAAAGGTATTCCTAAAATAGTCAAAAAAGCAAAGGGAGAATGGCTGTTTGCAGAATGTCCCTCCTTCCAAACAAAAAAAATACTCGTGCCTGTGCCAGGCTGAACTGCCTTCAGCGTGCCTGCAGAAGCACCAAACCCATGGGGAAAGGACCTCAGTGAGCACCTTAGAAGCTTCTGCACAGATAGCAAGAACACTTGTACCTCAGATATTGAGAGTTTATGGAAAGTTATAAGCATAACTCACTACTACTCTAAAAAGCTGCTTTAAAAAGGACAATACCTTAATAAAGTTTTTAAAAAATAGATTCTTTCCCTTCCTCCTTGTTTGTTCTGCTGCTCTAGTGGGGCCCGTGAAGTTTGCCGAGCGCCTGAGCAGACTGCTTTTCTGTATCTGCTGCACTGTGCATCCAATGACAAAAGGAGGTTTAGAAGTATTACAGCTCAGCTGGATGACCTTCCAATTCTGTACACAACAGGGAGAACTGGTACTCCCACTGAAGACTGTAGCTGGGGGTGGCAGCCAAGACGGTGAGGACCCCAACTCTGGCAAGATTGGATGGAGCCAGAGTGAAAATTGCAAGCTGCTTAGATAGTGCTATCAGAAGAGCTTTAGCCACGGCTGTTGGGCAAGGACAGAATGCGGCTCAGAAAACGGGAAGAGTGTCTGCACACAGACTTGATGGTGAGGTTTCCAAACTGGGACTGAGAAGGATTCAGTTAAAGCCCCCAGAGAGTTTTGTAAACAAAGGCATCAAAGCAAAAGTCATCAATACCGGATACAAGGGCAAAAAAGTATGGAGAAATAAACAAGAGAAGCTGGAAGTCTAAACACTCCATCAGAACTGTGAGTTATGGGAAACACAAGATTATCTGGGCTAATTTATGCAATTGGAATATCAAATCAAAAAGCCATAGCTGAGTTAGGAGGGAAAAGCAAGGGAACGAGCGGGAACACACTGCTTGATATATCAAGGCTGCACGAGGGTGAGGAGGAAGACAAATCTCATAAAAAAGGACATCAATGACTTTAAGAAATCACTTTTGTTTTAAACAAAATCTCTTGCAGTTGCTGAGATTACATTTTGCAGCTGTTTTTTCCTGACGCAAGATTTCCAAAGTAAAGTAATGCTGTCAAAGCAGTATCACCATCTCATAATTTTTCAAGACCACTGATGCACATTTATCCATTCAGTTTCTCTGCTCTTTGTGTGAAAGTTTAGCGTGCCCTTAAAATGAAAGCTTTTCTATACGACTCTGAAAAATCCAAATCTGTCAGACCCAGGTCCTAGCCTAGCAGTGAATATAAACTCTTAGTCCAGAGCCATTTTTGTAGGGAA